>NC_133776.1:33405884-33595130 GCF_003597395.2 Chelonoidis abingdonii
ATCTTTTTCCTGACTGTTGTAGCTAAATTAAGCCCTCCATCATATTGTATGTATAATTGGGATTATTTTCCCAAATGTGCATCACCTTCATTTATCCATTAAATCATTTCCCTTTTGTTGCGCAATCACTTAGTTTTGTGAGATCTTTTTGAAGTTCCTTCACAATGTGCTTTGGTCTTTAAGTATTGAGTAGTTAGTATCATCTGCAAAACTTGCCACTCAACTGTTACCCCTTTCTCCAGAATATATTATGAATAAATTGAATAGGATTGGTCTAGGACTGACCCTTGAGGGACACCACTAGTTACCACCTCTCATTCTGAAATTTAACATTAATCCTACCACTTTGTTCCATGTCTTTTTAGCCAATTCTCAATCCTAAAGGAACCTTCCCTTTTTATCCCATGCCAGCTTAATTTACGTAAGGCTTAGTGAGGGCCCTTGTCAAAGGCTTTCTGGAAATCTAGTACGCTATGTCACTGGATCCACTCTGGTCCCACATGTTTTTTGTTGACCCACTTCAAAGAACTCTAATAGATTAGTAAAGACACGATTTCCCTTAAAAGCAACCGTGTTGACTATTACAACAGTTTGTTTTTCTATGTGTCTGACAATTGTATTCTTAATAAATTGTTTCAACTAATTTGCTCGGTACTCGAGTTAGACGTTACTGTCGTCATTGCCGGGATCACACCTCTAAACCCTTTTTAAATATTGGCATTACATTAACTAACTTCCAATCATTGGGTACTGAATCCGATTTAAAGTACAGGTTACAAACCTTAGTTAATAGTTCCGCAACTTCACATTTCTTTCAGAACTCTTGGGTGAATGCCATCTGGTCCCGGTGACTTGTTAATGTTGAGTTTATCAATTAATTCCAAAACCTCCTCTAGTGACACTTCAATCTGTGACAGTTCCTCAGATTTGTCACCTACAAAAGCCGGGTCAGGTTTGAGAATCTCCCTAACATCCTCAGCCGTGAAGACTGAAGCAAAGAATCCATTTAGTTTCTCTGCAATGACTTTATCATCTTTAAGTGCACCTTTTGTATTTTGATCGTCAAGGGGCCCCACTGGTTGTTTAGCAGACTTCCTGCTTCTGATATAGTTAAAAAGCATTTTGTTATTACCTTTGGAGTTTTTGGCTAGCCGTTCTTCAAACTCCTCTTTGGCTTTTCTTATTACACTCTTGCACTTAAGCTGGCAGTGTTTGTGCTCCTTTCTATTTGCCTCACTAGGATTTGACTTCCTTTTTTTACCAGAATTACTAAAGACGAGCTCATATAGAGTTAATAGCTTTGGTTTTATATTTTGGCAGTCTGGTTAACAGGACAGCAAGATTATTACTTTGCAACAGAAAATGCTACAATTCAGAGTGTTTTTTAAAGGAAAACTTGGATTCTGCATACTGTTAAAAAAAAAAATAAAAAATTAGATACTAAAATAACTATCAGGGAATTTTTTGTTTTGTGTTGGTCCCAGGATATTGGAGAGAAAAGATAGGTGAAGTAATATCTTTTATTGGACCAAATTCTGTTGGTGAGAGAAACAAGCTTTCAAGCTTACAGAGAGCTCTTCAGATCTTGGAAACTAACTTAAGATATTCCCTCACCCATCTTGTGTCTCTAGTGTTCCTGATTATGACAGTTGGCACCTTTGACATTGAAGGGAGTAGAACAATTCATTGTTAGTCTTAAAAACCTGACTAGATCCCATCTGTAATGGCAAAGCCAAACAGTGTTAACCAGTTTGGGCCCCGTTATGTCTGTTTTTTCAGATTGGACTTTTTAAAAGAATGCATTCTGTGACCTGCTTTATTGTCTGTTTACTCTAGAGGGCAATAGAGTACAAGAAGTAAAGGCCATAATGACCATCTTTTGTAACATTCAAGTGGTTTGCACATTCTAAATATAATCTACTAGTTGTCATAGTAATGCTATGACGACATTATAGTTATACTATCTCTTATGGCGTGTTAGTATTATGACTTAAAGGAGAACTCAACCTCTTCAGCTCGGCCTAGCAATGTGAAAGCTTAGAGGGGATGAAGTGCAACTCAACATGAGCAAACTGAAAAGCATGTGAAAATAATATTTTAAATTATAATTGGCATGTGTGAGTCATGCTGGGTGGAGCTAAATTGCTGAAAAGTTATATCATTTGTAGCACTGAAGGAGACCAGTATAAGAAGAGGGGGTTAAAATCTGCAGTGCTGGATTAACAATTGGACAAAACTTTTTAATAGTTAATCAGAATGTTTAGCTTATAAACTCTGAATGTTACATTGTTTTTCATCCAGTTTTGATATTGGTTTAACTGTTCAAAAAAAAAACTCAACTAAATCAACTAACTAATCACTGCTTAATTTCTACCATTAAGGTTTTCTGATTCTTAAGTCAGTATTGAAGTAAACTCATAATGGGTATACCATATTTTAGTGTCCCCCTATATTCTGCAGATACAACCATCTTGGGGGATCTCTTGTTCCCAGCACAGTTGCAATACAGTTAAGTCAATCAGGCTCCGATAATATCAAACTGTCCAAATACCTTGGCTTGTGCTGTTTCTCCCATTTCCAGAAGCATCTCTTTTTAAACTGTCCACTGCCAGCATTAGGAACAGAAATGTGAATTGTATTTTTAAGAGAAACCAAACATGGCTGTTGGAAGCATTGGCAGTGTTTCTTAAGACATTTTAAAGTGACAGACAGGTGAGGGGAAGAAAATGGAAGGAGTGTACTCTAAATATTATGTTGTAACCTATTAGAATAAATACCCTATGCCACATGAACAGAATAGGTAGCTGATGGATATATATTCAGGTTTTAATACATTAAACAGCAGAAGAGGGAATACAATACATTCTGAAGCCTAATACATGTGGTGTTCAAAACATAACTAAAATGTCATTCCTTAGATGTCACAAAGCCCAACAACCAAACAAAATAAGCATCTTGAAAGAGCTTTTTTGTGGAAAGTTTATCACAGGATTCTTACTGGAATAAAATGAAATGTTGGAGTAAAGTCAATATTACATTGTTATCTTCCTTTGTTTATAAAACGATACACAATGATGAAATCCAGTTGCATGTTAGCCGGTGAACTATGGCAGTATTTCATGCCAACCAACACCTTGACATTTTAGTTGCTTGCAAGCCTGAGCAGAGTATGGTAATTTTATGCTAACTAATGTTTCTTACAACTAAAAGAAGAAGAAAGTAGTGAAGGACTCAAACCCAGAGAATGTTTGAGTGCACTTCTGAAAATAATTACTATAACAATCTGGCTGCATTGCAAGCAAACAACTTGTAGAACTGATTTGGCATCAGTTCTACAATAAGTTAACATTTCAATTTATTCACAATCTCCTCAATTGCACTATTCTAAAATATCTTCACTACCTGTCTTGTTTTACATCTTTAAGTTTTATCTGCCCACTATTATAAGTCACACTTCCTCTGAAATTCATGACTGAATTTGAATTGTTTTAAGCAGTGTTAAGAAGTAAAAAATCTGGGTGTGTTTTATAAATAAACTAAAGAATGGTTCCTCTTCAAGTGTTTCTGCATATTCCCACTTATAGGTGCTGTGCCAACTTGTACTGTCTTACAGTAAAAACCTCTTTTAGCAGCATCAGTCAGAGCACTACCATGCCCTCCCACCGTTCAGCATCATGACACACTGAGAGCAAGGCTATAAAGGGGATGGAACTCCCTCACTGCCCTAGTTTCTTCCATCTGCATGCCTGGGCAGATGTGAAGTGCTCTGGTTTCTTTGGAGTCTCTTTTCTACTTAGAAGTAGTGTTAGCTCGTTTTAAGTATAGTTAGTTCATGAATTCAGATTTCTCCTGGCTTCGGGTTATGGAGGAACTGAGAAAACAGTAGAAGCTGGATTCAAGAAGTGCGCTTCCTGCCTGGCTGTCCTCTCTGCATCTGACAACCATATGTGGTACCTCAAGTACCTGGGAGAAAAATGCTCTGGGTGTTCTATTTGCTGAACTTCCACACCCAGGAAAGGGAGATTCACTTGCAGCTCCTCCTCCTAAAAGAAGCCCTCATAACTAGACCATCTAGACCTTGTCAGGACTCTCATGCTGGGTGAAAGAGACCAGTCTCTCTGCCACTGTGGCTGCCAATGGCTCCAAACAACTGAAGGGTTCCAAGAAGCCACTACACCTGTTGATGTTGGACTTGGTTCCTGCGACTCACTCAGTCAGTCCCCTGAGGATCCGGATGGTTAAATGAAGGCCCATGTGGTCAGATCCAGCTGCTTCATTTCTGGAAGAGAGGCTGAGAGAGAGTTCAGCACTGATGCCATACCATGTTCCTCCCACCTATTCAACCCACATGGAATCCTTGCAGCTACAGGACCATTACCAGTTCTGACTTCCAGTTCCAGGAAGATGGAATTGCTCAGTGGGTCAGAATCTCAGTTCCTTCTGTCATAGCATAGAAGAAAAGGAGACTCAGAGCCAAAATACCAATATTAGTAGTGCCATTTCCCATACATCAGACCTGTCAGATCCATCTGATTCTGACAAAACTGCTACAGTTCCAAAGCAGAGGTCCGTTCCCTCTTCAGTTACAAGAGATACAGACCTGTGTCTAATGTTGTCTTGTGATTCTTGGATCTTCTTTCAGTTCCGGGGTCAGTTCTGAAGAGCTCTGTCTCTGTGACAGACAGGGTTCACCTTCCAGCTCTGATTTCTTCATCATTTCTGGATGGGAAGATTAGGGTTTCCAAAAGGAGACATATTTACCCAGTTCTGAGTTTGTCTTCCTTGTCCTGTGCTAAGAAGAATAGGCCACAAGACATCGGGGGTTTTCCTCTGGACCACCCTTTGCTTCTTCTGCCTTGGATACCTACTGGGTCTCCATAAAGAGCTGGATCTCCGTTCTTCCCTTTGGATCCACTGTTATATTCTGTTTCGGATGTACAGTGGTAACTGTAGCAGGAGGAAGATGGAGGGAGAACTCAGAAACCTGTGGCTTGCTTTGTACTACCATATGGCCTGCCTCCTGCAGGCACCAAATCCCGCTTACTGGAGTAACTGGCAATCATGGAACCTAAGGCCTTATTGGGGGTGGGGTTTGGCCAATACTGGATTTAAGGGATTTAAATAAATACATTTGAAAGTTTTGGTTCTGCATTTTATCTCTGGCCACCATAACCCCTTTGCTGTCAGTTATGGATTGGTTTGCAACTGTCGATCTAAATAATGTATATTTTCATATCTCATTCATCAAAATCATCACAAGTATCTTTGATTCATAGTGGCTTGTCACCACTATCCATACATGGTGCTCCCATTTGGCCTTTCCACAGCACCCAGAATTTTTACAAACTGTCTCTGTGGAGTAACAGTCATCTGAGGAATCAGGATATTTGTTTACTCTTGTTTGGACAACTGGCTACTGGAGGCCCTCTTGCATGAGGAGCTGTTAAACCATATCAGTTTCAAGGATAAAGTCTTTTCAGACTGTGGGTCTTTCTTAATTGCCCAGAGAAAATCCTCTGCCCCTCATAAAGGATTCTCTTGGTAGGTACCATCCTGGACTCTGTGGAAATCAGAGTTTTTTTTACCAGAGAACAGATTTATCAAGATTAGTTAGTACCGTTACAGATTGACACTGTCCCACCCAGAAGGTTTAAAATTCTTTTTGGTCTCATGGTGGCCACTGCTTACAAGATCTATTTTGTGAAAAGCAGCAAACAGTCCTGTGGCACCTTATAGACTAACAGATGTATTGGAGATGTATTTTGCGCATCTAAGGATGAGATGTTTACAACACTGGATGTCTCAGGTGTACAGGCCAAGTTAGAACAACCTTCAGTCATTGATCACCATGCCTCAGAATGTCATAGTCTCCCTAGACTGATGGTCAGTTGGGAGAAATGTGCTCAGAGGTGCACAATTCAATCCATCCTGGACAGTGACTTCAGACACATCGACAACGGGTTAAGGAGAACATCTGAATCATTTGACAGTTTGAGGGCACTGGCCCTCTCAGGAGGGATCCCTGCATATCACTGTACTGGAATTAAGACATGTTCATCTGATTCTCAAATCATTCCTCCCTTACCTACAAGGGAGTGTTGTACAGGTGATGACAGACAATACATCAGCGATGTATTACATCAACAAGCCGTAGTAGAGATCATCCTTGAATTGAGGGATTGCCGATGATGATGATATCAACAAGCAGGGGCGGCCCACTCTGCTCTTCTGTTCACAGAAGCAGTAAGTCTATGCATTAGTGTGTTTGTCATGATATTTTATCCTGTGGCCCTGCACCTAGCAGGAGAAAACAATATGTTCATGGGCTATCTTAGCAGAGACAGCTCTCAGATGCACAAATGGGCTGTAAAGGATTAGTTGGCTCAGTCTATATTCTCCATCTGAGGTCAGTCAAAGGTTGACTTATTCACAGTAAGGGTCAATAGAATATGTTGCCTCTCTGTTCCAGAGCAAGCAGAGACTGACAATCCCGGTCAGATGCCTTCCTTTTGCATTGGAGGAAGGGTTTGATGTGTCTGTTTCCTTTCTTCCCATTGATTTAAAAGATGGTAAGGAAGATATATCAGCACAGGGCAAGAATGATACTCATTGCCCCGACTTGGCCATATCAGCAGTGGTCATTACCAGTCTCCTTCAGCTGTCCAGCAGAGTCTTCACATATCTTCCACTGCCCTCAGCTCTCCTGTCCAAGCCAGGAGGACAGGATATTTCATATGGACCCACAGTCTTCTCCTGATGACATGAGTGATTGGACTTGAGCAGTCTGCTCTTGAACAGTCATGTATCAGAGGGGTAGCCGTGTTAGTCTGGATCTGTAAAAGCAGCAGAGAATCCTGTGGCACCTTATAGACTATAGACTTATAGACTAGTCTATAAGGTGCCACAGGATTCTCTGCTGCTTGAACAGTCATGTTCTTCATCTGTGCAGGATGTACTAATTAACTCACAAAAGCAATCTACTAGAATCTGTTACCATCTAAAGTGGTCCAGATTTCAAACTTGGATGAAGGGACAGTCTGGCTTTCCTGTATCTGCTTCCATTTCTTGTATTTTCGAATACCTAATATGCTTAAAGCATGAGGAGGAGGGGGCTCGAACACAGACCAACGGATACTACTAGCAAGAATCTTCAGCTTTCTGGAACATGTAGCACATGGACCCCCACAGTTGATTAGATAGGGGGCATACATTTTGAAGAACTCCAGTTACTAGAAGAGACGAGAAGTAACCTTTCTTTTAAAAATACTTTCCCAGAGTTCTTAGTATAAAGATAAATGACTGACTTGGCAATTGAGCGGTAATAACATTCACTGATGTGGCAATTCAGAGTTCTTCTAGTCCCATACTGGGATGCTGCAAAGTTGTGGAGAAGAGAGACCTCTTTGCTGTCCAGTGGCACCATTTGGTGGACAGATGAAACAATGCATTATCGAGAGAGCAGAATCTAGCTTCTCTCAGAAACAAGGTCTGCATGAATAGTGTAAGATCTTCAAGGGTGATAGTTGGAGAATAAAAAAGGATATTGTTTCAGTGTACTGTCTCTGTAGATATTTTGGTTTAGTAAAGAGATTTATTTAGCTTTAACTGATCTAAAGCAAAGGTGAAGAAGGACAATTCCCTCTGTGGCAGAGTCTCAGAGATTCCCTTAATCACATAGTCCAGAGCTGTAGGACAGATGTCTTACCAGATTCCTCCAGCCAGAGAGGCTGGTGCCAGTCTTTCTTTGTTAATTTAGTTTCTTTTTCATTCCCTTCAGAGAATGTAGTTCTTATTCTGAACTAATGAATATAATTGCTAAGATTCTGGGCATGCCGTAAATAGCTGTAGAGGAGACTTCACACCCAATGTTTGATATTTTGGGTTAATTCTCCAGAAGCAGAATTATTTCACCTTTTTTTGGATGGACTGTCTCAGCCTGCTAAATCAGTTGAACCAATGTCTGGGGAAGCTGATAACCCTCTTGGGGGGAGCTGGTAAAGTTTTCCTGTGATCCATATGCATCCACCTGTGATTTCTCTGGTGCTGGAGACACCAGTTCAATGCTCTGAGGGAGGTATAATGCATTAAACTTCTTCTGATAGGGAGAGAAAGAGGATGGATGCATTAGGAAGAAAATAATTTTCATCTACCACTTTTGGAATGAGAATCATGAAATATCAGGAAGTTTTATGGCATGATACTGCCATCACTTATGAAATCAGTTATTGTTTGTTAATAGTATTATGGATGACCGGAATAATTCTATTCAAAGTACTTTCTAATGGTAAAAAATAAATAAATAAAAATGGGGCTCTCCATCCAATATTGGATCAGAGGAAACTGAATTTTTCCATGAAGAGGTTCCACTTCCACTTGCTGTCTCTAGAATCTGTAATTCCTTCTCTTATGCAACAGGACTGGTTTGCAGCTGTTGATTTAAAGAGTGTTTATTTTCACATATCCGTAAGACCATCTCACTGCAAATATCTCCATTTTGTCATAGGAAAATATAATTTTCAATACAAGTTCCTCCACTTCCGTCTATCTCTGGCCCTAAGTGTTTTTTTTAAAAATGCCTGGTGGTGGTATTGGTTGCCCACCTACCAGCGACAGCGTATTTTCATCTTCCCTTGTTTAGATGATTGGTTTATCAAAGTTCCATCAAAGAAGGCCCTCTCTATAGTCATGTCCCAGATCTGTATGCTTTTCAACAACTTAAGGCTCAGAATAAACTGGGAAAAATCATTACTAATACCCACTCAATGTATTCCTTTTACAGGCACCATCTTGGACTTAACAGTGGAGACAGATGCTCAAGGAAAAAATCAGCCATAAACCTTCTACATCTATTTCCAGAACAAGTTATTTCTTTTTTTGCATGATTAATGGGTCTCATGGCTTCAGTGACAAATGTAGCTCCCTATGCTCATCTACAAATGAGGCATTTGCAATGTTGGATACTGAAAAAATTCAGGCCCAGCGTCAACAGTACACATAGGCTTCTGATTTGTTCCAAGAAGGCTATACCTATCCCTATTATGGTGGACCCATTACAACTTGTAAACGTCATGAATACATAGCTCAACTAACGTTAACAATTGTTTGTGTAAGCTTTTTTTTATTGCCCGAATAAGAGCCAACCAAATTAGCAGAATGATTGAAATTGTTAATCCCGTCTAAATCTAAGGTATGCAGTTTTGACTCACATGGGTCACTACAGGAAAAGTACAGATAAACTGATTGATTGATTAATATGAAATTAAGTTACTATTTTAGGCTACTTGGTTTGTACTTGTCTACACTTGGAGTTCAACTGTGTCAGAACTGATTCAGCTGCACCCCACTGATTCACCTGCAACAGATATGTTTTAATGTAGACAACATTTTAAACAGAATTTTAAGGTATAGCTTTCGTAATTTTATGTATATGATTATATAATTCATCTACAGTCCTGCAGAATTTTCTTGAGTTTGGAGATTAATCATAAAAGGGAGTTCTCATGATAAAACTGTTTGCCGCCAAGGACATCAAACGTTCCAGAGGGGGCAAGAGCCTAGGTTCCTTGGTTGATCCCTGCCTTCTGCAGTGATATCCAGCCTCCCTTTCCACAAGTTCCACTGATCCCCAAAATCAAGAGAGAGCTGTGAGATATATACGGTATATAGCCTTTCACCTGTGACACATGTATTGCAAGCATGTGTTTATGAGAAAAAGTTCAGTTTCATACTCTTTACTTAAGAAAATCTTTCAATGATGTGATTAGATTGAAGGAAATTGCCAAAAGACAGTGGAATTGGGTCTCACATTAAGGCCTGGAATATAATATGTTGCAAGATAGTTTTGAGGCCGTATTTTTAAGTGATGCCACTTCAGTGTTAAGTGCATGTGACTGCAGTTTACATAATGCTAAAATTGTTTTGCTTAAGACCATGATCTGTGTTGAATTATGTCCATTTACTTTTAAATTATTTTATACAACGTAATTTTGTTTCTAATTTTCATAGATCATAAGCACACCACAAAGACTGACCAATTCAGGGAGCGTTCTGATTGGGAGTCCATACACCCCAGCACCAGCAATGGTCACTCAAACGCACATAACAGAAGCCACTGGCTGGATTCCAGGGTAAGAATTTGTTTTGTTTAAAGAGAAGTGCTGGGCACTGGGGCAAACCTGTTTTGATTTTTCTTCTGTATACTCTTGCATGTGTATCTTGGCTCAAATATCCTAGTTCCTGCACAGTTCAAAGGGTGTGTGCTGTTAAGCATATTTTGTACTTTTAATGTCTATAATACATAAGTGTGTAACTGCATATACCAAAGATTTCAGTCTGGATTTATTTCACTACCTAATTTGTATATGGGTTTGTGGTGATGCTTATTTTCCGGTAGTAATGGAAAGAACTGAATGTATTTGCACAATTAAAACAAGTCCTTACTCTTCATAGAGCCATAGAAATTTACAGTATCCTTACTGTAAAGGATTACTGGTGTTTGCCAACAGTAGAAGGGTGGGTCAAACATTCCTTAACAGGCATTTTTTAAAAACAGGCCATAAAACTAGTGACAAACTCTAAATGTGTTGATGGCTGTATTTTCATATTACTGATTCACAGTGTTGCAATCTGTTGTTTTCACAGAGATCTCTGACTGAAGAGCAAGGTGCTATTGAGTTTTGAGCTTTAAAATCTTTCAGGACCCCTTTATTTTTTTTTTTTATTTCAGCATTCCTGCACCTTAAGATATCATGGACAGATTTAATACAATGCTTTTGAAGATAACTTTTTATTTTCAAGTAAGACTTTAAGGACAAGTATACTCAGTAGCCCAACATCAACATCAGCTCTCCTCTACCTTGGTGGGTCCTGCGCTTATTGGCAGATTTGCTCACCTCAGTGATCTTCCTCTCTGATGGAACCCACAGTCTGGATCAACTCCTCCTGTGTCTGATCAGGAGTTGGGAGGTTTGGGGGGAACTCGGGCCCGCTCTCTACTCCAGGTTCCAGCCCAGGGCCCTGTGGATTGCAGCTCATAGACTCGTAGGTCAGAAGGGACCAACATGATCATCTAGTCTGACCTCCTGCACAAAGCAGGCCACAGAACCCTACCCATCCACTTTTATAACAGCCCCTAACCCATGATGATTTATTGAAGTCGCTCAAAATTGTGGTTTGAAAGACCTCAAGCTGCAGAGAATCCACAGCAAGTGACCCATTGCCACATCGCCCCATGCTGGCAGAGGAGGAGAAACCCCAGGGCCTGCCAATTTACCGCCCTGCGAGGAAATTCCTTCCCGACCCGAAATATGGCGATCAGCTAAACCCTGAGCTGTGGGCAAGAAACTCACCAGCCAGCACCCAGGAAAGATTCTACTGGCAGTAACTCAGAAATCCCATCCGTGCATACCAACATCGCCCCACAGACCATTGCGCAGACTTATCTGCTGATAATCCAAGATCAATTGCCCAATATTAAACTATCCATACATATCATCCCCTCCATATACTTTTCAAGCTTAGTCTTAACAGCCAAGATAAGTCTTTTTGGCCCCCACTAGCTTCCGGCAATTGGAAGGGCTGTTCAGAAAGCTTTAGCTCCACCTGATGGTTAGAACTCTTCGTTAATTTCAATGTCTAAACTTCCTAATAATCCAGTTTGTACCATTTGTCCTTGTGCCCTCATTAATACTAAGCTTAAATAAATTTCCTCTCCCCTCGTCGCTAACGTTATCCCCTCTGATATATAGGAGCAAGCATATCTCCTCCGGAACCTTGTTTTGGCCAGGCTAAACAACGCCAAGCTCTTTGAGTCTACCTTTCATAAGGCAGGTTTTCCATTCTCGGATCATCCTATGTAGCCCGTCTCTGAAACCTGTATCTAGTTTGAATTCATCTTCTTAAAACATGGGACACGCAGAACTGCAGCACAATATTCCAGGTGGGGTCTCCACCGAAGCGGCCTTATATAACGGTACTAACACCTCCTTGATCCTTGCTGAAATACCTCCGCCTGATCACCCTAAAACTTCTGCTAGCATTTGGGCTTTTTTAACGGCCATATCTCATTGGGCGGCTTCATAGACATTCCTGCTATCAACCAAATACCCCAAGGTCGGGAGCTTCTCCTCCTTGTTGCTTCCAGCTGATGCATCCCCCATGTATAATCTAAAATTCTATTATTAATGCCAGTGCATGACATTGCATTTTCACTACTATATTTCATCCTATTACTATTACTCCAGTTTACAAGGTGGTCCAAGAGCTTCCTGTATAGTATCCCGGTGCCTTCTGCTGTGTTAGCAATACACGCCGCAGCTTTGTGTCATCCGGCAAACTTATTAGCACATTCCCGCGTGCTGCTTTGTGCAAGCGTCGAGTTATAAAAACGGTTAAATAAGATTTATTAGTGCCTCCTGTAAATCAGCTGGCATGACAGCTACAAACTCCCTGGAGGGGCTACTTCCCCATGGCCTCCTCTGAACACCTTCTTTATCTACCTCACCACAGGACACTTTCTCCTGGTGTCTGATAACGCTGTACAGGACCTTAGTCTGCCAGCAGCAACACGCCTCTCGCGCTCTAGCATGCCTTGGCGCGGGCTCTTGCTCAACCGCCCCTGCTTGGAATTGCTCCAGAGACGCTCCTCACACATACCACAAACTGAAGTGAGCTCCTTTTTAAACCCAGGTGCCCTGATTAGCCTGCCTTGATTGGCTGCAGGTGTTCTAATCAGCCTGTCTGCCTTAATTGGTTCTAGCAGGTTCCTGATTACTCTAGTGCAGCCCCTGCTCTGGTCACTCAGGGCACAGAAAATTACTCATCCAGTGACCAGTATATTTGCCCTCTACCAGACTCATGTACCCTACTGGTCTGAGTCTGTCACAAATGCTGTAAGTGCTGAGATACTATGGTGATGGATGACATTATAAAAACCTAGACAGACAGAAAAGGCACAGTCTGTGTAAATGGCTGGACCATGCTACATCAACTATTAATGTTATTACTCTCTCAGTAATATTTTGCTGTTTCATCCAGGATTCTCAGATCGATTTTCAGACATTAAGTAATCCTCGGTTCTTCTTTGAGTGATTACTCATGTGTATTCCACGATAGGTGTGTGTGCTTGCCACATGCACCGGTGCCAGAAGCTTTTCCCCTAGGAGTACCTGGAGGGGAGAGCCCCAGCAGCCCCTGGAGTGGCACATCCATGGTGCGGTATAAGGGGCTCTGCTTGCTCCCCACATCCTCAGTTCCTTCTTCCTGCCAGTGAAGGTGCTTTGGAACTGCTTTGCTCCAGCTTTGCTATAGCTTGTCCCCAAAAGTGCCTGTTTAGTTCAGTGTATGGTACCTGTAGTTAGTTTAGTTTAGTTTAGTTAGAGCGCCCAGGCCAGGGCATGTCCCACGCCCCAGGTTTCAAGTCGTGCAACACTTGTAGGCGATCTTTGCCACTGCGTGATCCGCACACGAACTGTCTGCACTGTTTGAGGGAAACCCATGTCAGAGATCGCTGCAAGATTTGCAAATAATTTAAGCCCCAGAAAGAGAGAGAGAGAGGGACATTAGGCTCTGGGCTATTCTGATGGAGTCGGCGCTGACCCCGGCTCTGGTGCGCCACTCCGAGTCAGCACCAGGTACCATGGTGTCGGTATGCAGCAACCCTTCAGCACCATCGACCAGTTGGCACCACTCCCCATCCACAGGGCATGCCTAGAAAGCGGCCTTCACCGCAGTACCAGAGTAAACCCAGGACAGAGGCTAGTCCCATGTCGGGCAGTCCTCGATCCACACCGGCCTCTAGGCCTCCAACTCATGCCGAGCAGGGTAGTCCGGCCCATTTGAAACAGGCCTCCCCAGATGTCCGGATGCCCTCCACACCAGAGGCCCTGTAGGCTGCCCGGGATGTTATGTCCATGCCATTATGTCCATGCCAGTTCCAGGAGCACCGCTGACGTCAGCCCCATGCTCCAGAGGGAAGCTACCACTGAGATCTCCGCAGTTGCTCCCAGCTTGGTACCAGTCTCGGTTGAGGGACCATTCCCAATGCCATTCATCTCCCAGTGACCATTCAGGGCAAAGTCCACATGGATTGCCCTCAGTGCTCACCAGACTGTCTGGTTGGGTTCTGTCCAGCTGAGACTCTTGGCACCGCTCTGCCCTGCAGGAAGACTTCAGGGCCCACCAAGAACTCTTCAAAAAGGTGGTATCAAGCCTCCACCTCCAAGCAAAGGAGATGGAGAAGCCCTCGGACTCCCTGTTTAATGTGCTGTCCTCCTCGGCACCGGGCAGCGTGGCCTTGCCTCTCCATGAAGGGGTGGCAAAAATTTCAAATGCCCTGTGACAAACACCAGCCTCATTGGCCCCCATCTCTAAGAGAGCAGAATGCAAGTATTTTGTACCTGCCAAGGGACACAAGTACTTATAAACCCACGCTGCTCCTACCTCCCTGGTGTTGAGTCTGTCAACCATAGGAAGCAGCAGGGCCAGCCAGCCCCTACACCAAAAAATAAAAATTAATGGACGCTGGACTCTTTTGGAAGGAAACCTTATTCGTGCTCAAGCTTCCAGTTATGGGTGGCGAACCACCAGGCTCTCCTGGGCTGGTATGAGTTCAATCTGTGGAGCTTCCTGCCCAAGTTCGAGGACTCCCTCCAGGAGCATGACAGGAAGTTGTTCAAAGCACTGGTGGAGGACGGTGCAACGGCTGCCAGGGCAACCCTGCAGGCAATTTTGGATGCAGCGGACACGGTTGCGCGGTCCATGGCCTTTGTGGTGTCCATGAGCAGGGCATCGTGGCTCCTGTTATCTGAGCTGTCCAGTGAGGCGCAGACCTCTCTGCAGGACCTCCCATTTGACGGCAAAGCTCTGTTTGTGGAACAAACGGGTACAAAGCTGCATGGCCTGAAACACTCCTGCATGATTCTCCAGACTCTAGGTCTCTATGTTCCGGCTCCGGCTAAACCTAAGTTCAAGCTGCAGTAGACTCCCACTCAGGCTGCCCACCCAAAAAACGAGGGCGCTTACAAGAAGTTATAGGACTATAAGAGGCACCCACAGAGGCAGTCTTGGCCTGCCTCCCAACCTAGGTCCTCCAAGGGCAGGCAGGCAGGGAAAAAGCCGTTTTGACAGGATGCCCGCCGGTGCCCTGACAGTTCTCGTCAGGGATCCACCCTCAATAAAATTTTCCTTCTCCAGTCGGTTGTGTGCTTTCCTCCCGGAGTGGTCGGGGCTGACCTCAGACCGATGGGTCCTCTAACACCATCTCCCGGGGCCACACCCTCCAGTTTACTTCTTCCCTGCCCAACCGCCCCCTGCTCCTGTCCCTCCTGGGGGACCCTTCGCATGAGGTGGTGCACAGGAACTCCCCAGGTGGACCTGTTCCCAACTTGGCAAAACCATCGCTGTCCCTGGTTCTGCTCTGGGGGGACAGGCACTGGGACGGGGTGTTATCTGCAATGCCTTCCTCCTGTCCTGGTGAGGCCAATTTCTCTATTCCTTTCCCCTGTCCCCGCTGATTGGCAAGGTCCTGGAAAAGATAAAGACAGACAAAGCCCAGGTCCTTCTGATTGCCCTACATGGCCCAGGCAGTATTGGTACGGGACCCTCACGAGCCTGGCGGTCACCGTAGCCTTTGCCGTCCTGCCTGGACCTGCATTTCCAGGACCGAGGCCACCGCCTCCACCCCAACCTAGCGGCACTCCACCTCATGGCGTGGCTGCTCAATGATTAGGAAGGGAGGAAAGGACGTGCTCAGAAAGGGTTCAACATGTGATCCTAGCAAGCAGGTGGCCCTCCACGCGCTGAGCCTACTTGGCAAAGTGGGCTCAATTTTCCAAATGGGCAGACGAGTGGGGCATTTTCCCAGTGTCCGCACCGATCCATCTTATTCTGGACTACCTCCTCCACCTTAGAGCCCAGGACCTGGCGCCCTCGTCAGGGTGCACCTGGTGTCTATATTGGCCTTCCATCTGCCAGTGCAGAGCCACGCGGTGTTCTCCCATGCTATGACTGGCCAGTTCCTTAAGGGGTTGGATCGTTTCTTCCAGTATGTTAGGCCCCCAGTCCTGCAGTGGGACCTAAACCTGGTGTTGGCCTGTCTCACGGGGCCCCCGTTTGAGCCGCTAACCATGTACTCCTGGTCCCACCTGTGACCTCCAAGTCCCCATATACGGTGTTTCATAAGCATACGTCCAGCTCCACCCATGCTCTTCGTTCCTCCCAAAGGTGGTCTCCACCGATCACATGGGTCAGGACATTTTTCTACCGGTCCTCTGCCCCAAGCCCCACATGTCCAGTGAGGAGCGCCATCTCCACACACTGGATGTGAGACGGGCTCTGGCTTTCTGTCTGGAGCAACCTAAGCTGTTCAGAAAGTCCTCTCAACTGTTCTTGGCGTCAGCCGAGCACATGAAAGGTCAGCCAATCTCCACTCAACAGCTCTCCAACTGGATCATTTCGTGCATCCGTACCTGTTATGACCTGGTGGAAATCTCTCCAACACCAATTGTGAAGGCACATTCGACTCAAGTGCAAGCCTCGTTGGCTGCCTTTTTTGGCCCACATCCCCATCTAGGACATTTGTGGGGCTGCCACGTGGTCTTTAGTTCAGACGTTCACCTTGCACTATGCAATCGTCTCCCAAACCAGGGATGACGCCGGGTTTGGCAGGGCTGTACTCCATCCCGAGAATTTGTGAACCCCTACTCACCTCCAACAGAAACGGCTTGGAATCACCTACTGTGGAATACACATGAGCAATCACTCGAAGAAAAGACAGTTACCTTTTCTGTAACTGGTGTTCTTCGAGATGTCTATTCCACATCCCACCCTCCTTCCCCTCTGTCGGAGTTGTCTGGCAAGAGGGAACTGATGGAGGCGCCACTCCAGGGGTTGCTGGGGCGCTCCCCTATGGGTATTATTAGGGGGAAAAACTTCCGGCACTGGTGCACGCATACCTATTGTGGAATAGACATGTGCAACACATCTCGAAGAACACTAGTTATGGAAAAGGTAAATGTCTTCTTTCTAACCAGTGATGTGTGTGTCAATAATATCTTCCCAGTTTTAAAGAGGGGAAAATGGAGGCATGGAAAGTTTAAGTGACTTGTCAAAGGGTACCCAGTAAGTCTGTGGCAGAAATGGGAATAGAATTTTTGTATCTATCCTGACTCTTGGTCCTATGTTTTAGCCACAAGGCTTGTTAAGCACTTTTTGCTCTGTGGCAGAAATGACAGTCTGAACAATTAATTAACAAGTAAACTGCATGACCAGTTGGCCAGGTTTTTTTATCTTCTGGAAGAGAAACTGGTTCTGAATTGTGGGGGAGTAAATCCAACATATGCCCGTCAGTAGGTTGGCCCTCTTATGTTTTTGTCTTTTTCTATTAGCGTGTATGCTACTGTGATATTTGAATTCTATGATAGCAGGGTATTTAGAGTGCCTGGTAAATACAAATTGACTTTCAGATTTCTGTCATACTAGTTGATATAGAAGACTCTTTTCTTTTCTACATCTAGTATTGAAGGACAGCCAGACTTTTGTGATTTGCAAAATTCTCTTGGTCCAAATGATTATTCCTAATCTGTTGATGTTCTGATTAAGATTCCAAAGTTCTGTGTCTGAATCTTACACCAGGTGTGCATGTACATCACGCACGCGAGATCAGATTCTTTTGAATAACAGAGTGTCAGGACCGCACATGCACCCTGTGCCGCCTCATGCTCCTACACAAGGGATTAAAGGTAGAGTGACTCTGACCCTCTCTGTTCCCTCTCATCACTCATGGCAGTGAGAAGGAACTTACCATCTGGCCAACACACTATTCTTCTTAGAGACTTTAAAACCATTTGTCATCAAATTTGTAAAGAAATATTTATCTTGACAGAGAGAGAAGAAAAAAGTTACCAGGGACCCTCCTGTAAACCAGGCACTTCATGCTAACCACCACACCTTGTGGGAAACTCCAAATTTTAAGAGTTTAAACCGTGGCCTCCTGTGAGTGACTGATCACCAAGGATGGACACAGTCAGTGCCGCCTCCTGCCTAGGGGAATGCCGTATCCCAGACAGGTGCTCTGTGTGCAAGTCCTTGTCATCCAGGGACACCCAGCTCAAGCTATATCTGCTAGAGCAATCGTTGACGGTAACTTTGGACCCAGAAATGAAGATCACTATTAGAGCAAGGCCAAATGAGCCAGCAGTGGCCAGAGCTCCCTTGAGCACAAATCGTACCCCAGAATCAAACACTGGAGAGAAGGTAAAGAGAGCACCGCCATAACTGGCACCAGTAACTTCAACACTGATTACTTCAACATCAGTGAAGTTTTCAACACTGAGAGCCTCAATAATGACAGTCTCACCATCAACTGCTCTAGCACCTGTGCTGGTCTCTCTAACACAGGCATCAAAACTGGCAACCATGCCTGTACGTAAAGACAACAGAGACAGATGGAATCCAAATATAGCATCAAATGTGAAGGTAGGTCTCAGAGGGAGGACACAAAACATCATTCCTTGAAGGATACCCCATCCGAGTCCTCAACCAGACCAGGAACAGCACAGGGAATGAGAGACCCATAGCTGTCCATCTGGTGCACATGGAGTACGTACGATTCACAGTGGGAACCAGTCATTACCAGTGTAAGGTACTGCATTTCAGGCTCTCCGTGACACTGAGTTTTTACAAAGTGCCTAGAAGTACCAGTGACCCATCTCAGAAGGAAGGGCATTCCCATTTACCCTTACCTCAACGATTGGCTGACTCAGGGCAGTTCATAGAAGGAGATGGTGGCAAGGTTAGAATATGTCCTGTCCCTGTTCTCTGAGCTAAGGTGCCTACTACACAAAATTCTCTCTTAGCTCATCACGAATGATAAAGTTCATAGGAGCCTATGACTCCTAGAACAGTTAAAGCATACCTTCCTGAAGACAAATGCCTGTTGATGCAGTAGCTATCACTCAGAACAGGGGGTTCCACATCAGTGTTCTGGAGTTCAGACACATCAGGCTAGCCTGCCTGGCCTTCCTATCTGTTTTTCAGAATTCTGCAATGAAGATCTGGATGGACAACATGTGTAATGCACTTCATCAACAAGCAGGGAGGCGCATGCTTGTCTCCTCTCTGTCTGGAGTCCATCAAGCTCTGGACAGGGTGCCACCAACACAGGATAATTGTGATGGCCCTTTACTTACGGAAGTTAACTGTGACATGGCAGCCTTCCTGAGCAAGGATAGCTCAGTGGTTTGAGCATTGGCCTGCTAAGCCCAGGGTTGTGAGTTCAATCCTTGAGGGGGCCACTTAGGGATCTGGGTCAAAATCAGAACTTGGTCCTGCTAGTGAAGGCAGGGGGCTGGACTCGATGACCCTTTGGGGTCCCTCCCAATTCTAGGAGATTGGTATATCTCCATTATCTTAATGTCTCTATTTCTCTCTAATCTCTATCCAATCACAAGCGGTCCCTGTAGAGATTAATCATAAAGGGCGGAGAGGTTTCTCATGATAAAACTGTTTACCACCAAGGACAACATCAGGCATTCCAGAGGGTGCAAGAGCCTAGACTCCTTGGCTGATGCCTGCCTTCTACAGTGGTATCCAGCCCCCCTTTCCACCAGTTCCACTGATACCCAAACTGATTTCCAAAATTAAGAGACAGCTGTGATCATTCTCCTAGCTTCATACTTGCCAAAGCAGTTTTGGCTGGCAAATCTGCTGCAGCTGTCCATTCAGCTTCTGATTCATCTCCCAGACTTCCTGGACCTCTTCTCACAGGAGCACAGTCAGATACTCCATTCTGATCTTAAGTCACTGCACCTGACAGGCTTGGATATTGGCTGGATAAAGACAGGGACTGCTCTAGAAAAGTCCAAAAGATCCTGATACAGATCAGGAAGATGTCCTCCAGAGGACTTGTTTGTCAAAATGGAAGAGTTTCTTAATTTGAACATTCCAACTGAGTCTGGACCATATGCAGTCTTCAGTACTGCAGAGCCTCAACTAGTTGATGCATTTACAACACTCCAGCCTTACATTCAGCTCTAATTAAAGTCCACTTTGCAGCAATCTCTATTTGCTATCCACCTGTACAGTCTTATTCAGTCATCTCTCACTTGATAATGTCAAAGTGTCTCAGGGCCTGGTCAGAGAACCTGTCTGCAACCTTAGTATTATCCTGTCAAGATTCATGAGGTCTCTCTCTGAGTCCCTTTCAGAATGCTGGTTGTCATCTCACTCTGAAGACTGTCTTCCTAGTTGCAATCACTTCAGTCAAGAGAGTGTGCAAGGTGCTTGTGGCTGACCCTCCCTCCCCGATGTTTCATAGGGTAAGATTTTAGCATTACCTTATCCATAAATACATCACCCAGCTAGTCGTAAAATTACATCTGAATCAAGCAATCTGCCAGTCTTCTTCCCAAAACTACATTCTTACCTGGAGAGGAAGTTACGCACATTGAACATTTCCAGAGCCTGCCTTATTATGTTGACAGAACCAAATAGTTCAGACGGTTTCCCTATTTATTTCTGGCTGTTGCTGGCCACTCCGAAGTCCAGGCCATATCATCACAAAGGATATCTGAATGGATAACATGCTGTATCTCACTGTGTTACCATTTGGCTGGTGTACCTCTCCTACTGAACATCAAAACTCATTCCACCAGCGCTCAAGCAGCATCCTCTGCCTGCTTCAGGAGTGTTCCAGTTTTCAAGATCTGCAAGGCAACAACATGGAGTAATCCACTCAGTCTTGATAAGCATTTCACACTGGACTTAGCTGCCAGAGCAGATGCCAAATTTGGGGGAGTGCTCCAATCCCTGACTGATGCAGCTACTACACATACCACCATCCAGCAGGGGTACTGCTTGCCAGTCATTTACTGTGTGATCCACACTAGACATGTACTCAAAGAAGGGAGAGGGGTTACTTAGCCTGCAGTAACTATGGTTCTTCAAATTTAATGTGGTCCATGTGGGTCCCACTAACCACCCCCATCCCTACTTTCAGAGTCCTCTGCTACCATAGGGTTCAAATTGCGGGGAAAATGAGTCACAACAACCCCACCCTTTATGCCCAATCACAAGAAGGCACATGGTGCATTCACAACTCCACTAGATTCTACTGTGAAATCCATTTGCGCATGCATGCACACCTATAGTAGAATGTGCACTGATTGAGTATACATACAGTTAGTATAGGGTAAGTATCTGTTCTTTCTTAAATTGTAGGATCTTGTTATATTACAAAGATATAAGGTGGATGATATGTGAATACATTATCCGTCATAAAATCTTAATACTTAATAATTTTTTCGTCTTTTCGTCTGTAGATCTCAAAGTTCTTTATAAAGGGAACTATTATCATCCCCTTAAGATGAGAAAAACACAGAATTTAAGATTGGCACAGAATTTAAGACTGGGATTTTCAAAGGAGCCTAAGGGGCTTAGTGACTCAAATCCACTGAATTTCAGTGGGATTTGGTTGTCTAGCTCCCTTAGGCACATTGAATAATGCCAGCCCAAGTGACTTGCCTGTGGTCACGCAGCAAATCAGTGGCAAACCTGGGAATAGAATCTGTTTCCTCACTCCCACTGTGATATTCTGTTCTCTGCACCATGCTGCGTCCAAAATTTTAACCATTTCTCATTTAAATTCTGTCAGGTGATATTTGCATTATTTTTTCTCTCATTATAGTTTGCATAGTACATTTAACTGTACTTAAAAATGAATGATTTTTTAAAATGCTCAAATACAAGGCTATTAATATTCCTATATACAAAATGTATATATTTTCTTGGTCCCTGCATAAAAGAAAGATGTTAAATTAAAAAAAAATTTTCCCTCTCCCTAGGGACAGAAAACGGGCTCGGGAATTTATACAATCAGATTTTTCAGAAAGGTGAGTATTGCTGAATGTGTGTTCTGTATGTGTATTTGTAACCAGATTTACTTTCAGTTCCAACTTGAGAGAGAAAGAGATGTCTAGTTCCCACTTACAGTAGTTTTCCATTACTCTTATTCCTTAGCTAAACTACTTTAGTTAGAATAGTATGTCTGTAGTCACCAAAGACAAAAAAGAGAGCCATTAAAAATAAATGAAACACTTTCCCAGAAGTGGGATGGTTCTGGTTTTCTATGTAACAAACACAGGTGTTAAACTATGTTTCTTCTTCAAGTACTGTCCATATAGGTGCCCCACTCCAGCTGTATTCACGTCCTTGCACCTCAGATCAGAGATTTTAGGTAGCAGTGTCCATTGAGCCCGCACATGCGCTCTTCCCATCTTGTGCTCTGCCTCAGTGCAAGTGAGCCGCCCTCAGTTCTTTCTCAAATGCCTTTCACCTGAGACAGAGCCTTGGAGTCCAATTTCAGAGTTCATTATCTATATCTCATTTTTGTTTTGCAGTTAATAGTGTAGTTCCTAGAGTTTCCATTAGTGTTAATACTCCCCCTTTTTTTTTCTCCTCTATTTAGTTGTTAAAATATCTAACTTCCTGACCTTAGTTAGTTCTTCTCTGTCTCTTCTCTCTTGAGAAGTGAACCTTGGAAAAGATATGCCCAGCTTCCCCATGTTGAAACGTTCTCTCTCCTGTCGACAAGCCATTCCAGTCAGTGATGGACATTCCTGCTCCATTTGCTGCCTCAGAGAATCACACGTGCCTCAAAAGGGCACTTTTTGTGTGAAACTAAAATGAAAGTGGAGGAAGAACCGTGAACTAAAATTGAGATGCCTCATAATGGAAAGTTCACTCAGACCAACCTCTGACCCCAGCCCTGACCACTCCTGTACAGTGGTCTTCGACTAAGTCAATTCTACCAATGTCCTTGGCTCAACACTCTCTGGTGACTTCAGAGAGTAAATCTTTGTGTTTCTCTCAAAGAAGTGGGCTACAAGCCCCCTGAGAAAAGAGAGAGAGAGATCCCAGACCAGGTCAACCACCTCAGTACCAGTGGCTGGGTACCCACGAGGCAGCAGGCTCCTCAGGTACCAGTACCACCAATAAGTCTAAAGATTCTAAGGGCATAGACTCGGGAAGATCAGTACCATCAGGGGAAAGGAGTGATAGAGAGCAATATAGCTCCTCCAAAGCAGCACTACGAAGTCCTCTTGTGCCTCTGTACCAAGTACTTCGGCTCCACAGAAGACCAGAACAACACCTACTGGCCATTCATTGGAATGCAGAAGACTCCTGGTATCGTCGTCTCCATCTACATCAGCGTCTACTGCTCATCTTACCTCAGTGGTACCCACCGCTACTGCAGGAATTTAATTTCTCTGAAGACTTACTAATCTCAGAGACGCGTCTACTAGGCACTGACATGATCCTGATATTAGCCATGTCTCGGTCCACTAACTTATGTGCAGTACTAAGGCAGTCTCCCCCAGCATCCATGACTGTTTCACCTCTGTCAAGCAACAATGAAAAGGATGATGAGGATTTTTATTCAGTGTCTGTGGAAGGCTCCCCGTTACAATGTCAAGAAGCCAGCCACCCAGAAATTGCTACAACCTCAGTTTACTGCCATGGAAGGCAAAGCTTACCCAGTTGGTATGGACACCCTTGGGTGTCCCCACCCACACACTTAGCACCACCTCAATGGCCCTACTGGGACCCACTGGCAGCCTATAAACACCAAGTCTCAAGGACATCTCATGTCACCCAAAGGGATAGAGGAAGACAATCTCCTTCAGCTTCTCTATCCAGACCTCCTGATCCTCAAGAGAAGATGTTTGAAGAACAGGAAGTGAGTCTAATAAGGAGGTTACTCCTGTGATGAACAGCTTTGTCCTCTCCTGATGCCTTCCCCACCAACTCTGGCAGATGACTTCAGATAGCTTCAAGAGCTCATTAAGAGAGCGTAGCAAACTCGGTACAAATTTTGCTTGAAGAAATCACAACATAAGTTGCTGGATATCCTGCATACTTCATCAGCTCACATTATGCTCCCTGTCAATGGGACCTTGCTCAACCTAGTGAAAACTGTATGGCAGACACCAGCCAAAATTCCTCCCACATACAAAAGAGCAGACAAAATATTGTGTTCCCTCTAAAGACACAGACTTTTTATTTTCTCGCCCATTCCTGAATTCCCTTGTCAATGCTGTAAATGAACATGGCAGACAGCACCACGCTAAATCGGCACCTGATGACAAGGACTGGAAATGACTGGATTTATTTGGAAGGAAATCATATTAATCAGTGACCCCACAATTTAGGATTGCTAATTATCAAGCCTTTACGGCAAAATACAATCCTGTCAACTACTCTAAATTAAATGGCTTCATCGAACATCTCCCAACTGGTCAAGGAGAACAGTTTTAGGCAATCATTTCTGAGGGTCAGCTCCTTGCAAGGACACAGTTGCAGGCCTCTCTGGACATTGCTGGTACAGCTGCTCACTCCATCTCAACCACAGTGGTCATGCAGAAAGCTTCATGGTTTCACCTTTCCGGCTTTCCAAAGAGGTACAATCCACTGTGGAAGACTTTTCCATTTGAAGGATCCAAGTTATTTGGAGAAAGAACAGAAGAATCCAACCACACATTAAAAGACTCCAGAATCACGTTGTGTTCCAGGGGAATTTACACACCTACCCAAAAAAAAAAAGGGAGATCTGTTAAGTCACAGTTGGCACAGAGATCCCATCTGGCTGAGTTCCCTCCTCCCCAGAAGCATTATGAACCCCAATGGAAAAGACAACAACGATAAAATCGAAGATCACTACCCACAATTTTCAGCATCACAACTATCTACATCTAAAAACCAATTTTGATGTATTGGTTGAGGCCCCGAGTTTACCCCACATGTTTTTATTTGCTGCAACAAACATCTCCACCTCTCTGGCAACCACCTTACTCTTTTTCGTCAAAACTGGGAACATTTAATCACCTTCCCTCCCCATCCCTCTTCAGGGATCCTTTTCATGAGCACCTTTTATGTCAGGAAACAATTTATCTTCTGAACCTAGGTGCTATAAAACCAGTTCCCACTCAACACCAAAGGAAGGGTTTTCATTCCAAATACTTCTTTATACCTAAAAAATACCTAAAAAGAATGGCGATTGGAGACCCATTCTGGATCTAAGGTCACTCAAGAGATTTGTAAAGATACAACACTTCAGGATGGTTACTTTGGCAGCAGTAATCCCATCTCTGGACCAAGGGGAGTGGTTCTCTGCCCTCCACCTACAAGATGCTTACTTTCATATCACAATCCAATCATGCCACAGGAAGTTTCTAGGAGTCTCTCTGGATCAAGACCATTTTCAATGCAAAGTGCTCCCATTCATCCTGTCATCTGCACCCAGAGTGTACTCGAAGGTCCTTTCTGGGTAGCAGCATACCTTCACAAACTAGGAGTTATGATATTCACGTATCTAGATGATTGCCTGCTCAAAGTAAGTTCCTTTGACAACACTATGAGAGTCACACAAGACTATGAATCTATTCCTACAGCTGGGACTACAACTAAATGTCCAAAAGTCCACTTTAACCCCCGTACAACATCTGGAATTCATAGAGGCTATCTAGATGCAGTAGAAGCAAAAGGTCCTGCCCAAAATAAGGGGGGGGGGGGGGAGTCAGGGTTATTCTTATAGTTCCAACATGGCCAATACAGATGTTTCCATACCTTACTCAATGGCAATTTTCCTGCCAAACACTATCCAGCCCATTTCTCACTTCCTCTCTCAGGATGCGGGACTCATCTTCCACCACAGTGTTCAGGTTCTCCACCTCAGTGTCTCCTCGGTGTTCCAAAGTTTAGAAATGAACTGCTCTGAGGATGTAAAGGAGGTGACTTACATAGCAGAAAACTAACTACTCATCATATATACATTCAAAAATGGAAGAGATTCCAACTCTAGTGTGACTCAAGACACATTACTTCTACATCCTCTCCACTATCACTTATGCTAGCCTACATCCTAGATTCTAGGACCTAGAACTAAAAAAGTCAGGATTATCTCTAAGCTGCATAAAGGTACATCTCACAGCCATCACCATCTTCCATCATAAAATAGATGGTTATTCTGTGTTTATCCTACAACAAAAAGGTATCTCAAAGGTATGGGTAACCTTTTCCCACAAATCAGATGTCCTGTACCAGCATGGGACCTCAACTGCCTTACAAGGTCTCCCTATGAACCTATGGCCGCTTGCTCTCTTCTACTTCTCGCTATGAAAACCGTTCCTAGTGGCTATCATGTCCGCTCGGACAGCAGGAGAGAGAGCGGCACTGAGGCAGAACACGAGATGGGGAGAGCACGTGTGAACAGAATGACACTGCTACCTAAAATCTCCGATCTGAGGCACACAGACGTGAATACACCTAGAATGGAGCACCCATAGGGGGACACATCTCAAAGAACCACAGTTACTGCACAAGATGAGTAACTCTTTCTTCACTTTGCTTCCAAAAACATCTCTTGCATTTATTTCTTTGTGTACCTACGCTTGTCCACTTTCATTAACTGGATAAAATAAATTATTTCTGCTTACTGTTATTCTTTCCCTTCTCCATCTCCCCCTCTTTTCCAGTGTACTTTTGTACACTTTTTCTTTTAAATCCGTGCAAAGTATATGTGTGAGATCTACAAAGCAATTTAAAAGCAGTTGCCATTTTTCTATAGCTTGCTAGCATTGACAGTCTAGGGGACCAAATTCTGCCTTCTGATGTGTTTCCGCAGATCCCTTCCAAAATGAATGGAAGAATTTGGCTTTATGACTATTAGTTTTGTAACCCAATAGATCGCTCTGAAATATATTGGTAGACTGACCAAGTTGTGAAACTGGCATAAAAACTTTTAAAGTGACACAAAGTATTAATCTGTCCTTTTAATATTTATCTATTGTGATAGGATTCCAGATTTTTATTATGTCCAGAAATGCTCAGTAGAACGCTGGCACGGATTGCCATTCCAGAATTTAACTAATGCATTAGAGGGAAAGCATTCTTGCTTCCAAATTTCCATATTAACGTGACTGTCAAGAAAGAATAATAATACTGGTATAGCCTAGCTTGTCCTAGTCTGTGTCAGCTATATAATGTAAATGTTTTTCTTCTCTCACATTGGGAATGTCTCTTAAATATTTCAAGTCAATACTTATAAAATCCTCAATTACACGTTTTATTAAGTGGGGGAGAGGCAGTCATATTTCACAGGTTAAGGTCAATATATTCTGCATCATTTTCTTACGTAGTGTAAAATTAATGCTGTAGTGAAAATCCTGTCCCTTTTCGAGAATTCATTGACCCTGAAATCAACTACAAGACATAAAATTGCCAATTGTATTAATTTACAATTATCATCCAGTTTGTGAGAGCAGGTCAGCTTCTGTCTCTGTGCGTGCTCTACAATGAGTTTGGCTAGCTCTTGATCAAGGTATGGTAAGGATAATTTTTTGATCATGATTTGGAATGATGTACTTATTAACTCCGACGAAGTTCCCTGAATATATACGTCCTGGCAAAGCTACCTTAAATTGTTTCTCCGCCACCTCTCTGAAACATAATTGTGCTAGAAATTGGGTTGGACAGTCACAATGGTTCTATTTCAGGGGTGAGCAAACTTTTTAGCCTGAGGGCCGCATCGGGGTATAGAAATTGTATGGCGGGCCATGAATGCTCACAAAATTAGGGGTAGGGATGCAGGAAGGGGTGAGGGTTCCAGCTGGGGGTATGGGCTCTGGGGTGGGGCCAGAAATGAGGAGTTCAGGGGGTGGCGGGGGTGAGGGCTCTGGGGTGGGGCTGGGGGTGAGAGGTTTGGGGTGCAGGAGGAAGCTCCAGACTGGGACTGAGGGGTTTGGAGGGTGGGAGGGGGATCAAGGCAGGGGTAGAGGGTTGGAGTATGCGGGAGGGGTGTGAGAGCTCCAGCTGGGGGTGCAGGCTCTAGGGTGGGGCAGGGGATGAGGAGTTTAGGGTACAAGAGGGAGCTCCAGGCTGGGATTGAGGGGTTTGGAGGGTGGGAAGGGGATCAGGATTGGGGTATGGGAGAAGGGTGGGAGGGGTCCAGCTGGGGCGGGGCCAGGGATGAGGGGTTTTGGGTGCAGGAGGATGCTCCAGCCTGGGACCGAAAGATTTGGAGAGCTGGGAGGGGGATCAGAGATGGGGCAGGCTGTCAGGGGTGGGGTGAGGGCTCTGGCTGGGGGTGTGGGCTCTGGGTTGGGGCTGAGTTTAAGGGGCTTGGGTACAAGAGGGGCTCTGGGCTTGGATCAATGGGTTTAGAGGGCAGGAGGGGGATCAGGACTGTGGCAGAGGGATGAGGTTTGGGGAGGGGAGGATTGGGGTGCAGGCTCTGGGCAGCGCTTCCTGCAAGCAGCACCTGGAAGCATGGCCCCCCTCTGGCTCTGAGGCACAGCCAGACGGCTCTACGCGCTGCCCTGTCTGCAGGCGCCATCCCTGCAACTCCCATTGGCTGGGGCATTAGAATCTCACATGCCGCAGATATATGAACCCTGGACATCAATAGCCAGTGGTTCCCCAGTATTGTTGGCAGTAATCAGAGTTAAATTCACCGGCATCAAAGCATTATGACAGATCTCTGATTAAACTGAATATGTGCTTTATTGTGCAATACTGATTGCTGAGCGTTTTTGTTTTAAAGATACAATGATTAATTATGTCAGTTTTTAAGCACAGTAAAATGTAACTTTATCTTCTTACTGGTCTTCCTAGTACAAAAATGGCTTCCAGGCACATCACGGCTTGAGTGAGCACCAAGTAATGCTTTCTTTTGTTCATGCTATTAGACAAAATGTTGTAAAATTGTTTGGAGACCAAGAAGAATTCAAATAAATCTTTTTGCAACTAAATATCCCGATATGTCAAAATATTAACATTATATAGTAGTCACTGGGATCTAGATGGAAGTCTTGTAACAAGTTGCTTCTCTAGAAAGTTAACATTTTAGTTCCAAAATGAAGTGTTTTATTTCTAGGGCCTACTTTTTGCTTTTATCAAGAACCTGCTGCTTTTTGTTGTTGTTGGAAATACAGTGATATGTTGGTTTTTCCAACCCCTGGCAGGCAGAAGGCTATCAGGTTTCTTGGGGAGCATGCACAAGATTAGCAACTATTACACCCTTTAAGAAAGCGGGCATATGCTTGCCCCTGTACTGGCCTTGTGTTTCCTCATAAAGCATAAACTGCCCTCTATGCTCAGCCATTCTTCTTTGGTATAATCCCATACCCCTTCACACCTTGCTCTCAAGTGATGCAATCACCATGAATCTGTCTGCATCCTGCAAAGATATGCATGGGAGGAAAAATTGCTCCTGGTCCAATCCATCACAAACAGGAGAACAGCTAGAAACTGGCCCATAATATAAAACAAAAATTCTGTTTACCCTGTTAAACATTTGTTTTTCCCACTTAAAAAATTCATAATATGTCATTGGGAATTTTGCAGGAGTGCAGGATCAGACCCAACAATTGCATTATATCACAGGTCTGAAGAGCTCTAAAAATTTAACTGTTTTTAATATTGGTTTCCATTTAGTCCTATACAGGAAGTATGCCCTTCCTCAGATACCCTGCATGTTTGATCAAAAGAAAAAGAAACTGTTGTACCACTTGGAAACTTTAATTATTTGTTTACGTAGATAATGCTTTCAATAAATACAAGGCATGGAGTTTCCGTTACAGTTAGACCAGTAAAAGCTAAGTCTCCCAGTAAAATCTTCTTGCTTATAACTAATATTTTACTGATGTTAATTTAGAAGTAATTTGTAGACAAATTATTTTGCACTAGAGCAAGCTTCCTTTTCTGGTTGCGGCTCCTACTATTCTAGTAATTTTGATGTTATTGGGGGTGGGGGAGGAGAGATTGTGTTCACCTTTTGCAAAAATTCATATTATAACTGTTTCCTAATAAAGCCATGTCTTTTAAAATCACATTCTGTGGGACTAGTCAGATGTATCTTGTATACTGCACACAGGGCCTTAACAAACATTCATTGAAGTAAATGAAAAATCTTCTATTAGCTTATTTGAATGCTAGACTGGGCCCATAACTTGCTTATTCTTGGTGACGTTTTACTGCCTGCCTCCATTTACTTGTTTAGCTGCTCTGGCAAGGAATTTGTAACTAATTTTTGTTGATAGCTGAATGCTTTAGTCAGGCACCTAGCAACTGCTGGAGATTGGATTATCTCTGACTTAGCTCAGTCAAATGTGAAACTTAATGTGAAGATTTAAAATGGAAAATCTATATACTGTGTCAGAAATCAGTATTCTTAACTAATACTTTCTCACTGTCAAGTGTTTATTAGTAGTATTAGACATTGCCTTTGGGTAACAAGACACTATCCCATGTTAATATAATAAAGGCTGTAGCAGAAAGGGCTTCTCAGTGGTAAAAGTGGGGCTAGGCCTGGACAGTGGCTCTATGCTCTCAACACACACACACAATGACCATTTCACAACTTTTGATGGGCTTATTTGATGCTCATTGTCCACATGATAATGTGGGATTGGGCCTGAAGAGGTTTAACATATGTTATTCAGTTCATATTTGGGCCTAATTCTGTGTTTCCTATACACCCAGAATTCCTGTTAATTTCAGTGCCACTTTGAAGGTTATCACATCCCTCTTTACATCATCATTTATCTTTTCACAGTTCAAAATTTTAAAAATGCCTTTCCTGACTATTATGACCTTCATAAAAATGTGATACCTAATGTCAGACACTAGCCATCTCACTGTGCAAAGCCTGTTCATAAGCTTGATGTTTTGCGTCCTAACCAGAAGAACTTACAAAAAGTCATCTCAAAACAACTTATTTTCCTCCCATAGTAAAAGAAGCAAAAAAGGAGATAAAAATGGAAAGGGTCTGAGGCATTTTTCAATGAAAGTATGTGAAAAAGTCCAGCGTAAAGGAACAACGTCCTACAATGAAGTAGCTGATGAACTGGTATCAGAATTCACAAATTCTAATAGTCACTTGGCTACAGATTCGGTAAGTAGATGTGATGTTAATTTTTTTACTTTACAGCTATGCTGTCATATCCTGTTACAGTTCTCTTAGAATTCTACACTCGTTTCTGCCTTGACTTGTCATGTTCCACTGTCTCTTTCAAACAAATGTGTCTTGGGGCTATAGATCTAGGCCTAGACCATTTCCAAAAATATCAACATGCAGTATATAAAATAGGTTCCATTTTAAATATAGAATTAATACCACTGAATACCCTTTAAAATACAACAAAATACAGAGAGACCAGCTGTCTTAAAATTGCAATTTTAAAATATTCTACTCACACTCCAACCCAAGTAACTGAGAGTCTGAGGTGCTTCAGTATCCCTGAAATGGAGGGCACCTGTCTCAGATGCGCAATTTGTAATAACTAGGCCGACCAGAGTCTTAATTATGTGTTCACAAACTGCACAAGTTGTTACATCAGATTAATCATTTTTGTCATGATGGAAACACGATTGAAAAATCAATTTCTGTAGAAATAATTGTACTATAGGATATAATCATATTTTGATTGAGGTTATTAATATATAGGAGTTTGAGCAATTCAGGCAGTAAATTAATTGCCAGGATAAAAACATAATTAGGGATTATTTTATTTTCTGGTTAACTTGAGTCATGTTAACAGAGAATAATAATTAGTTTGGCAGGGCTAAAAGAGGTCCTTGGTGAGGGTTTGGAATATTAACTTTAGCCTATACATATGAAGAAGAGAGAAAAGCAACCTAAACTAAACAAAAATATTGTGCATTCTCTTAACTCAGCAGTTTGAAAGTCCAAATGGTAAAAAACACTCTTCTCTATTAACACATTGTGATACATATTTAAAAATTAGTTTCATTACAACTGATTTCTTAAAGGCAGTTATTTGTTTTAAAAACTTGTATAGCTGTAATTGTAAGGATACTCATCCAGCTACTAGTTTGAAGTCTTTTGCAATGCTGATACGTTCTCCTTTTGTATCAAAAGTACTCTACTTTATGCACTTATGTCGCTGTGAGAACGATCTGCTTCTGTTTAAAGTGATTTTTTTTTAAATGATGTATTCTATTATATTGGCTCAAGCATGTGAGGGGGACAAAATTAAGCCTAACAATATTTTTTTAATATGCAACATCAAGAAGCAGACAGTGTATATTCTATTGTATTCACTGTTTCGGAGTGATCTCCCAGCTTTCATTCAAACCCCTTACTTAGTGTTTTATTCAACGCAATAGCATAAATTAAAGCATATGTTTTAGTGCCATATTGACTTCAACTGCCATTTTCTTTTATTCATATATTGTCTTCATGTCACTTGCAAACCTGTACAGGGAAACTTCAAGCGTTATCTTAACTTTTAGCTTTTGCAGTGCTCTTGGCCTAATTAATACTGCAGTGTGGTTTTTTTGTTTGTTTGTTTTTTAGCAGGCTTATGATCAGAAGAATATTAGGCGGAGAGTTTATGATGCCCTCAATGTGCTGATGGCAATGAACATCATTTCAAAAGAGAAGAAGGAAATCAAATGGATTGGCCTTCCTACAAACTCAGCTCAAGAATGTCAAAACCTAGAGGTAAGTGGAAGGGAGCGGAAATCCCTTCAGTTGCATATGACGTCCTGTGGTAATGGAGAAGTGTCACTTTGGAAAGAGTGTGTGTGTTTATATTTGCATAATAAATGTTTAAAAATATGAACTTTTTAAAAAAAAAAATCTAATTGCTTTTTATCATTGCTTGTTAGGTAAATAAAACCAACATTTGATATTTAAATCCTCACTGACATGTTTTGGTGTATATTCTAAGTATAACTACAGTATGCTTTATACCAATCTAAAAATCCTGTTTGCCTGATAAAAATAAATATCAATGAAGTCATGCAGGGTGAAAAAGGGCATTCACCCCGTGAGTGTCTCCAAGCAGCAGGTGCAGTATTGCAGTCCTGTTTCTGGCACCCCCTGTAGGACATTTGTCTACCTCTGCCAGTCTTCTGTGGCTTGGTCTTCTGTCTGTGTCACAGTCAAAAAAAATAACCCTTTCCGGGATAGCAAATAAGCAGTGTATCTGTCCTCACCAGGGTCTTCAGCTCTGGCTCTTGGACATTTATATTCAGCCTTTCACTTGGGCTTCCAAACAAGCCCTCTCCCCTTCTTTCGTCTTAGGTTACGCTTGTCTTCCCTTTTTCAGAGTTTACACCACTTTGCCGATGGGGGAACCAGGGCTTATGCATTACCCTGGGTTCCAGGCAGGCACCCCTGTGAACAGCAACCACTGTAGTGCTCAATTTTTGCTGCTACTTCCCTGGGCTTCCTCCCACCTGGCCCATCTTATCTTAACTCTTAGCTCAAGGACAATGTTCTCAAGTCCCTCTCTCCCTGCAAACCCAGATATGCAAATATGGCAGAGATAAACCCTGAATAATTAATCCACAGTCTTCTTTGGGCAGAGAGGAATACCCATCCCTGCTCCTCTGGGCCCAGCCAGAGGCCGCCCTGCTAGGACACTACAGATATTTTTATCTGAACCTGCTGGGCTCAGATAACTGTTGCTAGTCCTCCTAGCTCTTGGAGGGCCATGTCTCTCTAGTCTCCAAGATGGCTGTTCCAGAGAGGACTTTCTAGGCAGGCCTAGAGGACTCAATGTTACTGCTCTGTTGCTCCTACATCATTGCTTCACACGGGGCATTAGGATCTAGATTAATAGCAGTCTGAATCAGTCATAAGTGTAACGCGGGCAATTTGTGTCAATGGTTTGGTTACTGACCCCAGAGAAATGGCATTGTTTGAAAGCAGTGCTCAGATGTCTTCCATGGATCAGTGAGGAGACGCGCACTGCAGCTGGAGCTAAGAAAAAAAGTGAGGCTACAATTTGACTTCAAAGACATGTTTGTCAAAAGTAAAAGGAAAGGCTGAATGGGTTTCACATTGGAACTTCATCAAGTCATTCTGTAAGAAAGATACAGAATCCTGGAAGTAGACTCAAGCAGGTAATTGAGAACAGGCTGCCACCAGGCACAATTTCCACATCTTCTATTCAACTTCTGTTCAACTTGCAATGTTTGCAGGGAAAGGTGGCATCAGCTTTCCTAGCTAAGAAGTGTAATGACAGCATAAGCCAGAGTCTGAAGGATCAGTTATATCAATGGGAAGATCATTTCATGATGCTCCTCAGTTGTCTGCTGCCTGCTGTCCTCTTCCATTTGAAGATGAACAGGAAGTTCCAGTAGAGCTACCTTTCTTCATCCAAGAAGAGATTCAAATCACAGTCCACAAGTTGAAGTCTGAGAACGCACCAGGGGTTTGTAACATCACTGCTCAGGCTCTTCCAGGTCATCTGGAACTCTAATATCACACCTGATGAATGGAAGAAGGGTGTTGTTCTGCTTTGTTCAAAAAGGACAATGAAGCTGAATGTAGCAACTAAAGAAATATTAAGCTGTTGTTGGTCTCAGGGAAAGTCTTTGCTTCTGTGTTAATATCTCAAATCAGTGTTCAAATCTTATGTTCTAATGATGCATTTCATGACATAGGCTGGGATACTGAGTGTGGGTTTAGGTCTGGTCATTCCATTGTTGACCAGATATTTAACTTTAGACAGCCTTTTGAGAAAATGGCTGAATATGATAAACTGTGTACAGCACTTTGCATAGACTTCCATCAGGCCATTCGCTCAGTGATTTGAGCAAGTTCGTGGGATGTGATGAGGCAACTAAACATTTCTAGGAAGACTGGTCATTAGAAGAAGAACCCTATAATGGAATAGGAGCTGTGTTCAAGTCAATGGCAGGTACGCAACATGGTTTCCTATCTCTGCAGGAGTTCAGCAAGGCTGAGTTCTGTCATAATCCATTGTTCAATGTTGGCATTGATTGTTTGATGAATAAAGCTTGAGGAGGCAGCTGTTGTTGGTGTTGAGCTGAACATTATTCTATTTTGAGATCTCAAACATGGTGGTGACATTCACTTGTTGGCTTAGTTTGGTGAATCACTGCAGCTCACAGCCAGTCTGGTTGAGTCAGAAGCAGTGTGCACTGGTCTGGTTATTAACCCAAATAAAACTATGATCATTGCCATCAAGCAGCCTCCAGCACCAGATTACAACCAGCACAGTATTAACCTGTTCAAATAAGATATCAGCTGCTGAAGGATGGTCAAAAGATGTGGATGCTTAAATAAACAGCAGCATCTGCTACCATGTCCTCAGAGGCCACAGAGGGGCCCAAAACATCATGACTTGAAGCATGCTACGAAGCTGCAGATCTATAGAATCATGTTTATCTCAATTCTGTTGTACAGAAGTGAAACATGGGGGCTGAAGAACTCTGAGTTGACATTTTTTATTCTTGTCATCTCCGTCAGCTGCTCCATATCAAGTGTCAGGACAAGATCAAAAATTAGAATATTCAAAGCCAAACCCAGCAACCGTCTCCACCATTGATTCCATTTCAGCAGCTTTCTTGGTATGGACATATTATTACAAGGCAAGATCAAGAAATTCCAAAGTCTATGTACCAAGGAATGCCACTACACAGCGGGTGATCATGTGGGTGCCATACACTTTGGTGGCCCAATAAGATTGCCAGTAGCCATAAACTGAACATATTGCTAAAACAATTCAAGCAATTTGCCAGAACTCAAGCCAGCTGGCGCTTGATTTGCAAAGGAGACCAAGTCCCTTTGGTATTTGCAACAATGGTGATTTGTTTAGACAAAGAATTTACTGAGGAGTTTATCTAGTTTATCTAGCTATTGATTTGGATGATAGAAAACCTCTTTAAAAGGAGTATCATACAGGGATGCTGAACAATATTTGCTTATCAGGAAAAGTCAGAAATATTTTTAAAATTGCCTGTTGAATCTTTTGTCTGGCATTTTCAGCAGGGAGAAAACTGTCATTTTGTTGCAAAGATGCCAAACTTTCTCTGTGAAAATGTCATTTGCCCTGTGGATAATAGTCGTGTATCTTGCAAAAGACAAATATCACAATGTTTGCACCAAAACGTTGCACTGACTAGCAGAAAATACAACATATCAATCTCTATCAAATTTGTGAATTTTTGCAATTACTTGAATAAATATCTGGTGGTTCTTCGAGTGCTTGCTCATATCGATTCCAATTAGGTGCGTGCGCCGCGTGCACGTTCATCGGAAGATTTTTACCCTAGCAACACTCGGTGGGTCGGCTGGGTCGCCTCCTGGAGTGGCGCCGTTATGGCGCCGGATATATACCCCTGCTGACCCAATGGCCCTTCAGTTCCTTCTTACCGCCCGTGTCGGTCATTGGAACAGTGGAGCACGGCTTAGCTGATTTCCACCTCCCTAGCTACTCGTAGTTTTCTCATTGTTGTGTATATAGTTCAAATTTCTATACTTGCAGTTAGTTTATTATTTTCTTTAACATAGTTAGTGTATATAGTTAAGAGGGGTTCGGGGATTAGCCCCTTCCCCTCACCCAGTGCCGAGGCCCATGCCCGGTTCACCAGGTTTCAAACCGTGCTCGACCTGTCACAAGCCGATGCCTACAGGAGATCTTCACGACTCCTGCCTCAAGAGCCTTGGGGAATCCCACCTCGCAGATAAGTGCCGCATTTGCAAGGCCTTCAAGCCGCGGACCAAAAAGGAGTGGGACTTTCATCTCAAACAGCTCCTGATGGAGGCAGCTCTTACTCCTCCACCCTCGGCACTGGTCCGCACCGGGGAGAAGCGCATCTTCGGCACCGGAGCGCACCGGTACCGCTAAGGCCCCTTGGCACCAACTGTTGCCAGCCCAGATGTCTGCTCGGCAACGCTCCCTCTCCCCGCGAGTCAAAAAACATAAGACTCCTGCGGCTTCCATGTCCGCGTCGCAGTCGGAGCACCCACCTAAGTCAGACCACCCGGCACTGACAACTGCTGTGGCACCGACAACTTCAGCACCGTGAATTTTGGTCCTCCAAGAGCCATCGAGTCCAGTGCCTGACAGCTCCCCAGCACGCACCATGGTTGAGCTTACTATTCCCTCCACGCCGGAGACATTCTCTGCGGCAAGGGAACTGATTGCACTGACAGAGTCTGCACTGCCTCAACCCCCGGCACCGTCAGTGCGGGTTATACAGTCCATAGGCAAGCCTGCCCTACTGAGACCATCCTCTGTCGACACCTCTGAGAGGCACCAATCACGATCGTGGTTCCATCAGCGTTCTCGGTCCCATCGCTGATCCTGGTCCCGACGCCGCTCACAGTCCCAATACCGTTCTCCATCTCGGTGCCGGTCACACTCGCGGCACCGTTCAGGACCCCGTTTGCCGGCCTGGTACTCTCAGTACCGATGAAGCTCCTGGCACCGCACCTCTCACAGCCACTCCTGGCATTGAGCTTCGAGGTCCCGGTCGACCTCGCTGCACCGTTCCAGTCGCAGGTTCCGGTCTTGGTCCCGGTACCGCTATGGCACCCGGTACTGCTCTCCGGTGCAGCGTACAGACAGACTACCCAGGGATGGAGACCATTCTCAGGAGTTTTCAGCTCCTCCTTGGCTGTCTCGCCATGCATCTGTGTCATCCCATGCGGACAGTGCTTCCTATGCACAGGACCGTGACTTATATGTACCCAGCCGTGTCTTCCAAGAGACCCAGGCTCAAGACCAAGGATCTCATCAGTGGACCTTCTGGATGCCATGGGCATATCACCAAGCCCAAGGTGGACCTCTAGTGCCATCATGCTCTGTACTGTCAGAGCACCGGCTGCCGGAGGCTACTGTTAGCCGCCCCCCTCCTGCGGGTACGGAGGATGCTCCAATTCAGGCACCAGATCCTCAGGTCCCACCGGATCCGGACATCGCCCAAGTCTACAAGACAACGGAGGACCCGATTGTCCCTGGCCTTTCCTCTTCCCCTTCTCCAGATGAAGCGGTGGCGGGGACATCCTCCTTGGGCCCTCCTCCAGTTGACCTAAGGTCACATCAAGACCTCCTGAGACGAGTGACCCTGAATATGAACCTCCAAGTGGAGGAGGTTCCGGAGATAGATGACACGGTGGTAGATATTTTGTCAGCTGACACTCCCACAAAGGTGGCCTTACCATTTATTCGGACGATCCAAGCGAAGACTGATACCATCTGGCAGTCTCCAGCATCTATTCTGCCCACGGCTAGGGGAGTTGAGAGGAAGTACATGGTGCCCTCTAAGGGGTACGAGTACCTGTACATACAGCCTCCTCCCTGCTTCCTCGTCGTCCAATCGGTTAACGAAAGGGAGCGCCATGGCCAGTAAGCCCGTGCCCCAAAAGCAAAGGAGGCTAGGCACATGAATTTATTGGGATGTAAAATCTACTCTGCGGGGGTCCTCCAACTCAGGGTGGCAAAGCAACAAGCCCTGCTTAGCCACTATAACACCTGGGTGGCGGTTGAGAAATTCGCAGAGCTAGTCCCCCAAGACTCGTGTCAAGAGTTTGCGGCCCTTTTGGAGGAAGGAAAGAAGGTGGCGAGAACTTCTCTCCAGGCCTCGTTAGATGCAGCCGACTCCGCAGCCAGAACTCTGGCTTCAGGAATTGCCATGAGGCGAATATCATGGCTTCAGGTGTCAGGCCTTCCACCTGAATTGCAGCATACAATACAGGACTTCCCCTTTGAAGGTCAGGGCCTATTTTCGGAAAAGACTGACCCTAGGCTGCAGAGTCTGAAGGACGATAGGCTGATCATGCGCTCGCTCGGGATGCACACTCCGCAGACTCAGTGCAGACCCTTCCGGCCCCAGCCTCAGCGCCTTTACCCTCTGCCTAGACAACGGCAGGACTTCGGCAGGAGGCATGGCTGGGGCAATCGTAGACGGCAGTCCGGACCCCAAGGGGGTCAGAATCCCGGCCCCGCCAAACCACCCGTAGGACCTAAACCAAACTTTTGAAGGCACGCCCCAGGGCAACGTACCAGTTGTTCAACAGGATCCTTTCCCTCCCTTTTGAAACCGCCTCTTCTCTTTCCTCCCTGCGTGGACCCAACTAACTTCAGATCGTTGGGTCTTATGCACGGTAGAATTTGGATATCGCCTTCAGTTTATTTCACTCTCCCCCACCCCCCATCCTCGTCCCTCTTCAGGGATCCCTCTCACGAGCAAATCCTCTTGCAGGAGGTACGGTCCCTCCTTGCCATGGGAGCTATAGAGGAGATACCAGAGGACTTGAGGGGCAAGGGGTTCTACTCCCGCTATTTCCTAATCCCCAAGGCGAAGGGAGGTCTCAGACCAATTCTAGACCTGCGGGGACTCAACAAGTTCTTGATAAAGTTGAAGTTCTGCCTGGTATCCCTGGGGACCATCATGCCATCCTTGGTTCCTGGAGACTGGTATGCCGCCTTCGATATGAAGGACGCGTATTTTCACATTGCCATTTATCCTCCGCACAGATGGTACCTCGGGTTTGTGGTCAACTGTCAACATTTCCAATTTACGGTCCTTCCGTTTGGCCTCTCCACAGCCCCAAGAGTGTTCACAAAGTGTATGGCCGTAATCACCGCCTCCCTCCGTCGTCGACACATACGCGTCTTCCCGTATCTCGACAATTGGCTCATTCGCAGGGCCTCCGAGACCCAAGTAACGCGGCACGTGGGCATCGTCAAGGACCTATTCATCCAACTAGGCCTGATGATCAACCTAGAAAAATCTACTCTGGTTCCCACACACAGAGTAGAGTTCATTGGGGCCATTCTGGACTCCAATCTCGCCAGGGCCTGCTTACCACAGCCACGGTTTCACGCAATGATATCTATTATACAAGGCCTACAAAATTTCCCAACCACTTCGGCTCGAACTTGTCTCGGCCTCCTGGGTCACATGGCTGCCTGCACATTCGTGACCAAGCACGTCAGGCTACGCCTACGTCCCCTTCAAACTTGGCTCTCCTCAGTATACCACCCGGGGAGACACAATATAAACAGGATCCTCACGGTTCCCCCAAGACTCCTAGGCTCCCTCGACTGGTGGTTGATGCCCTCCCTGGTGTGTGCAGGGATCCCGTTCCATCCACCCCAGCCTTCTATGGCCCTGACGACGGATGCATCATCTCTCGGCTGGGGTGCTCACCTCGGACATCTTCGCACTCAAGGCCTTTGGTCATCTCAGGAGCTGGCCTTGCACATCAATGGCTGAGAGTTGAGAGCAGTCCACCTTGCGTGCCAGGCGTTTCAACAGCATCTGCAAGGCCGTTGTGTCTCAGTGTTCACAGACAACACAACGGCCATGTATTACATGAACAAACAGGGAGGGACACGGTCCTCCCCCCTTTGTCAGGAAGCCATTCAACTCTGGGACTTTTGTATAGCCCACTCGATAGACCTGGTAGCGTCCTTTCTCCCAGGGGTTCGGAACACTCTAGCGGATCGACTCAGCAGATCCTTCCAGACATTATTCATTCTGTTTTCCGGAAGTGGGGATTTCCCCGCATAGACCTCTTTGCTTCCTGTGAGAACAGGAAATGCCAGATGTTCTGCTCCTTCCAAAGTCTCTCCTCGGGCTCGATCTCGGACGCTTTCCTGATATCGTGGACGACCCAACTGCTTTATGCCTTTCCACTGTTCCCGCTGGTTCACAGGGTCCTGCTAAAGCTCCACAGGGACGGAGCTCGCTTGATCATGATCGCCCGAGCGTGACCCAGGCAGCACTGGTACACCATGTTGCTCAACCTGTCGATAGCCAGCCCAATTACCCTGCCTCTTCACCCAGACCTCATAACTCAGGACCACAGCAGACTTCACCACCCAGACCTGCAGTCCCTTCACCTCACAGCATGGCTGCTGCGTGGTTGAGCCAGTCAGAGTTACGTTGCTCTGCCTCAGTACAACAAATACTCCTGAATAGCAGGAAACCTTCCACTCGATCTACGTATCTGGCCAAGTGGAAGCGTTTCTCCCGCTGGTGCGAAACGCAAAATGTTACTCCCATCGAAGTCTCGATCCCCACCATCCTGAACTACCTCTGATCTCTCAAACAATAGGACCTAGCGGTATCATCATTGGAGGGTGCACTTGGCAGCCATTTCTACCTTCCACCCAGGGGAGAGTGGCCGCTCCGTGTTTTCACACCCTATGGTTTCCAGGTTCCTCAAGGGCTTGAAGCGCCTATACCCCCAAGTATGCTGCCCTGCCCCAATCTGGGACCTCAGCCTGGTCTTAACCAGACTTATGTCTCCCCCATTCGAGCCATTAGCAACTTAGACCGCTCCTATACCCTTCCTAAGAATGATAGTCTCCGACGCCATACATGGCCACAGTCTCCGAGCTTACGCTTCGTCACAGTGACCCCCCGCAATACTGTGCTTCACTAAGGACAAGTTGCACTGCAACCAAACAACCCACGGTCCTCCCTAAAGTGGTATCGCCTTTCCCATTATCAATCTAGGACATTCTTCCTTGTTGGTCTTCTCCCAGAGCTCGCACCCTCATCTACGCACAGATACAACATGCACTCCCTAGATGTCCATTCGCGCGCTCTTTACTATTCGAATGACCAACAGCCCTTTCGCTATAACGCCCCAACTCTTATCGTTCGCCAGCTCCTTGTGGCCACCAAATGAAGGGCCCGCTCCTTCTCCTCCCAGCAGATCACCCTGGGTGACGGCTTGCGAATCTAAATAAATAAAAAAAAATAAAAAAAAAAAATGCACTTTTTATACTGGCCTCACTTCCCGTCGAGCCATACTCGCCGACATCTCTGCCTAGGCTCAGGCGTTATCGCCTGCCTTCCTGGCCTCATGTCACCAATCCAGAATACGTGCGCACTACCTGGTCCTCGCGTCCACCCTTGCCTACAATATCGTCTGGCTCAACAGTCAAGAGGATGACTCAGCCTTATGGCTCAGCGCTTTTATCTGTCCAAATCTTCACTCCAACCACCACCTTAATACAGTGAATCACCTAATTGGAATTGATATGAGCAAGCACTCGAAGAAGAAAAGACAGTTACTCACCTTTGTAACTGTTGTTCTTCGAGATGTGTTGCTCATATCCATTCCAAACCCTCCCTCCTTCCCCTCTGTCGGAGTAGCCGGCAAAAAGGAACTGAAGGGCCGTTGGGTCAGCAGGGGTATATATCCAGCGCCATAACGGCGCCACTCCAGGGGGGCGAGCCAGCCGACCCACCAAGTGTTGCTAGGATAAAAATCTTCCGACGAACGTGCATGCGGCACGCGCACACCTAATTGGAATGGATATGAGCAACACATCTCGAAGAACAACAGTTACAAAGGGGAGTAACCGTCTTTTTTGTACACCTAGTGAAAAACAAGTGTAGGTATTTTGTGCAGTTCTATTCATATAATACCTTTTAGGACATTGAAATGGGCAATGGGAGAAAAGAAAAAGAAAAACATTTATTGTTTTAATCCTTGTGTCAAACAGTAGGCTGACAGGTATGATAAACCCAGGGAAAATGGCTACACCTGATCATTTTAAAGTAAATTTTACCATCATAGTCTGTTGTGAATATTGTTTAAACGTCTTTGGTTTTAAGTCAAATCTTTTAAACTCAGTTTGTGTGAATGATTAAATGAATTCTTTGCTGTGAATCATATTGCTATGAAATGATAAACTTTGATGTGATTGTTCTCACATTGAGTTCTCACACTGCAGACAACAAAATCAAATTAACCTTATGTCCTTTTTCTATCTATGACTTTAGTTACACAAGCCTCTGAGCACAGTGAAAACCAAACATTTCCTTAAAATGTTGCTTTCAGTGTCATTTAACAGAAAAGAAATAAAGCTATGTTTTCACGTGCTGAAATCAACAGATTTACCAACTTGTAAATTCCCTCCATTCAAGAAAAGAAAAAATGTATTTTAAAGTTAGTTTAAATACATAAACAAAAATGTAGTTCTGTGTAAAGGTTACCTTAAAGAGAAAACACAGAAAAAATCAGTGTGTAGAGAGAGGATAAATTATTAGACCTTTTAAAATTTATTGACTTTGATAGTCAAGCAAAGCTAGGTCCTGCACTCAACTCTGCAGAAAGCATATTAGTCACAGTTTATTGTATTAGAAGGCATTGTAAATAAAATTGTTTCTGTATGCAGTGGAGTTAAACTTTATAATATCATGGTTTGGAGCTATGCAATTTGAATGGGGAGGTAATTAAAATAGGGTTTAGTGTAATTGGGAGCCAAGATACATTAGTGTTTACAGCAGCAGGAACATTAAAATCTAGAGCATTAAAAATACACACAGAGGTCAGCACTGTAGCTTCATTAGACTGTCCACCTCTTTGGATTTCCTCAGGACTCTCCTTGATTTAAAGTATAGATTCTGGTGTTCTGGCAGCATAGGTAGAGGTCCTGAAGTACCACTGTCCTGAATACTGTTGAAAATGGTTTTATTTATTCCATTTGTGTCACCATGGCTGCCTGAAGAAACTGGTAGCATGGTAGCTGCTTTCCCTTAACCTCTTCTTGTGACTGGTTACTGAATTCTTGCTAGTCTATCCAAGTTTCCGGTTAGTAGTTGAAAAGGGTGGTCACTCTGGGCCTAGTGATGATACATTAAAATGCCATCCTAGATGGTTCTGAGCCCAGTCCTGATAGTTGTCTTTCAGTCCTGAGTAAACAGAGACTGAGAGAACTGTTGATGGGATGCTTTTAATCACAAATGAGTGGGAATAAGAAAACAAATGTTTTTTGTGGTACTATGTCGTCTCCATTTTGGTGGGATGCAGTATTCCCTATCCAGGGCTGGAGAAAGTTCCTATGACACATATCCAACAGGGAAAAATAAGGGAGAGGAAATGCTACAACTAAGGTGGGGTAATATTGTTTTTTTAATGAAGGGAAAGTGATATAAAAGCAGAGGTTGAGGTTACAGTAAAAAAATTAAGTTTTGTAAATCCAGGTTCCTGGAGATGCTCCACTATGTGATTAGTCCATAAGAGAAAGAAGAATGCTACAAGGCAGCGAAGTGGAGCTGGGAAGGATTTTCAGCTTATGTACCAGGCCCTGTAACCCACCTCCCTCAAACAAATATAGTGTGACTTTTTATAAGGGTATAAGAATTTCTCTTCCTTTATTGCAAAAATCTTCTTTATTTTAGACAGAGAACAAGACCAGGCAATTTATGTATTTACAAACTTTTATCTTAGTGTGTCTAAATTTATGTTCTAAAGATAGAGAAACAGAGACGACTAGAACGAATAAAGCAGAAGAGAGCCCAGCTGCAAGAGCTACTATTGCAGGTAAATTTAGTTTTTATTTATACAGCCACTAACAAAAAACTGTTAAGGTTCAGAGTATTTTTTTCTCCACTATATAAATATTTTTAGATTAATTTAGTGCTCATGAAAGTGATACTGCAGTGTACCTGAATCCTGACCTAAAATACCTCTGCCATCCTAGCATGGGGCCTCTTGGATAGATGCAGCCTCCTGGCGCACAATTGTCATTATCTGTCAATATCTTCCACCGTATGTCATTATTACACTTTGCAAACCTTCCACTCATGCTGTTTTGCCACTGACTCCAGTGGGAACAGGAGCAGGACCACACACACACACACACACACACACACACACACACACACACACACACACACACACACACACACACATCACACACAGCACACAAATCACACATCACCACATTACACACACACTCCACCTACAATTATCATTGAAAAATGCAATTTTCAACACACACTTGCATGGGTTCAGTTGTACATTCCATAGCTGAGAATCAGTTGTTGCTGGGAAACTGAAACTTCAGGATCCTTATTATAAAAGACTCATGAATCCAGGTCTGGCACTTTTCGCATTTTGATGCAGTAACCTAGGAAAGCTTTTTGAAACCCGCTGATTTGGCCTGAATGAAGAAATATTGTAACTTCAAATGAGGGCATTTCATTTTTTTTTAAAGTCTATATTGTATTTATAGTGTTCGAATATATGCCTGGGTTTTGAATACTTTACACATAATGGACCACTTCTATAAAATCATGAGTTAAAGTCATAGGGTAACAGAAAATAACATTTTTTTTCTTACTCCAAAATATGATGGTGTTTTAGACACAATCCAATATGCAGTGAAATTCTAAGCATTTGTACACTTCTGCTTTTCTCAGTGGCAAAAATAATTTTTCTAAATAGTTGGACTTAATTCTGACCTAACTAACACTGGTGTACATCCTGAGCAACTCCAGGAAGGCACGCTGGTGAAAGTGATAGGAAAATTAGAGCCATAAACTCCCTGCTTACTCTGTTTATGTATCTGTTTTATGATAGCTCTTCAGTGTTTGATTCTAATTTAACTACTTTCACCATTCAAATAATTTTAGCAGTTTCTTGCCATTTTATATGCTTGTGCTCCTATTGACTGGAGTCAGTAGCATCAAACATGGATTACACAAGATTCACAGATATCCCAGATTATTGCCAGTCATTGCAGTCTTGACTATATACAAAATGCCATAGCAAAAGATGAGCTGTGGAGAGAAGATTGTAACTTGTAAACAGTTATGAAAGTGGGTAATTTCAAAGCTACAGATTTGCTAGGACTGGATGATATAGAGTGAACAGAGGAGAGAAAAGGGGAGGATGGATAAGAGTAAAGAAGAGAAGAGGGGAGTGGGCCATGGAGGGTGCCATTTGATCCATGTTAAGTATAACTTTGTTATCTTTACATTTTCTGACCTTCTAAACTGATGTAATTATGCACCCTGGTTAGTAGATAAGGCCTTTGTTATGCCTTTTAAGCCCTAGTTCTTAATGTGTGGAGATGCTCCGTCTCCTGAGCGTTGTACTTAGTACTGTGCTATCCTCCCAAAGCTCCAGAGATTGCCAGGGGAGCATGTCTGCTGTGCCTCCCTCGAAAGGGTGCCGCATGCACTCCTTTCTGTTCCTGGCCAGCACAAAGGAGAGTTTGTTAGCCAGCACAGAGAGTTCAGACTGTGGCCACCCCATCTTAGGAGAGATACCAGGTGCTGGAGGTACTGGTACTTGGTTACTAAAACAGATGTAAAATCCCAGATCATGGAAGAGTCCACATTTACATTTGAATGACAGTGATCATTTTCCTTTTTCTTTTTCTCTTCTTTCTACAGCAAATAGCATTCAAAAATTTGGTACAAAGAAATCAGCAAAATGAACAACAGAATCAAGGTCCTCCAGCTTTGAACTCTACAATACAGCTCCCTTTCCTAATAGTTAACACTAGCAAAAGAACTGTTATAGACTGCAGCATATCAAGTGATAAGTGAGTGTGATGTGGAACCATATATTGGAATATTCAGTCTTCTGTGTAATAAGTATGGGATTTTTCTTTGAACAGAAAGTATATGCACTTCATACTGAAACTAATTATACATTTGCATTTCCTTTTCATCATCCTGGTGTTTGACATAGGTACTGACTCCAGGCAGGGCCAGCTTTAGGCCAATTCCCCCAAGTTTTTTCTTTTTATTTAAACTTCAGAACTGAATTGTACAAGTTGTTGGGAGGTAAGCAGAAGCTTTTGGTACCTGGGAAGGCATGGGAGGGAGTTTGAGATTGTGAGATACTAAAATTATCAGTGGTGATATATTTTAAGTTGTTGATGTCATCAGTCTTCCATATTAACACCCCATTGAGATGAGTGGGACATTTCACATCCCTAAAACTACTGTTTGTGTCTCAGGGACCTAATTACATTATATTTTCCCCTTACAATTTCCCTCTGTTGCAACTCTCTGTGCAGTCAACTGGTGTTCACACCAGTGGGGTTCATGTGTAGACAAGGTCCCAGCAGCTGCTAGTGGTTTAAGCACCATGAAATTAGGGCTGTCAATTAATTGCACTTAAGCGATTAACTCAAAACTAATTAACTCAATTTTAAAAATGAATCCCGATTAATCACACTTTGAATTGCACTGTTAAACTAATAAATACCAATTTTTAATTTTTTATAAATATTTTTGGATGTTTTTCTACATTTTCAAATATATTGATCTCAGTTACAACACAGAATACAGTGGGGGTTCTCAAACTAGGGGTCAGGACCCCTCAGGGGGTCACGAGGTTATTACATGGGGGGTTGCGAGCTGTCAGCCTCCACCCCAAGCCCCGCTTTGCCTCCAGCATTTATAATGGTGTTAAATATATAAACAAGTGTTTTTAATTTATAAGGGGGATTACACTCAAAGGCTTGCTATGTGAAAGGGGTCACCAGCACAATAGTTTGAGAACCACTGACATACAAAGTGTACAGTGATCACTTTATATTATTATTTTTATTACAAATATTTGCACTGTTAAAAGGATAAAAGAAATAGTGTATTTCAATTCACCTCATACAAGTACTGTAGTGCAATCTCTTTGTCGCGAAAGTGCAACTTACAAATGTGGACTTATAGGCTCTAAAGTTCTACATTGTTTTCTTTTGAGTGCAGTTATGTAACAAAAAACAATAATTCTACATTTGTAAATTGCACTTTCATGATTAAGAGATTGCACTACAGTACTTATATGAGGAGTATTCAAAAATACTATTTCTTTTGTTTATCTTTTTTACAATGCAAATATTTGCAATAAAAAAATAGCAAGTGAGCACTGTACTCTTTGTATTCTGTTATTGAAATCAATATATTTGAAAATGTAGAAAAATCCAAAAATATTTAAATAAATGGTATTCTATTACTGTTTAACAGTGTGATTAAAACTGTGATTAATCACAATGATTTTTTTTAATCTCATGATTAATTGCAATTAATTTTTTTAACCATCTGACAGCCCTACATGAAATCAATCTGTTAGGTAAAACATCACAGTTGTTAAAATATCAGTGATTAGTCTATACTAGAGCTGCAACAACAGGACCTTTTAAGAAAAAAACCCAGTGTAAACACCGTCTGGTGTGCCCCAAAGCACTGGTTTGCAGCTGGTTCACATTTAGAAAGTTTTTTTCCCAGCTATAAAGACTAGAAAAGCCATTTAAAAAAAAAGCTGGGGTTCTGGAGCAGTATTCCAAGGTAAGATGTGGATGAATTCTGTGGCAGAAATGCAGAGCATATGATACATATAACTTTACTTTTCATACCAACACAGCTGAGCTCAGGAGTTATTTCTAGATACTGTATAGTAAACACTGTTTTTCTTTTTTTAAACATTTCTAAGTTAAACTTTGAAATTACTATACAACTTAGTATTTTTGGTGTGTGTGTTGTTTTTTTTCCTCAGGGCTTGTCTACACAAAAGTGTTGTACCTCTTCAACTATACTGATACAGTTAAAGCAGTACAGCCCACCTACTGTGGACACAGTTATATCAGTGCAAAGGTGCCTAGTGCTTAGATAGGTTATTGCTCTTCCCATATAGTTAAACTATAGCAGTATAACTATGTTCACACTAGAGGTTGTACCACTATAACTACACATTTTAAAAAATATCTCTGACAGTTTATACTGGTACAGAAACTGTGTGTAGACCAGGATTTAGACCCAATCCTTCAAACATTAAAGCATGTGTAACTGTACTCAAAGAGTAGTTCCATTCAGGGGTCTGACTGAAAAAAAGACCTGATAGCACTCCTCCACCCACAAATAAACTGCTTCCATGTCACTTGCTAGAATGAGATGCTGCTTACTATAGATCAGAGGTTCTCAACCTTTTTCTTTCTGAGGCCCTGCCCCAACATGCTATAAAAACTCCATGCCCCCACCTGTTCCACAACAACTGTTTTGCTGCCTATAAAAGCCAGGGCTGAGTTAGGGCAAGCGGGTCAATTGGCCAGAGCCTCATGCCATAGGGGGCCCTGCAAACTTAAGTTGCTCTGGCTTCAGCTTCAGCCGCTGGTGGCAGGTCTTAGGGCCACAGGTTTCAACCCCCCATGGTGGGGCTTTTGGCCTTCTGCCCTGGGCCCCAGTGAGTCTAATGCCTCATGCTTGGTGGACCCCTGAAACCTGATCACAGCCCCGCAGGGGTCACGGACGACTCATTGAGAACTGATGCTATACGTCATGTAGTTGTTCAAAATATGAACATATGGCCTCTCTGAGCTCTAATGGGCTCCTTGAACTTGGCTCCCGCCCTCTCCCCAAGTGGAGTTTTAGTATGCCATGGGTTTTGTTAGGCCCCTTGACTGAGAGGGAAAAGAGAGTCCTATTTTCAACTCGGCACCTACCTATGGCATCAAAGTGAGATGCTGCTGACAGTAAACTGTGGAGATCATTGATCCCTCCTCTCCTTTCTTACATGAAGAATGAAAGAGTTAACAACGCTGACATATAAATCATCATCACTGGGCACCCTGAGTTTGTACCTTAATGAAATAAATGGGGCAGTTCATACCTTTCAGAGCTATTGTTTCAGGCTCTTTGCGGACATACGTCTTGCCTTCAGTTTGTGTTTTTGAGGTTTTCTCTTTTTTGAAATGAGATTCTGGAAAACATAGTCGCTTCAAATATTTTCTATATTGGCTCAGTCTCCATTTACGTCGGTCCTAGTAGAGTTATGAACATGTTTAATTTTTGCTGGTTTGGAGTCTCAGGTTGCAAAAGCACTGAAGAAATAGATTCTTGTTTATGCTTGACAGGTGTTTTGTGATCATTTCAAGCATTAATTGAACAAAAAACTGTCTTCTAGGGCTTAAACGGATTTCATAGAAAGACAGTGGACTTTTTTTTAATCAGAAATTAATTAGTCTAGTTAAACTTCTCTTTCTATTAGGGGTGGAAGAAGAGACAAGTTGCTTAAAATAAGTTTTAAATAGTTGATTATTGTCCCTTATTTATTGAAAAGAATAGATGACCTCTGGCTCATTCTCAATATTGCAAGCAGGCCAGAGCACAAGCTGAGCTAATAATGCAACAATTCTGGGACAGAGGGCTGGTCTACACTACAAAGGTTTTACAGTATAGCTATACCAGCAACACCTGCTGGTGGAGAGGCCACCCTGAACAAGATAAACTACCCTGGCAAAAGGACTCTTCTGACAGTATAAATTGCATCTACACAGGGGATTTTGCCAACATATGTATGCTAGTTAAGGGTGTGATTTTTTTTTTTCCTCACTCCTGACTGAAATAACTGCTGGCAAAAGGTGATATGACAGTTTTTAGCATACAGGACCTGTAATCAAACAGATTTAGAGGTTGTTATTTAATTGATAAACTATCCAGAAGGTGATTTACATTGAAGTAAATAGGTCAGTTCACAGTAGGGATGTTGTGGATTAGAACAGAAAGTTTAAGGAAAAAGCAGCAAAAATAAAAATGGTTATTTTTGGTGAGAAAGCTGTAGAAGACTTTCAAAAAGTATTGGATTTAGTACAAGTAAGGGTTCTTGCTGGAGCAGGAATGTTTTCCTCGTCTTTTAATCTGTTTAATGAAGGAGAAAAGTTTATGGACTCTTATTGCCTGCCATGGAAAAAGTTGTTTTAATTGGGAAATATGATCATTGGAACCCTGCAGAGATGCCAGTCTCATAAATACAGGAGAAAAGCTGTACCTACCCATGGTATTTAGAAAAAAAGGCATCTTTGACCTCTGAAGAAATCCTAAAATATTGTAATTGTATCTGTACACTTACTTCCTGAATGTATGGCACAGGAAAATATAATCAGGCCCAGGGTTCCTTCCAGAACCATCTCACTTTGACATTTCTCCTGTGCAGGTTTGAGTACCTCTTTAATTTTGATAACACGTTTGAGATTCATGATGACATTGAGGTGCTGAAGCGAATGGGAATGTCCTTTGGGCTAGAGGCAGGCAAATGCTCAGCAGAGGATCTAAGAACTGCAAAATCATTGGTGCCAAAAGCTTTAGAAAGCTATGTCACAGGTAAGTTAAATGAAGCTTTTAAATATTATCCTTGATTAAATTCAAAGCCATAACTTACTGAAGCATTTATAATTGTGTCAAACTACATAAGCATGAGGCATTAGACAGTTTGAAGTAGATTTATGAAAGCCAGCAGGATCCCACAAATGACTGGTGGTTTTAAAATTAATCTTCGATGGGCACATGTAGACTTAATTTAAAATTGCTTAGAATATAGATTCATGAATGGGCTACAGTGCAAAGGAATAATTCCATTAATAGTTTCTGGTGAAAACATAACCCTTGAGACTCAATAATATAGCTAAAGTGCCTCAAAATGACAGTATTTTCCTTGCGTCATTGCTGCTACTTTTTAGGCTCAAAAGAATCCTGAATAACAGGAACAGGAAAGACCTATAAAAGGCAGTCCATTTCTCTTTTTTGGAATAGAGAGCACTGTGGAACAGAGGACAGATCTGATATTAGACTGCTCTTTCCACTTATTGAGGAGATTCTCCTTATAAATCTCTCATTTTGCATGGACCACATATTCCTTTGTATTTATACAACACATAGCAAAACAAGGCCTCGATTTTAATTGGCCCTCTGAGTACTATTGCATTATAAGTATTAAATGAGAATGAGATGTAGTGTGTTTTTTAGAGCAGCGGTTCTCAAACGGTGGGTCACAACCCCGTTTTAATGGGGTCACCAGGGCTGGCTTAGACTTGCTGCACCCGTGGCCAAATCCAAAGCCCGATTCAACGGCTGAAACCGAAGCCCAAGGGCTTCGGCCCTGAGTGGTGGGGCTCAGGTTGCAGGCCCCCTGTTGGGGCTGAAGTCCTTGGGCTTTGACTTTGGAGCTCCTCTGCCCAGGGCAGTGCGTTTGGGCTTTGGGCCCCCTACCTGGGGTGGCAGGGTTCAAGCGGGCTGAGGCTTCGGTCCTTCCTCCTGGGGTCGTGTAGTAATAGAGGGTCACCGTGCAATGAAGTTTGAGAACCCCTGATTTAGAGGAAATAGGGCATGTGTATCTGGAGATATGGATTCTGTTACTGAGCCTGAGCAAGTCATTTTCACCTTTGTGCTTTATGTATAGTGTTTTGAGAACTATTGATGAAAAGCACAAAGTGTCATTAACTAAATTAAACTTCCTAGAAAATGTTACAACCCTCTTTTATTAAAAGGTAGAACTTGCATTTAAAATTAGGAGTGTTGATCTCTTTTATTAGAATAGCAGCATGCCAGTCTAATAGCTGCACTTTCCTTGAATAAGATTCTGGATGTTTGTTAAAGTGCATTGTATAGGTTCTTGAAATAATTACTTCCTGTATTTTCCTGTCATTGCAAGTACCATTGTAAACTTATGCTTTCTGCTATATATTCAGTCTTCTTTCTTTGTTCTTCAGTGACATTTGAGTCCAGTATTTGTGACATTACTTCTCAGTATTATGAAAGTCTTTTTTGGATATTAACTCCAAGATTGATCACATCTTGTACACAAAGAGGATTTTCTCTTCCCACCTTCTTCCAGACATTCTGCTTGGATGAATTGCTTAGTGGTCATAGTTAGGTGGGCTTTCAGTTATAGACAGAGGGTACGGCTACACTACAGGATTATTCCGATTTTTACATAAACCGGTTTTGTAAAACAGATTGTATAAAGTCGAGTGCACACGGCCACACAAAACACAATAATTCGGCGATGTGCATCCATGTACCGAGGCTAGCGTCGATTTCTGGAGCGTTGCACTGTGGGTAGCTATCCCATAGTTCCTGCAGTCTCCCTCGCCCATTGGAATTCTGGGTTGAGATCCCAATGCATGATGGTGCAAAAACAGTGTCAGAGACTGGGAATGCCTCATCATTTCCTCCTTCCTGTAAGCAACGGCAGACATTCATTTCGCGCCCTTTTCCTGGATGCCCTGGCAGACCCATAGCATGGCAACCATGGAGCTCGTTTTGCCTTTGTCACTGTCACCATATGTGTACTGGATGATGCTGACAGAGGCGGTACTGCAGTACTACACAGCAGCATTCATTTGCCTTTGCAAGTACACGAGACGTTACCATCCTATTGTACGTCAGCCATGCCATTGTAAATTGGCGATGAGATGCGGTTACAGTCATTCTGTACTGTCTGCTCTGTCATGGTGCTCCTGGCTGGCCTTCGCTGTGGTCGGCTGGGGCGCAAAAACAAAATGGGAATGACTCCCCGTTATCCCTCCCTTTGTGTTTTATCTAAAAATAGTCAGTCCTGCTAAATATGGGGCAAGTATCTACAGAACCAGAGAACCAGAGAGCCAGCCATCCATGTCAGATCCGCAGAAACGATGAGCTGCATGCCATTCTAGGGGGTGGCCTGCAACAACCCACCCCATTGCCCCCTCCTCCCCTAACCCTCTGGCTACCGTTGCAGTGTCCCCCATTTGTGTATGAAGTAAAAAGAATGCAGGATAAGAAACACTCTGATTTTTAGTGAGATGAAATGAGGGGGCAGTCTTCAGCTGCTATGATAGTTCAGGCAGTAAGAATCTTTTCTTTAGACATGAAGGGCAGGGGACTGATGGAGCTCAGCCCCATTGCTATGATGAAGACGGTTACCTGCCGTTCTGTACCAACTGCTTGGAATGACTGGGAGTCATTCCATTTTACCACAGGTGCCCCGGCCGACCTCATCCGAGGCCGCCAGGAGCATCACAGATGATGACGGCTATCAGCATTTGTACTGTACCGTCTGCCACGGGGAGGGACGGGAGAGATGACTGCTGTTTCAGTGCCACAGCGACACGTCTACAAGCAGCGTGCGGTAGACATACGGTACGTTGAAAAAAGCAAGAAACAAATTTTTCCCCTTTCTTTCACGGGGAAGGAGGGAAATTGAGAGATACCCTGAACCACCCCAGACAATGTGTTTGACCTAACAAGCATCGGGAGCTCAGCAAGAAGCAAATGCTTCGGAGACTGAGGATGTGGGATAGCTGGGGTCCTCAGTCCCCCTCCCTCACTCCATGAGCATCCATTGATTCTTTGGCTTTCCGTTACACATGTCACACAGCACTGTGCTGTGGCCTCTGCTCATAGCCTGGAGATTTTTTCAAATGCTTTGTCATTTCGTTTTCTGTAACGGAGCTGTGATAGAACAGATTTGTCCCCATACAGCGATCAGATCCAGTATCTCCCGTACGGTTCATGCTGGAGCTTTTTTGGATTTGGGACGCATCGCCACCTGTGCTGATCGAGCTCCACGCTGGGGAAACAGGAAATGAAATTCAAAAGTTTGCAGGGCTTTCTGTCTACCTGGCCAGTGCATCCGAGTTCAGATGGCTTCCAAAGCGCACAAATGTGCACTGTGGGATACCGCCCAGAGGCCAATACTGTCGATTTGCGGCCACACTAACCCTAATCCGACATGGCAATACCAATTTCAGCGCTACTACTCTCGTCGGGGAGGAGTACAGAAACCAGTTTAAAGAGCCGTTTATATCGATATAAAGGGCCTCATTGTGTGGACGGGTGCAGGGTTAAATCGGTTTAACGCTGCTAAATTCAGTTTAAACGCATAGTGTAGACCAGGCCTAAGACAGCATGCTGCAGTATTGTAGGTTACTTACATGCTTCTGGTCCTTGGCTGTTGTCAGTCTAAACTTAAATTGTTCTAAAGTTCTCTTAAACTTTCTGGTTCACTTTAGGAGATCTTCCACCAATGAAAGGAATGTTACCCAGTAAATAGCTAAAAAGAAATTTCAACACTTCATTTTCAGAAAAATTGGAACACTGCCATTAGCCTGGCACCCATGTTGTTAATCTGACTCTCACTTCACCTAATGTCTGTTGTATTGATTTTCCTTGTTTATTATTTTAAAAAATCTTGAGTCCCTTTCCTGTAGCTAAGAATAGAAATTAATTTTTAATACTTTGTTCCCTAGGTGTGGAAGCTCTATAGAAGGTAATGGTATTTCTGCTGCAAATAAGACACAAGAATTTTTTCTGTTGTAAACAAAGTAATTTTATAGTTCTCCCTGGGAGAATAATGCAGCTGGAAGCTGTCCAGTCACTTCGATGATAATTTATAATATATACATTGGTATATGTTTTTATACTCTTAAAGAAGTAAAATTTTTGTTGTTGGCATAATTTCTTTGGTAACACATTAGTGTTCCACATAAGCTTCTGGCTCCTAATCACAAGTCCCGTATTGACTCCCCTTTTATGCGAAGTACTCTGCACCAGTACTGTACTCTTTAGATGTAGGTTGCTTTGAGTACATTTTTCAAAGCTGTCTTATTTTGGTTATGAGAAAATATGGTCAAAAGTTTTGGTTCTTTTAATCTAGTATTGTGTACTGAAGTGTGTGCATTTTTTAAGTTCGAAGGTTTCTTTTATTGGTTGCTCCTAATATAATTATGTAGTGTGAGGATCAGTATAAGTTATGCAGTTACTACAAACAGATGCCTATATTAACAGATAGGAGTAGCTGTCTTAAATCTGTTTTGCAAACGTATCAAAAAGAGGGTATTTGCCTGATTACATAGTTCTCTCAGCAAAGTATAACTTCCCTTTTTAACTTTGGCATGCTTTATTTCTTATACTACCAGAGCAAAATTTAAGGTTAAGCATCCACATTTTATGGCTTATTTCCATTAAATTTGCCATGGTGCTTTAAAATATATAGGCTTCAATTAACTACTGCTCAAGAATAGCAAATCCATGTCTTGTATTTATTTACTGGTTACGTTTGTTGCAGACAGCAAAGTTTAGAGCCTTCCCACACTGGCCTACCCCATAAACTAGACTATGATGGAAGAGAAACCTCTGTAGTGGGTGTCAGAAGTAAAGAATATCTGAATCAAATCATTGCTAGGCATCTCTTTAGCAAAGCATACTTACTGTCCACAATGATGAGAGCTTCAGGCTATGTCTACAGGACAAATTTCTGCTTGCATAGCTATGTCGGTCAGGGTTGTGATCTCTGACTGAGGGCTAGTCTACACTATGGGGGAAAATCGATCTTAGATATGGAACTTCAGCTACGTGAATAACGTAGCTGAAGTCGAAGTATCTAAGATCGAATTACTCACCGTCCTCACGGTGCGGGATCAATGTCCGCGGCTCCCCCTGTCGATTCTGCAACTCTGTTCGGGTTGGTGGAGTTCCGGAATCGATATAAGTGCGTTCAGGGATCGATATATCGCATCTAGATGAAACACGATATATCGATCCCCGAGCAATCGATTGCTACCCGCCGATACGGCGGGTAGTGAAGACGTAGCCTGACATAGCTCTGCCAGCAGAAGTCCTTACTGTAGATGCAGCTATACCAGCAAAGCTTGTTTCTTTTATGGGGATGTTTTTACTTAATTGCTTTTCCTATACTACTAAAGCTCTCCTAGTGCATACCTGGCCTCAGAGACTGGGCCAGGACTGTGCTGCTGTTTTAGATAAACAGATAGTGAAGGCTGAAGATTAATTATGGTACTGTTATGTTTGCTAAATAAACATGCGTAACCATTGGAGAAGCAAAGCAAAAAATCTCCTAGTCTGGAGTTACATGGATAGATTTGGTGAAAAATCTACAACCAAATAATGACCATCTCTGCTAAATAAATGACTTTTCTTAAAGAATGTTACTTCCTAGCCCAAAATAAGATTTTAGAATTGCTTATACAGATTAATGCAAAATATATGAAAGAATCTTTTCATTTATTAACTTTTTAAAGTTTTCGTTGTACAAAAGGCTTACATTTTATCCATTCTCTCAGAAAGCCCCCTCTCTCACCAATGTATATACTCTTACTTTTGAATTTTCTCTAGATCTCGTGCAAAAATTAATCATGTTATTTTAAATAAAAGCTTGAGTGTACTTTTACTTAAGTTAGTAGGAGTCTGATCCAAAATTTAACTTAAAATACCATGTTGGTATAGCACACAGCTCTCTCTCTATGTATCTTGAACTATAAATGCTGAGTTTGTTAACAAAAACCAAGGGTGTCTTTTTGGGCGGGGGAGGGGGGGAGAGGAGAAGAGGTTTACTACTGCCAGCACTGAGAAGGTAATACAGTTTCTGAACAAGAACGTGTATTGTATATAGAGTGAGGTGGTAGCAGCATTGTACTTTAGATTGCGATTAGTTTATTGTTTACTCTAAAATCCACATGCTTACGTAGAATGTCTTGGAAATTGCTGTGATCCAGGGCAGGCACAGTGGTCCAATATAAAGTTTTCCAAGATACAGTTCATCCCTCCCATCACCACCGAAAAAAAAGCTGTAAAATTTTCATGTCACATGATTAACTTTTTTTGTGCACAGCTGGGGCTCTGAGCCTCCCAAACTGATACCACCTACACAGGATGGATCTCCAGCACCTACATCCCCTTTAGCGAAGCAATATTTAAAAAAGTTATTCAGGGTAAACATTGGATCTACACAGTGGCTTGATCCAGAGAAAGTCATTTGTGCAAGTGCAGCAGGACTGGAGGCTCTATTGCAGTCAGTGTCTGCAGACATGCTGACAGAGTACGTAGCTTAAGGTGATGTGCTGTGGCCCCTGAACCCAAGTATACTCCTGGATGAATTTTGTGCCAAAAAAATTCAAAATTCTGCACACAATATTTTAAAATTCTGCATATTTTATTGTCAAAATATAATCACTCCAGTTTCAATTATTTTGGTAATTTATTTCAAAATATCTATCAACAGATGTGTCAACAATACACACAACAACAAAAAATGTTCCCCCAGGAGTAGAAAGTTAAAAAACAAACAAACAAACAAAAAACCTATTGCAACCCAGTTCCAGTTGGGGGGTGCAGGAGGGGGCTGTGTGGCATCCCTTCCCCCAGAATCCAGCTGTGGGGCACCCTCCTCTCCCCAGATACCTGCACCCCAGACCTTTTACTCCCTCCCAGCTTCTTTACTGTCCCCTATGCCCGCTGCACTGGGCACTCTACTCAATGCAAGCTGGGCTCTGCAGAGTTCTGCAGACCAAATTCTGTGCAAATTCTGCAGTGGCACAGAATTCCCCCAGGAGTACTAAGTACACCTCCACCCCGATATAACGTAGTCCTCGGGAGACAAAAAAAAATCTCACCACGTCATAGGTAAGACCACGTTATATCAAACTTACTTTGGTTTTCCTTTTTCCCTGACGGCCCCCTTCAGAGACCCCTGTCCCTAATCAACCCCAGGACCCCATCCCCTACCCAACCTCCCTATCCCCGGACTGCTCCGACCCCTATCCACACACCCCACCCCCTGACAGGCACTCACTGGCAGTGGCGGGAAGCAGAGCAGTGTGACCCCAGCCCTTCCAACTCCACCACCTCCCAGCCGCAATGCTCTGTTTCCCACCGCTGGTGAGTGCGGGGAGGTTGGGGAAAGGATACCTCCCGTATTCACCTGTGGTGGGAAGCGAAGCGCCGTGGCTGGGAACTGGTGGAGTAGAGCAGGCTGGGGCTGGGCTGCTCCACTTCCCGCTGCCGGTGAGTACGAGGAGATTGGAGAAAGGACGCCCTTCACACTCAATAGCAGTGGGAAGCAGAGCGATGCAGCCCCAGCCTGCTTTCCTTGCCCCAGCCCCAGCCATGTCGCTGGGGGGGCAGGGGCTGTTGGGGAAAGGTCCCACACTCACCTGCAGCAGGAAGTGGAGCGCTGCGGCTGGGAGCTGGCGGAGTGGAGCGAGCTGGGGCCGGGCTGCTCCAGTTCCACCGCTGCTGGTGAATGTGGGGGCTGGATCCCTTCCCCCAAGCCCTCTCTCCTGAGCGACACAGCTGGGGCCGGGGCAAGGGAAGCAGAGCCAGCTGCTCCCGGCCCCTGCTAATCCCCCAGGCCACTCTGGGACTGTGGGGCCCCCAAAATTGCCACCCCATAGCTCCTGCCTCCTAGACTCGGGGGACCCCTGACTGCCTCCGAGACCCTCTGGCCCTTATCCAACCCCTTGGCCCTTAACACACTGCTCAGAGCAGTGTGTCAGAGCTTTATCACGTTGTATGTGAACCCATGTTATATTGGGTCACGTTATATTGGGTAGAGGTGTAGCATCTGTGTACTGTAAGTCTGAGTCCTACCCTTGTCAGCTTCCTGAGACTGAGCACTAGTCTAAATTTAAAATTATATTGACCTAGCTATGGCGTTCAGGGCTGTGAAATATTTTGCGGCACAATTAGGTTGACCTAATCCCTGGAGTAGACGCAGCTAGGTCGACAGACTTCACCTCTCTAAGAGGTAGTTTAACTACATTGACAAAAAAAAATCTTCTGTTAAAGGAAGACTCTACACCACGGCACAGTAGTGTAGACATATTTTCTGTGTTGTGATAGTTGCTCTCTGCCTTCACTCTGCAAGGGCTCCTTCTGAAAGGAAGGTCTGAAAGAAAAGCTTCTGGTTTAAAGAGACGAGATTTCAGAATACTCTAAAACCCCACTTGCATACTTCCATTTTACTTTTAAGTGTAGTCAAGGAAAATTATTTCAAATAGAGAGAAGATGAAAGACTCTAGTAAGCAACAGTATTTAGGGTAATGTAAATCATGCCATATGCTTCTCACCCATTTCCTGAACAATAGAACTGAATATAAACAGAGAAAAGCAAGTAGCTGCGACTTTGCTGGATGTCAGAATGTTCAAATGGGTTGCTGAGCTTCAGAAAATGCCCCCCTAATAAGAGCTCTCTACTAAAGACTGTCATAAGATCAATATTGATTGATGCAGTGCAAGGATGCCATTGTCAGTCATCATAGTAACTGATGTTTTATCATGAAAAAGAAAACAATTTTCAACTTCCTACAATAATTCATCCAATCTACACAAACCAAGGATTCAGACCTATCAATTTCTCCTCTCAAAATGCTGAAGTTTCTGTGGGGAGGCATTTTGTAAGACACTAGAAACCTTTAGTCCTGGCCTACACTACAGAGTTAGGTTGACATAAGGCAGCTTACATCTACCTAACTCTGTAGGTATCTACACTAAAGTGCTGCCCCCCACCAATGTAACTCATCCTCTACACTGACTTAATAACTACACTTCCACAAGATGCATAGCACTTAAGTCGATATAGTTAGGTTTATGCAGTGCTAGTGTTGACATTGTGTTGCTTACATCGACTGTTGCTGCCTTTCAGAAGCCGTCCACAATCCCCCACACTGACAGTTAAATCAGTGCAAGCACTCCTGGTGAGGGTGTGCACCGCCGACACAAGGAGCATAGTGTGGACTTGCAAAAGCTGTTTAATTACTGCTGCAGCTGTAAGGTGACGTAACTTAGATCAACTTTAATTCTGTAGTGTAGTCTTGCCCCGAGTCAATGGCCCCTTTAAAAACAGTAATAGCAAACCATAGAAGATATTTTCCTCCACAAATTCCTATAGAAAACCCAAGCAATGCAAAATCTATAACATTTAAAAATTATGCTCTAATTCAAAATATCAAATTTCGTAAGCCTTTTTTTTTACCCATTAAAATGGAAATCCTGGTGAAACTTTAATTATGAGAGCACTACCATCCCACTATAATGCTGTGTCACACTAGAATTAGCAAAGTAAATTTCTGTCATTTGGTCAGGGGTTCCTCCAATACAGAGGTTTTTCCCCACCCCTCAAAAAAGTGCTGATTTTAATAATCAAAGTGCTCTAGCAGGGTTGATTTGAAAACTGGGCTGGGGTGGACTTTTGGAGGGAGAGAGAGAAAGGGAACATCCATTTAGATGAATGGGTCAGTTTACACCTCTAAGAGCAATTGTCAGACTGTATTCATTTTCATGGAATGTTCAGATACATCTCATTGAGATGAATGCACCACTTTATATTCCTGGAATCCTCTTAGGCTGCAGAGGGTTGTGGAGACCCCTTTCTTCTACACTAGAGCCTGGTCTACACTAGGTAATTAGGTCGTATAACTACATTGCTCAGCAGTGTGAAAAATCCACACACACCTGAGCGGCACAATTAAACCAATCTAACCCCTGATGTAGACAGTGCTAGGTTGACAGGAGAATTCTCCAGTGGACCTAACTACTGCCTTTCTGAGAGGTGTATTGCCTACACCAACAGGAGAACTCCCATCAGCATAGGTAGTGTCTTCACTGAAGTGCTAATGCGGTGCAGTGGTGGCACTGCAGTGTTTAAGTGTAGACAAGCCCCAAAGGATTGTCTATTTCGAGAGTTGCTTCAGAATAGTTATTCCTCATTAACTCCCTGTGTGGATGCTTTTATTCTAGGATAGAGTTTTTTATTCTGAATTAGCTGAATCCATTTTGGATTAGCACTCTGTTGTTCCAGATGATGAAACAAGAGAAATGGTAAGACTATGTGCTCATTCAGGCAAAAACTGTATTCAGGGGAGGCTTAGTGACCACGAGCTGGCTATTCCTGGTCTACAAAGGCACTGACTTCATGGGTGCTCCGGGGCTGAAGCACCCACGGGGAAAAATCACGGGTGCTCCGCACCCACCAGCAGCCAAGCTTCTCCCCCTCCCCCTGCCCCACGTGCTCCATGTATCCACTCCTCTCCCTCCCAGCGATTTCTGCCCCCCACGCCTAACAGCTGTTTGGCAGCGCTTAGGACTTTCCGGGAGGGAGCGGGAGAAGCGGGGATGCAGTTCACTCAGGAGAAAGAGGGGCTGGGGAGGGGGTGTAATGGGGCCAGGAAGGGGCGAGGGGGGGCAAGCACCCACCGGGCAGAGGGGAATTCGGCACCTATGCTGGTCTGTACTCGATCACTTCACCTCACCTGCATAAACCACCACCAGAATTTCCAGATGTTTCCACCCTTTAAGTCTATAAAACTTCCCTCTGGAACATCACCTTTTTCTGTCTGTTTTACATCATGCTGTCATGTTTACTCCCAGACTGCTACACATTTCTGCATCAAGGATACACGACTGTGCTTTTCTGTTGGCACATGCACAAAACTCAGCACAGGAATGAGGGGTCTCAAGCTCTGTGGGCACAGATACAACTCTGTGGCAACCTTCCAAAAATAAACTCTGTACCAGTCCACTGTGCTAGGGATGGCTGTGTTAAGTGTAGTTGGAATGCATGTAGACAAATGAGAGAATACAATTCTGTACAACATGCCTCATTTACTTCATTCCTCATATCTGCTTATTTTAAGGCAGCCCTGCCTGAAATTACAGCGTATCAGCACTGGCTCTTGCCAGCACTAGGTGCCAGAGTTAAGATTGAATGGTAAGGCTAGTGTGCATGCCTAACTCCTGGTTTTCAGAGGTTTAAGAATAGTTGCAGCCAGCATTATGAAAGGATATGAGGCACTGCCAGTCAACTTTAACTCTGTGTTAACAAAGTTTTGGGGCTATGAATGTTGTTCCATGTTCTGGGTTTTATGAATGCTGATATCTGTAGTTAGTGAGGTATGGAGCAAAGAAAGAACAGCTATTTCCCACAATTTAGATATTAAACTGATCTTGAAGTTACAGTACTTGGAACCTATTTGACACTTTCAATGGAGCAGATTTAATCTGAAAGTCATTCGTAGAAAATAAATACTGAATATTTCCTGAGTACCACTTTTGATGATGATGATGATTGTACTGGAAATGTTATGGTTAATGATGCAAAAACAGTACATGGTGTTTAAATTTAAAAGCTAGAAATCCAAAGCCAAGCTAAATGCAGATTCTAACATTGTAAGGAAAGAAAAATGTTGCTGTAACTTTAATGTGTAACTGTGTTGTCTTTTAGATATGGCTACAGGACGCCCATGGTTGAACCAGGGGTCACTTTTAAATTCAGCTCATTCAGTTTCAACTTTAGAAACAGCTGGTGGTACCTCTATTTCTAAATCAAGGTAACTAGAGAGTGATGTTTCTATTTCAAACAATGAAAGACAGTTTCCTGTGATACTCATATTGAGAGAGTGCAAAATTCACCCTGATGCATCACTTATCCTTTCACAATAGTGTGTTATAGCACAGGAATGAATTTCACCCCAACTAAACATAAAGGACACCATGGCCTGGACTATGCTAAAAAGTTAGGTCGATCCAGCTGCATTTCTCAGGCATGTGAAAAATCCATACCCCTGAGTGACATAGTTAAGCTGAACTAACCCCCAGTACAGACAGCACTAGGTTGACCAAAGAATTCTGTCGACTGAGCTACCGTCTCTAGGGAAGGTGCATTTCCTCTGACTGACAGCAAAACCCATCCTGTTAGTGTAGGTAATGTCTACTCCAGTCGTCTCCAACCGTTTATGCACAAGATCCCTTTTTTAATTTAAGTGCAACCGAGGATCTACCCTGCCCCACTCACTCCATCCCCCCTCCATCTGTCACTCGCTATCTCCCACCCTCACTCACTTGCACTGGGTTGGGGCAGGACATTGGGGTATGGGCACTAGGCTGGGGCAGAGGGTTCGGATTGGGAGGAGGGGCTCTGGGCTGAGCCTGGGATGGGGTTGGGAGGCAGGAGTGGGTGAGGGGTGCAAGCTCTGGGAGGGAGTTTGGTTGCAGGAGGAGGTTCCAGGCTGGGGCAGAGTGTTGGGGTGCAGGAGGAGGTATGAGGTGGTGGCTCAGGGCTGGCTCCAGGAGGGAGCTCAGGGCTGGGGTGCGGGCTCCCGCCAGGCAGCACTTAGCTCAAGCGGCTCCCTGTCAGTGGCACAGCAGGGCTAAGGCAAGCTCCCTGCCTGCTCTGGCCCCACATGGCTCCTGGAAACGGCCATCACACCCTTGCGGCCCTTGGGGACGGGGGCACATGGCTCTGCGTGCTGCCCCTCTCTGCAGACACCGCCCCCACAGCTCCCATTGTCTGAAGTTCCCCATTCCCAGCCTATGGGAGCTGTAGGAGCAGTACTTGTAGGCAGGAGCAGCACACAAGAGACCCTTTCTTCCACCTCTGCCTCAGGGGCATGCTGTCCACTTCTGGGAGCGGGGTGGGGCCAGGGCAGGCAGGGAGCCTGCCTTAGCCCTGCTGCGCCGCCAGATTTTTAGCAGCCAGAGATCGCGATGGATTGTCAGAGATTCCAGGATCGACCAGTTGATCACAATCTACCAGTTGGTGACCACTGGTCTACACTGAAGGACTACAGAGGCACCACTGTAGCATTTCAAATGTACACAAAGTAGTTTCTATGATGACTGATTTTTGGAACATTCTAACTTTCTGATAAAGGCTGCTTTCCACAGATAATTTCTGATTTGTAGCCTCTGCCCGGGGGGGGGGGGGAGAGAGAGAGAGAGAGTGTGTGTGTGTACATTTGAGGTTAATTGGACAAACTGTGTTTGTATAGGAGACTTGAAAAGTGGTGTGTCTTCACCTTTTAGAAAGATCTAAAATAGTTTGTTCATAATTCAGAACCCTTTGTGAACAATTCAAAGTTTTTTTTATATACATTATTTATTGTGAGGAGTAGGATGAGACCTTTTTTTTATTTCATTTTTACCCAAGTTGGAGCCTTGAGGATTTTAGTTGAAATTTTTGGTGTCTGTACATGTTATTTCCTTGATGGTCCTGGCAAAAGTTATAAGATCCACACTGCCTAATCCTTGCTTTAATTTTTAAATTTCTTGGTTGTGAATTGGCTTTAAAATACAAATTGATCAGAAGACCTAAATGTTTATCATCGTGTAATTGGGTAGAAATCCTGTTTTTTCTGGCCCCTAGAGTTCCCAACAAGTTCCTGCTCATGGCAGTTCACCTGTCAATGCACACACACTACAGCATAGACAAGGCAATGGGAGAATCATTCCCTTTTGATTCCGTCTCTTAGCTTCAAGAGCTTCCCTAGCTGGGACAAGAGAAATTGGCAAACCGCCTATTGATCCTTGCATTTCTTTTGCTTTTCTGCACTCCTGATCCCTTCCCCAAATACTGGATTCATTTTAAATTAAAATGTTCAAGGTGGTCCCTTATTGTTAGCTTCTTTTTTTAAATAAAAACAAGAAGCCACAAGAAGCTCTCAAACATAATGAGAAATTCTCTCGAGTTATAGGATGACTTTTCTGTTCTTTTGATAGTGGAAATCCAGGATTGTGTCTAGATGCTGAAGTGGCCTTAGCAACTGGGCAGTTCCTTGCCCCTGGTAGTCAACAGTCCAGCAGTGCAACATCACGTTATTCGGAGTCACGAGGAGAAACCCCATGCTCATTCAATGATGAAGATGATGACGACGATGACGATTCCTCTTCCCCAGAATGAAGACAGCAGAAAATAGAATATACAAGATGCTGCTTTTATGTGTTTTTAGTATGAGCTCCTGGTTTTCATTATGTAACTTCAGTTTCTTGCCTTTGTTTGCACTGTGTTCAGTTAAACTAAATGGAAACTTGCACGCATACACACACAAGAAGCACCCAAAGTTAAGAGACAGATTGAAAACTTTTTATAACTGAACACAGCGTGGTATACTGCCACAGAGCAAACAGAGTGTTTCAACTGCAACCAAGGAAAAAGCAAAATCCCTGAAGATATAGCAGACTAATTCTTAAGTGCGCATGTTTATTTTTCATAACTTGGGACATTGCTTCTCCAGTTTCTCTCTTCCCCCTCATTTATCCCACTCAGAATGGAGATGACTATAGTGTTGACCAACAGATGCTGATTCTTACATTGTCTTCAGGCTTTGCTACCTTTTTAAAAAAAAAAAAAAAAAAAAAAGCTAAAAGAGAGAGTTTTAAATATCTTATGTATTAAAACCATTATGGAGAGGAGCTATTGCTTTGTTCTGTTCAACTTGCTGTACAGAAGAGTCTCTTAAAGTAATATAAAATGCAAGTGGCGAAATTAATCTTGAACTAGATGAAATCCATTTTAGATATTTTAAAGAATGAACTTAGTATATTTCTGTTGAAGCGTTCATATTTTTCCATTATTTTATTCCATTGATATTGTGAGCCTAATTTATTATAAATAACCGATTAGCCATTACATAGAGTCAGGATAAAAATGGTGGTATTCTCTACACCAACACTAATTTTTTTAAAGAAAAAAATATTAGTGAAGAAAATAGTGTTAATAAGTTGTCTGATAGTTTAAAAATAAATTCTCCCTTGAATACACAGACCTTAACCTACTCTAGAAAATCAAATGGAATATAATAGCAAAAGAGTTTCTTTCTATAGTAAGGACTTCATACATTTTCAGGCAGTGTTTCAATTTTCAAGGGACAGTCACAAAATATTATTTTAGGAACTAATAACTTTTTAATTTAAGATTCTTGTGAAAATCTGACTTTTCACTATTTATGCAGTTTTGACTTTTTCCATTTCACTCAGTTAAGATAATGAAAACAGACTAATCAAATTAACGTTTTTTAGTTAATTCCATTTTCCAACTGTTCTGCACTAACCGACACCATGCTGGCACTGCAGGGGAACATTTAACTCCAAACAACTGTTTTCACAGGATTTTTTTTTTAAAGGAAAAATGGAATCTGATTTTTATGCTCTGTCAAGTTAGCAAAAATAATTCTCACACTTCAGAAGTAGACATTGGGATAGTAGTAATTTTGTTTTAATATCACCCAAAGGATTTTCACAATCATGTCAACCCAAAATGTTAGTAAACTGGACCTCTTTAGTGAATAAATTGCACTTCTGTTTACTGAAGGTCACATTAATGGAAAATATTTATTTGCAGTTTTGGAAGAGGTAAATGTCTAAACTACTGGATTATGTATTTGACTCCATTGTGACCAAAGATGCTGTTAAATATGTTGAGTCACAGCGAAGTTACTGCATTTAGTGAAATATAACAACAAATCATACCAGTACAATGGTTAAATATAGGGGGGAAAAATTGTTTAAAAATGTGTTTAAAGGGCTGAATTAGGCTCCCAAAATCTGAGTTGAGTCCAGTTCTACATTTAGCATCACAACTTGGTGCCTAGAATGTCTCTGAACAGATAATTTTTAAACATTCAACACTTTCTTTAGTATCAAAGCAGAACAGGTTGACCTGAAATGTTTTGATATGCAAGTTTAAACTAATCCCAGTTTTTACTCCTTTCAATATGCTAAACCTAATTAAGAGTGAATAATGAAATGATAAATTGAAATAATTCCTTTTTTATCTTCATAGTCATGTAAATATTTTAGGTATTTCTAAATACCCATATTAGACCATAATGACTAGGGCTGTTATTTAGTTAGGAGTTTACAAATTGCCTGCATCCCTATTGAAGATTTGTTGTAGTCTGTTATGTTTACACACATTTGGAGGAGAGATGGCTAGCAAAGTTACAAGGAAAATTTTCTTTTATACTTATCAGGCTAACTGCCAATCTAGACAAGACTGGTGGGATATCCCATGAACATAGGTCACAGAAACAGTTGGGCAGTCATGTCCTCTGTCTTGACTCATGTTAATAATCTGTTCTCAGATTATTACTACAGTAACTACCACTTGAACTGGAAATGGCACTGTAAATGTTAGGTCAGTAATATCTGATGGGGGCAGGTTATTTCAGTGGTGTCTCTTAGCTTGGAGACAATCCCTTTGGAAATTGGTTTCTCTGTTTATGAAACTACTTTAAAAAAAAAAAAAAAAAAAAAAGTCAGTGTGTTATCCAGGATCCACCCCATCATACCATCCACCAAACATTGTTGCAGGCCTTGGGAAACCAGAAAACCCATAAGTACCACTTTGAACACTAGCTCAAAGAGAAGCAGTACTAATTTTGCTTTAATGACAAAAAATTTTCTTTTCCAGGAGCTTGGCATGCTTGCTCCAGTTGAAGTCCATAGCAAAACTCCCATTAAAAGTACACTGCACTACTGCTTGCTTTTTGGCAAGTACCATGGCATAGCATCACCAGCCTCTCTGCTGTATTTCAATACCAGAAAGTATGTAGCTTTATTAACTGGTCAGCTTCACAAATTGATCTCCCACCTGCTGAAAATAGTTAAATCATACAAAGGCCAAAACATAAAACCAGTTTTGGGACTTCAAAAGGAAGTTGCTTGAGATCCGATGTTGCAAGTTCCAGTCCAGAGGGAATTTTAACACAGGCAGTTGTGGTCTTATGGTTACATTAAAGTCTGGGAACTGGTCCTCATCCAGATGGAGAGTCACTGTGAGAACTCAGGCAAGTCACTTGACCTCCTTTTTATCTGATGAGGCGTGCTGCAAAATTGCAGGACTGCACCAAAAACTGATGGTGCATCTCAATTATAAGGAAACTTCAAATTGTGGAGCACCCCACAACTTCCATTGAGTCAATAGGAGCAATGGGTGTTCAGTCCCTTCAAAAGGCCCTTTTAGCTCTGAGTGGCCCCAGGAGCCATTACCACAGTAATGTGATCATTAACAGCTTGACTGGTTCTCTCATCTTCTGTTCAGTTGCCATATTGTGTGATACAGCTAATATGTCCATTGTTATCTGGTGATAGGTAGCAATTAAACTTTAAGCATAAAGAAAATTGTGATATGAACATTTGAAAAGTGACCTAGTGGTTGAGAGTGCTTTTTTGTTATGGTTTTTGTACTGCTATTCTGGTTTATTTAAATGTTTATTTATTGGGTATGATTTACTGAAATTATTTGAGGAAGTACATGAAGTAATTAGCTGTGACCAATATAATTGTGTGTATACATTTTAAATCTATTGCAGTAAACATTTTTATATATTAAACATCTTATTTTAGGGATTGGGGGCTTTTTTAAATTTAGAGGAAGGGTCAATAAAACCTGCTAGACTGTACCACAAATATCCCAAAAATGTGTGCATTTCCAGGAGGAGGATGGAGGGTATTTCTACTGTGTGAAAGTTAGCTCTAACGTTTACTGAATCTGGCCATTAATGATTACACTACAGTTGTGCCAGATTTTTCATTTCTACAGGCCAAATGTTGGTTCTACTGAAGTCAGTGGCAAAATTAATCTACTCTAAGGTCTCATCTGTATGAGAATTATTCCAGTTTACCTGAAGGTGTGCTTTTAAACTCACTTACTGAAACCAAAATAAAAATATCCACAGAGGAGTTTGCACTGGTTTAAGAGTGGCTTATTCTGATATAGGTTGCAGAGATTCCTAATAGACTTAAACTGAACTGCAACAAGGCTGCTTTAAACCATACAAAGTTTGCATCAGTTTAACTAAAGCAGTTCAAAATCAGACCTTTATGGCATGTCTACACGTACAACGCTGCAGTGATGCCACTGCAGCGCATCTGGTGAAGACACTCTATGCCGATGGGTGAGAGCACTCCCATCAGCATAATAAAACCACCTCTGAGTGGCAGCAGCTATGTCAGTAGGAGAGCTTCTGTCCATACTGATGCTTATGTTGGTGTAACTTATGTCGCTTGGGGGTGGCTCAGGGTACATCTACACTACACACCACATCAGCAAGTAGCGATCAATCTATCGCGTATAGTGTAGATGCAATAAATCGATCCCCAGTCGCTCTCCCATCAACTGCTGAATTCCAGCAATGTGAGAGGTGGAAGCAAAGTCAACGGGGGAGCCGTAGCCGTCGATCCAGCGCCGCGAGGACGCGAAGTAAGTAATTCGATCTAAGATAAGTCAACTTCAGCTACGCTGTTCTCATCGCTGAAGTTGTGTATCTTAGATCGATTTCTTCCCCCCCCCCCCCCCCCCCGTAGACCAGGCCTTAGCCACACACCTCAGCAACATAAATTCTGCCGACATAGGCTGTAGTGTAGACATAGCCTTAGTTAAACTGGCACAACTTTATTGTATGGAGAAGTTGTTTGCAGGGTTGGTGTCATCATATTAGAAAGATGAAGTGGGTGAGGTAGTATCTTTTATTGGACCACTTCTGTAGGTGAAGAAGAGCTCTGTGTAGGTCTCTTTCACCAACAACTTGATCCAATAAAAGATATTACTTCACCCACCTTGCAACGAGGTGTGATAGAGCCAGAGTTTGATCCTAAATAATCACTGTTCTCAAATAAGTCACCCATAAAAAGCTGTTTTAGGGTAGAATCTATCATTTAAGGACATAGCTGTCAAATTATCTTTTTGTTTCCCCTCCACACTACCGTCTTAAACAAAACTAAATGTATTCATTACAATCTAAAAATTAGATAATGGTCATTTGGATACTTAACAGGCACTTTAAAACTGAAAATATCCAGAGGCATTTTAAAAATACTTTACTTTTAATTAGTTTAAAAGCCAAATTACCCTGATTTAGAAAAAGTAAAGCAAGTAATTGCAGGGTGCATTTAACATAGACTAAACAAACCAAAACAAAAATGAGCTTTCAGTCTTGACCCATGCAGTTGTGCCTTGTTATTACAGATGTCTCTTAATTGCATGATCCTAATATACTCTAAATGCTGGGCTATCCAGATACAGTGAGACAGGGCTAGGACTATGTTTGAGCTTATTTAACTTTGTCCCTCTTTTTGAGATTACTCATCATGATCACAATCTAGAAATGTCACTGTCTTTCAGGTTAAGCTAAGCTTCCTTTAGTCAGAATAAGACTTTGGGGGCAGTTAATGCTCTTGCAATTGTCCCGTGCCTGGGATGTGATGAAGCCAAAGGCCTGTTGCTGTTATTTATTTAAGAGGAGAGAGCCCCTCACTAGGTGAAGCAACATTCATTATGACAGTATTAAAAAGAACTTAAAAACAGTTGTTTAGACCAAATTCCCTTATCTGCATAGTTAATAGACTTTTAAAATTGAAATTACTCTTTAGTAATGATATTTACTAGGCTGTCATTTAATCGCAGTTAACTCACGTGGTTAGATTATCGTGGTTAGAATGATTAATCGCACTTATAACAATAGACTACTAATTGAAATTTATTAAATATTTTTGCAATTTTTTCTGTTTTCAATATTGATTTAAATTACAACACAAGTGCACAGTGCTCATTTTATATTTTGATTATATACACTGTAAAAATGATAAATAGTATTTTTCAATTCACCTCGTACAAGTACTAAAGTGCAATCTCTTTATCGTGAAAGTGTAACTTACAAATGCAGATTTTTTTTGGTTACATTTAGAGCCTACAAGTCCACTCAGTCCTACTTCTTGGTCAGCCAATCACTCAGACAAACAAATCTGTTTATATTTGCAGGAGGTAATGCTGCCCGCTTCTTATTTACAATGTCACCTGAAAGTGAGAACATATTTACATGCCAAGCATGCTAAATGCTAAACATTTGTATGTCCCTTCATGCTTCGGCCATCATTCTAGAGGACATGGTTCCATGCTGATGATGCTCATTAACAAAATAATGCATCAATTAAATTTGTGACTATACTCCTTGGGGGGAGAATTGTATGTCTCCTGCTCTGTTTTACCCACATTCTGTATATATTTCATGTTATAACAGTCTCAGATGATGACCCAACACATGTTCATCTTAAGAACTCTTTCGCAGCAGATTTGACAAAATGCAAAGAAGGTATCGATGTGAGATTTCTAAAAATAGCTACAGCACTGGACCCAAGGTTTAAGAATCTGAGGTGCTGTCCAAGATATGAGAGGGATGAGGTGTGGCACCTGCTTTTAAAAGTCTTAAAAGAGCAATGCTCTGATGCAGAAACTACAGAATCCAACCACCAAAAAAATCAACTTTCTGTCGGTGGCATCTGACTCAGATGATGAAAATGAACATGTCGGTCTGCACTGCTCTTGATTGTTATCGAGCAAAACTTGTCAACAGCATGGATGCATGTCCTCTGGAGTGGTGGTTGAAGCATGAAGGGACACATGAAATTTTAGAGCATCTGGCACATAAATATCTTGCAAAACCAGCTACAAAGTGCCATGCAAATGGCTGTTCTTACTTTCAGGAGACATCGTAAACAAGAACAGGCAGTATTATCTCCTGCAAATAAATTTGTTTGCCTGAGTGACTGGCTGACCAAGAAGTAGGACTGAGTGGACTTGTAGGCTCTAAAGTTTTACATTGGTTGGGTTTATTTTTTTATGCAGTTATTTTTGTACATAATTCTACATTTGTAAGTTCAACTTTCATGATAGAGATTGCACTACAGTACTTATATGAGGTGAATTGAAAAATATTTTGTTTTTACAGTGCAAATATTTGAAATAATAAATATAAAGTAAGCACTGTACACTTTGTATTTTGTGTTGTAATCATGCATCCGACGAAGTGGGTATTCACCCACGAAAGCTCATGCTCCAATACGTCTGTTAGTTTATAAGATGCCACAGGACTCTTTGCTGCTGTGTTGTAATTGAAATTAATATATTTGAAAATGTAGTAAACATCCAAAAATATTTAAAATAAATGGTATTCTATTGTTGCTTAACAGCGCAATTAATTTTTTAAGCACTTGACAGCCCTAATATTTAGTCTATTATCATTATCCAGGCTGAGTGAAATGCAGAAGTTAACCCTCATCATGTTCTGGCTCTCATGCACTAGAATAGCTGTAATAGGTAGGCTGCAAATGCTGACAGGGGATGTTCAATTCCTAGTGAACACAGATTTTTTTATTTGAATTTAAAAAATTCATGGGAACGTTTCAGTTGATCTTGGTTTTTGTAAAATCTAAGTTTGGTGACTGTCAACCTTTAATAGACTGTATATTTGATTGGTTAAAGCTGGTTTTTATCCCATGGGATTAACATTTTGAAGTACCATGAAATGCATGGAAGCAAGAAAATTCAGCATTAAATATTAATTAAACTCTGGGTTGACAGTCTGTCCATGCACCAAATACTATCTAGAAGATACTCTGTATTATGCCCTTGAAATCTGAATGTTTTGTTTTGGGTTTGTTAAACCTTTAATGTAATGATAAGGGTTAATAATAGCTTTGGGTTTGATTTTCAGGTAATATGGTGATTAGAGACATTTCCTCACAAAAGCACCTTCTGGGTAAAAACAAGTTCTGTCCACTTCCCCTGTTTCTGATGCAATGGCACATGCATCTTACCCAGAACACTTCAAATAGGCTCATAATTTAGTCAATTTGTATGTATATTTTATAACCCATATATCATCCAAAATTCTTTACTGTGAAGGATTAGTCCTGCTCATTACATACCTGTAAAAATGGAGGGTTTAAAGCTCAACTTGTCCTTCCAGGGTCCTGAGTGCAATAATTATCCCAGGAGCAAGACTCCAAGCTGGATATTTTTATTTGGGTCTCCTGCATGTCATTGTGAGATATGACAACAGAACAAGCCAGGACACAGTTTAAAGTCAGTAGATGTATGTAGGCACTTCTGAACAGTGGGATCTGGCAATAGATCATTGCTCTCTTAAAGCAGATAATGATACTGGGCAACAGTCTTATATATCAACCTATATTATGGAGCCATTACAGCATGAATGAGTATGATAACAATTGTAATTTTCTAAAGATAATAATTGAAGTATTTATCCACAATACGGACTAAATTCTGCATGGAGTTAACTTTTTAAAACCCTTCCTTTTTGTGTTTGAAGTGCTGAAACCACTTAAAAGCCCATTAATTGTTTTAACCACTTTTCTACCTATTTAAGTTAACAGAAAAGTAGGCTCAGTCATGAGCTTGGATGTTTTATGCCAAGTTTCAACTCAGACCAAACTTAAAAGTTTGTGAACTCCTGAAAAATGAAAGCCCTGAGATAACTTTAGCTATAGTGGCTCTAACTGGTGCTGCTGTAAATTGTATAGGATTTAATTATTTCTAGTACTTCAGCTATAGAATGAGTGGAAATTGCTGATCTTTGCTTTATGGTGATCAACTGAGGGTTTGATTCATTCTGTTCTCTTACTGAATCCAATAACCGTATCGTCTTTTCCCTAAAGTATTTACTGGCATAAAATAATTTACTCTTTTTCTGTCAAAGTGTTTGTGCATTAAATAAAAGCATTTTTACATCTCCCCTTTCCTGTACTGCTAAAGCCTTATTACGAAGACCTGGTCTACTCCTAAAACTTAGGTCAACCTAGCTACCTCGCTCAAGGCTGTGAAAAATTTTTCGCCCTGTGAAACAGGTTAGGTTGACCTAACCCACACTGTAGATGCAGGTAGGTAGATGGCAGAATTGTACCATCAATCTAGCTACCACCTGTCAAAAGGTGGATTTACTATAGTGATGGGAAAACCCCATCTGTTGCTATAGCAAATGTCTATGCTGCAGTGGCATAGCTGTGCTGCTGTACTGCTTGTAGCATTGACATAGCTTAAAGACTTTCTCAAAGTAAACTGCCATCTAATACATTATAGGCTTTCTGGGCAAATCACTTCAAACAATTTGATGCAGATTTTTAATATTCCATGAGTTTCTTTCTTGCTTGGTATCATTTAATTATAACCCTATTATTTTGTTTTGGCAAAAGCTGCTATTAAGCTATCTAGATTTGGTTTGGGGTTTTTTGATCAAGTAATGTTAATTTTTATTACCACATTGTATATGACTATTAGTAGTGGAAAAGGAATGTAATAATATTATATATGCTTTAAATACTGACAGACAGAAATACAAAGTACATAAAGTTTTACTTTCTTAATGGGAACATTGGTATTAGCATACAGTGTATTGGATCTAATAAGGAATTATTACTTTACAGTCTTTCACACTTTGTAAATAAATACTTGCTATTTTTTTATGGAAATTTTATAGAAGAAACTATTTCTGTATACTCAGCTGATCCCATGTTTACTGAAAATGCTGCAAGGGGGAACTGTATTCCACAAAACTGGGGGAAGGAGGGGAATAAACACATCTTATCGAAGTGAAAAGCATGTTGGAGAAAAACAGCATCCAGCTGTTTATAACTTGAGAAGTAAAGCTGAACTGTAGAAGAACAGAATAAAAGAATTCAAAGACAACTGGGGTTGATCTTGTTTTTAAGCAAAACATTGTTGAAGGGGAAAGCTGATCAAATTTAATGTTCGTAGCATGTGTTCTCCATTTCAAAAAAGCCTCCTTACAATGTGAAACTCCAGGGAAAAAAGAGTCAAGTTAATCTGATGTTTTCAAAATAAATATTTAAAATTCACTAATTGTAGCCTGGTGGATAGTCTAGTTCAGAGGAACCTAACATAACATCCAGTGAAAGAAGATGGTTTTGTAGAATCTCTTTACATTGGGTCAATTTAATTTATAAAAGTATATTAGGAGACTATTTTCTTATGTAGCTCATCAAAAAAATCACCTCACCTAGAGCTAGAAAAATCCCCCAGGATCAGCTAATTAATTTCCCTCCTAATATACAATTATACCCTGTTGTAAATTTACTATGGTTTTGTTCAGTCTAGATTTAAATGTCAAGTGATGTGGCTTCCTATTCAACAGTCTAATACATCTTCCTGTCGTGAAGATTTTCCTGATGTTCATCCTAATCTTCTACTAGTAGTTACAGCTCACCACTCCAGATTCTGCCTGTGTTACATGCTAAATAATTCCTCTATAACTGTCTATAGCTTTCAAATATCTGCAGACCATTACCACATCCACACAACCCACCTCCACACACATAGCAGCTGAGTATCTTAGTAATCAATAATTTGTTTAATTTGGGCTAAGAAATTAATTTCTCTTCCCCCCCTTGATCATTTTTGTTGTTCTTCTCTGAAGTCCTTCCCCTTTTTCTGGTATTGATGTGTCCTGGACTAACTAACTTCTCAGATGCACTGTCACCAGACTTGTTTTCCTAAGTTACCTGAACTACCCATGGTTCAGTAGTTTTCCCTCTCAAGTCTACTAGCTGTTAAACACTAAAAACCTGCAGGGTTGGGTGTTCACCCCTGTGAAACAAATCCAAACTCTAGTGTAGATCACAACCAGGAAAGAGTCTCATAATTTGCAATGTTCTTAAGGCCAGCTTGCCCTTGGAGGGATGCCTTTATGGATAGACTTAGTAGCATCTTTAGCTCCAAAAGACACTGTAATGTATGGCTCCTGTGGGCCAGAGCTGTGTTTAAATGAAGAAAGGCTATGCCCACAAGCCCATAATCTTTAGACTCACAACTACAATGATTGCCTCCTCTGTGGTTTTGAGTCCAACATAATTCTAAAGATGACATCACAAAATTATTCACATCTGTTCATTTAAACTAAGCCCCAGCAACACTTCCCTTCAGCTTCCTCACTATTCCAAGAACAGATACATTGCTGCATGAGGGCTTCAGGAGGGTTTTGTTGTATTATCTCTAAGCAAGCTCATAAAACTTGTTATTTCTCTGTAACCTCTCTCCTACCAATATTTTTCCTCTCATTGTCCTGAGTAAAAAGGAAGAAGTTCTCAATTTAAAACAATTTGTATTTTCCGTGCTAATTTTTACCTTCCCTCTCTGAAACCAATAGAAAGATGAAGGACATGACTGAACATAACTCGCCTCACTTCCCCACCTTCTCTCTCAAAAGACTGGAACAAACTAGTTGTGAAGTAAGACCAGTAAAAGATTTCAAATGCTTTTGGTAAAGGATTCCTCAGCCTAGTTTTCCCATAAGGCAGCATGGTGCAAACTCATGCTGTTTTCAACTTTTTCTTGTACAAATCTGTTGTCTTTTGTAAGAATGTTATAAAGCAATGTTAGCTGTACTCCAGTACCAAGCTTCTTTATGTGCATATCACTGGTAAATAGAAGCATTCAAATAACTATCTAGGCTTTTTCTTGGACAGGGTGGGGGGTGGAGAATGACTTTTAAAGTCACATTTCACTTAATTTCATGCATTTCATCTAGAAAGGAACAAACACCAAACATCTGCGGGAGCAGCAGAAAGAACACAGCTGTGTAGGTTTATTATTCATTAAACTTTCTTTCAACCCCACATGTAAGATAAGGGGACAGAGGTTTGAACAATCGCTCCGTTGTGCAAGTCCAGCATTACAAGCAAGAATCTTCATTAAAAGCTGGGGTGTCTGTTCAGCCGCCTACAGTGTAAGTGTGATTTGTGTAGGTTGAGCCCTTGTCCTTAATGTTGTTCGGGTCAAGTGCCTGTGTTTCTGCTGCCCAAGAGGCTACATACCCATGCGCATTGTGTCCTACTTAATACCCTCATTCCCATTTGTTCCTGCTTTACATTATTTAAAGGACTCCAGCCACTTATTACAACAATAAGATGGACACCTTAAGGCAAGTAAAACCAAGGCTGCCTGAAAACAACATGGTGAAGAGCTGTGGAAGCTAGGCTGAAAAACCTGGGGCCCAGCGGGGGAACCATTGAAAGACTTGTCAGAAAGAGACAGGAATGGAGGAGCTTCGTCACTGCCCTAAATACCAGAGGCATAATGGGAACAATGATGATGAACTACTTACTCCACTGGGACTAGCTGTCCTACGTTGCAGGTGTCATCCAAAGGCAACCTAGGACACGCTGTACCCACGCAACACCAGCTGTCATTTTCCACCACTCACTCATTAACATTATTTATTGATTACGCCTATTGACGCCTTCTACTCATGTCATTAGTTAAGAAAAACAGTTGAATTTAACCCAATATTTGGCTATAGTATGTTGATCATTGAAAGAAAAAAACTACTAAGACCCAGTTATGTTATCTGCCGTCTCACAAGCAAAAAAACAGGTTTACTTCATATTGAAACAACATGATTGATATAACATATGCATTGATTCTCTTTTAGCTTGTCTCTTAGTACAGTGGTTCTCAAAGCCGGTCTGCCGCTTGTTCAAGGAAAGCCCTTGGCGGCCCGGACCGGTTTTACCTGCCATGTCTACAGGTTCAGCTGATCGTGGCTCCCACTGGCCGTGGTTCGCCACTCCAGGCCAATCGGGGCTGCGGGAAGGGTAGCCAGCACATTCCTCAGCCCATACCGCTTCCCGCAGCCCACATTGGCCTGTGTGGCCAGTGGGAGCCATGATTGGCCAAACCTGCGGACACGACAGGTACCCGGGTTTTCCCTGAACAAGCGGCAGACCAGCTTTGAGAACCACTGTCTTAGTACGTCTGCATTTGTAAACTGCTTTAAGGAGCAGTGCAGTATTCTGCTAACTTCACTCTTACATTTGTTCACTGGTTTGGGGGTGTTTGGGAGGGAGGGGGTTGATTTTTTTGAAATCCAGGTGAGTCAAATGATTATTCCTTTAACAAAGTTTTTTATTCAGCTTTTGCTTTATCCTGGATCTTAATCTAAACCAGGGGTGGGCAAACTTTTTGGCCCCAGGACTACATTGGGGTTGTGAAATGGTATGGAGGGCTGAGTAGGGAAGGCTGTGCCTCCCCAAACAGCCTGGTCCCCGCACCCATCCTACTTCCTGCCCCCGACTGCCCCCTCAAAGCCCCCAACCCATCCAACTCCCCCTGCTCCTTGTCCCCTGATCACCTACCTGGGTCCCTGCCCCCATCCAACTCCCCTGACCCCTATCCACACCCTGCCCCCCCAAGACTTCTATGCCTATCCAACCCCCTGTTCTCCATCCCCTGACCGCCCCCCAGAACCTCCACCCCAGCCAACTGCCCCCTGACCGCCCCCAGGGACCCCCACCCCTAACTGTCCCCTGGGACCGCACCCCCATCCAACTGCTCCCTGTCCCCTGACTATCCCCCAGGACCCTCTGCCCCTTATCCAACTCCCCACCCCCTTACTAGGCACTCAGAGTGGCAGGACTGGCTTATTGTAAAGCCTGGGAGTGGCAGGCCAGAGCGCTCCTCGTGCAGCAGCGTGGCTGCAGGGGAGGGAGGACAGCAGCAGAGGGACTGGGGGTTAGCCTCCCTTGCTGGGAGCTCAGGGGCCGGACAGGACAATCCCGCGGGCCAGATGTGGCCAATGGGTCATATTTTGCCCACCTCTGATATAGAACATGGCTGCTGCATTGTCTGTCAGGACTTGAACCACCTGGCCTGAGTCCTGGGAAAGGAATATTTGTCAAACCAGGCATACCACCCTGAGCTCCCTGACATTTACATGGGGGAAGAGTTCTTCCCAGAATCAGAGGCTCTGAGTCCTGAGATTGTTGAGGTGCACTTCTCACACTAGGTCTGATGATACTGAGACTAAAGACACTGATGGCTGTGGGGCCACGAAGGGCATCCTCATCATTACCAACTTTGGCTCCCTCCACCAGTCCAGGAAGGTGAGGACTGAGGGAGGGATCATAAGTACTGAATCCAAGTGGTGTCTGCTCGGGGAGTATACTGACACTAGGCACATCTGGAGGGGCCTGAGGCGCAGCCTTGCATACTGAACCACATAAGTGCAAGCTGCCTTGTGACCTAGCAGCCTGAGGCACCCTCAAGCTGTTGTGAGTGGGTGGGCCTTGGATATCAAGTTTGCCATGGTCTGGAAGCTGGCCTTCAGCAGGAAGGCCCTGGCTTGGGTTGAGTCAAGCACTGCCCCGATAAATTTTATTCTGTGAACCGGGATAAGAGTTGACTTCTGTTCATTTATCAGCAGGCTCAGCACCCTACAGGTTGTTTGGGCCAGACTGATGCTGTCTTGCACTTGAGCCTGTGACAGAGATTTGATCAGCCAGTCATCAAGATATGCATAGACCTGAACACCTTGCTACCTGAGGAAGGCTGCTGCAACCACCATATACTTCATAAAAACCCTCAGGGCTGCTGATTAGCTGAAAGGAAGGGCAGTGAATTGGCAAACCTGAGAAATCTTTTGTGATCACAGAAGACAGAAATGTGACAGTATGTGTCCTTTAGGTCAGGGGCAGCGTACCAGTCTCCTGGGTCCAAGGACACAATGATGGAGGCCAGGGAGACTATGCAGCATCTTTGTTTCTTGAGATATCTGTTGAGGCGGCATAAATCCAGGATGGGCTGGAGTCCCCCTTTTGCCTTTGTGATTAAGAAATATTGGGAGTAAAACCCCTTCCACCTCAAATCCTAAGAAATGTCCTCCACAATCCCATACATAGGTGGGATTACACCTTCTGGACAAGGAGCTGCTCGTGAGAAGGGACCCTGAAGAGGGACAGGGATGGGGGTTGGAGGGTGGGTTGGATAAAAACTGAAGGGTATGTCCGACTGTCACTGTAATCAAGACCCATTGGTCCGATGTTATGGATGCCCAAGACAGGCTGAAGAGGGATAGATAGTCCAAAAATGAAAGGGGGGATGGATCTGAAACAGCTACTGATACAGCACCATTCGTTGCATCTTCAAAAGGCCTGCTTGGGCCCATGGGAGTATCTCTGGGGCTCTGGCTGGGAGGCTGAGGTGGATGGGAATGGTTGGAGCCACTTATAACCTCTCCCTTTTCTTTTGTAGGGCTCAAGTCTTGGCAGTCCTGAGAACTGAGGAGGCTGCTGGTCCCTAAAGTGTTTTCTGGAGGCAGACAGAGTGTACAGGCTGAAGGATCGTAGGGTTGCCCTTGAGTCCTTCAGTTCATGAAGTCTTGTGTCCATCTGCTCCAAGAAAAGGGAGGAGCCTTCAAATGAGAGGTTCTCAATTACTGTTGGACCTCGTGGGGAAGGTCAGAGGACTGGAGCCAGGAACAGAGACTCATAATGATCACAGAGGCCATTGTCCAGCCCACCGAGTCAGAAGCATCCAGAATTGCTTAGAGAGAAGTCTAGCCATGGTCTTACTCTCTTTGAGAGGCTGCAAAATCCTGTCTCAACTCTTGAAGCAGGGAGTCTTTGAATTTATTCAAGAAGTCCTATAGATTAAAATCATATCTCCCCAGCAAAGCTTGCCAATTGGTGATGTGCAGCTGAAGGCTACCTGGGAAATAAACCTTTCTTCCGTAAAGGTCCAGTTTCTTAGCAGCTTTTTGTTTAGGGGTAGCACTCGACTGACCCTGTCTGTCCCTTTCATTAGCTGCAGACACCACCAGAGACCCCGGGAGGGAGGGTGAGAGCACAGGTAATCGAACCCGCCTGCTGGTATATAATACTTTTTCTCTGCCCTCTTTCAAGTGGGGGCCAGAGAAGAAGGAGTTTGCCATAGGCCCTTCATTGATGGGCCAGACCATCTTGGATGGAGCTACTACAGCTAGGATATCAATAAGACTGTGCAATGTCTCTTTGAGCTCCTCAATCTCCAAGCCCAGGTTTGAAGCAACCCCCTGCAGAAGGTCCTGGAATCATTCTGGGGAAGTAAACTGCTGGGATCTGCAACAGTCTCATTTGCGGGGGGTGGAGGAGAGGAGGCTTGCAGTGGAGGAGGGGCTCCTTCCTCTTCCTTGACTATGTCCCCTGGAGGCATCTCCTGGACTTTGGTATTGGAGTCTGGATCTGGTGCCAAGTGGGAAGAAGTGGTGGCCCACCTCTTGGAGGCCATTGAGTAGGAGCAGTGGGAGGCAGGGCCCAGTACCTGGGCAAAACCAGACGGGTTCCAATAGGGCCACTGCATTAGCCAGTGACCCACTGGCCAGGGGCCTGCTGGAGGACCAGCAGTGAAGCTCAGTGGGGAGTAGGCTGGGTACCGATGGTGGGCTTTTGGCAGTACCCTTTCATACTCCAAAGAGGATTCCTCTCCCAGCTATCATGGTGAAGCAGTACCCACTCCTGCTTCCATAGGGTGCTGGGATTCTAGGGACCAGTGGTGTGCAAGGATCAGGTGGGGCTTGCCCCTGGATGTTGGGAACCAGTGCTGGGAAGGCGCCTGATGCACTCAGTTCCTCCTGCTTTCGGATGCCAGAGCTAGTTCATGCCCCAGTAGGGTTGGAGGGACCAGAAGAGAATGAAAGACTCTACTCGCCTGAAAAGCCTCCAGGGTCAATGGCACTGTAAGTCCACTGGTATCGCAGTGGTTCCCTGGTGTCAGCAGAGGGTTCCACACCGGACTTGGTGGAGTCGACGGTGCCAATGTGGGTCCTGGCGTAGACGAGTGGCCTCACTCCCTCTCCCCACTTGTCTCGCTTCTCCACTAGTGAGCGCCCTCTCTTGGTGCACTGCTTTTTGTGCTGCATCCTCGGCACTGGGGATGGAGAACAGTGCTGGGAAGAACTCAGTACCGGGGAGAGCACTTTGCACCAATGCCGAAGTACTCAGTGCCAAATCAGAGTGTCTCTGCTCTGCGACAGGTCTGCGGGTGGCTTTCAGGAGGACAGCCTTTAGCCCTGGTCCTTCTTAGTGCAGGGGCTGAAGTCCCAGCAGCTTTTGCACTTGTCCTTTACATGAGTTTCCCCCAAGCACCTCAGGTCACTCAGAGACACAGGTTTGCCACAAGAGGCACAAGGCTCAAAGCCCGGGGCATGCCTGATCTCTGGGGCAAAAAAATCCTTCAACAATAGGAACTATACACTAACTATATGCACTATCATAACTTGCAAAATCTATATAAACTAAAATATGAACACTATGACTGAAGAGAGTTCAAAACCACTGAGAAGAAACAAAAGGTTGTTCCAGCAAATGTCATGAGCAATAAGGAGACACTGAGTGGATATGAGGCCAGTGGTGCCCCTTATACCGGCGTATACACATGCGGCTCCACAGGACACTCAAGCCAACAGATACCACTAAGGGGAAAATCTCCAGGAACAGTGCACGTGGTGTGCACACACCTAGCATGGAATAGACAAGTGCAAGCCGCGGCCCTAGTTTGAGAACTCACCTAGATTTGCAATTGATATGTTACTGTGGCTAAGTAACAATCAAAAGACCTAGCTTATACATAGTACTTTTTGTCAGCAGCTATCAAAAAAATTTACATTATTATCCCATTTTGCAGATGGGAAACTGAGGTATGGAAAGGTGAAGTGACGTGCCCAACGTCACCCAACTGGCCAGTGGCATAGCTAGGAATAGTCCCAGTCCAGTTGTCTTTCCACAAGGTGACATGGTTGTTATCTGAGTCCTACCATCCCATTTTTGTACATTTTATTATTGGAATGGGGTTAATGATCATGTTTTGAAATGTTTGCGATGTGTAGTTGCTAAGTGGGCCATTGAAAGAAATCACAGACATTTTCTATGTCCCAAAACCTTGGTAGTTTTATTGAATGGTGGTTACAGTAACTTCATGCATGTGAGAGAAGAGCCTGGTGTCCCTCTCTCTCTCCTGCTCTGCCACCTGAGCCGCAATGCCCTGTAACATGCAGCACTCTCCTGCTAATATTTCCAGATTTCCCTCGCCTTCCCATCCTATAAAGCCTGTAGTTGGGAGAAGCCCATTAAGCTGTAAGAAGTTACTCCTTGCTATCTCCTGCTCTATGCTGCTATATATACATATCAGGCAGCAGCTTGCTGAAGGGCCACGCACTACCTTGGTTACATAGTCCAAACAGCATACAGAGCTCTCATCACCCACCCTCAGCTAGGAGTTCTACCCCTGCATCAGCCAAGCCCATCCAGTCTGCCCCTCTGCCAAAATGTGCTCCTTCCCTGACACTCTGGCCACCCCCTCCCTACCCCACCCTAAAGGTGGTAGTATCTTAACTATTCATTTTCTGTTTTTCAGATGTTTAATTTTGCGTTACCCTCAGTCCTCCACATGCCCACCCTAGATAGCAACTCACACGGAAGCAGGTTTAGACACCCCAAAACCAGCAGACTCCCCTCAATCCCAAAACACACAGCAGGCAGGGAGAGGGGGCTAGAGCCATGCAGAGGGGGTTTCAGCGCACACACACACACACACACAGAAGGGGAGCATTCAAGGTTGATGGTTGCCCCCCCGCCCCCCGTCCTAAACCTCCAGCTTCCCCTTACATTCTCCAACCCTCCTGGCCTCTCCCCTTCACCTGCCCTAATCCCTATGCCTCCGCCCCCCAATCCCCATACCTGAACATCGCCAGCCCCTCTTCCTACCGCTCAGTCCCATTCAGGCTTTCTCTACACTAGCACTGTTGTTGGTAAAACTTTTGTCAGTCAAGGGTGTGAAAAAACACACCCCTGCCCAACATACGTTTCACCAACAAAAGCACTGGTGTGGACGGCGGTATGTCAGTGGGAGATGCTCTCCCACCACCATAGCTACCACAGCTCATTGGAGATGGTTTAATTATGCCAGCGGGAGAGTTCTCACTCACTGGCATAGAGCGGCTATATGGGCGACATTACAGCACCATAGCTGTGCCGCTGTAGGGTCCGTAGCATGGACCTTGCGTAAGGGCATGGCTACACTTGCAGATATAGAGTTAAACCAACCTTCGGAGCACACAGTAGGAAAAACACTGCAGTCTGTCCACAATGACAGCTGTAAGCACAGTGGCATGGCCACATTTCAGCACTTGCAGAGGCATTGGAAATGGTGCATTATGGGCAGCTATCCTACAGAGCGCCTCGTCCCATTCTGGCACTGTGGCTTGTGGCAAGGGAGTGCGGGGTATTCTGGATCCTGTCCCAATACCCTGTTATGTGTCAGTTTGCATCCCAGCAATCTGTGGGCTTCCATCCATATTTGGCACCATCTTTCAATGGTTTTTTTTTTTGTACTGCATGCTCTGTTTTCCCATTTGGTCTGTGGGAATGGAGCCCAAACTGCTGAGAAATATGCTGCTGAGGCTCTCCAGCGTGTCACATTTGGCAGTCGATTTATTCCTTAAGATCCAAAGTGACAGTGAGGATGCCGCCGATGATATTGAGTAATGCATACAATACAAGATTGCTTGTGGCAGTAACGGACATGCTCACCACCATGGAATGCCACTTTTGGGCTCAGGAAACAAGCATTGAGTGATGGGCTCACATTGTCATGTAAGTCTGGGATGATGAGCACTGGCTGCAGAACTTTCAGATGAGAAAAGTTACTTTCATGGGATTGTGATGAGCTTGCCCCCAGCCTGCTATGTAAGGACACAAGATTGAGAGCTGTCCTGAAGGTGGAGATGCGGGTGGCTATTACAATCTGGAAGCTGGCAAGTCCAGACAGCTACCAATTTATCACTAACCAGTTTGGATTGGGAAAGTCGACCATTGGAATCATGTTGATGTACCTTTGCAGGGACACTAATCACACGCTGCTCAGACAATAACTCTGGGTAACGTGCATGACATTGTGGCTGGCTTTGCACAAATGGGTTTCCCTAACTGCAGAGAGGTGATAGATGGGACGCATATTCCAATTCTGGCACCAGCCCACCTAGCCATTGTGTATGTTAATTGGAAGGGGTATTTCTGTATGGTTCTCCAGGCTGGATCGGAAAGGTGCATGACTCATCCATCGTTTGGAACACTGGCCTGTTTAGGCAGCTGCAAGCCGGGACTTTTTTCCCAGACCAGAAGATCACTGTAGGGGATGGCGAAATGCCCATTGTGCTCCTTGGAGACTCTGCTTACTCTTTAATGCCATGGCTCGTGAAACCCTACACACGGAGCCCTGATAGCCGCAAGGAGCCGTTCAACAGTAGGCTGAGCTGGTGCAGAATGACTGTGGCATGTGCTTTTGGCCATTTAAAGGGCCGCTGGTGCTCTCTGTATGGGAAGCTGGACGTGGCCAGTGACAACATCCCCACGGTTATATCCACATGCTGTACCCTCCATAACATTTGTGAAGGGAAGGGTGAAAGAGGCACTCAGGCATGGAACTCGGAAGTTCAACACCTGGAGGCTGAATTTGAACAGCCAGAGAGCAGGGCTATTAGAGGGGCCCAGCGTGGGGCTGCAAGGATGCCTTGAGGGAGCAATTTGAGGCTGAAAGTCACCAGTAATGTTTGATGCGCTGCATGGGAGTGAAGTGCAGTGGTTCCAATGTTAGTTAGAATCTGCATTTGCTACGCTGACTTGCAGTGCCCGTTGCTTTCCTGGGCTAAGATCTTTTACACTATGCAATAATAAAGAATGTTTACAAAGCCAAAAAAATCCATTTATTGAAAGAAACGCAACTGCTTGGGAAACAGAAAGGGCAAGGGGGCAGAGTGGGAAATGGTACAATCACAGATTTGCATATGTCCTGTTATCATACACAGCCTTCCTGTCTGCAATTAGCGCTGTACTTCACGATGGCTATAATGCATGGTGATGGGGGTTGAGTGCAGTGGGTAAGAGTTGTAGTTTTCAGGGTTGGGTGGTGAAGCTACAGGTCCTGGAGGCAGCTGGTGGCGATAAGAACCCAGATGTTGGGGAAAGTGGGTTGGTGGTGACATGGGGCACATGGAAAAGAGTTTTGGGACAAGGGCTGGAGGCAAGAGGCATGGTAGTGCTCCACCGGCATGGCTACGAGCGCCTGGATCAAGTCCACTTGGCACTCCATGATGTTTATCAGCTGATCCGTGCTTTGCTGCCAGAGCGCTGCTCTTTTGTGCCGGTGCTCCTCATTCTGCTGGCGGATCCTCCTTTCACTCTTCCTCCACTCCTGTGCTTTTAGATTCTCTTTAAGGGACTGCTGCATTACTTCATGCAGCATGTCTTCTTTGCTTCTATGTGGCCTCTTTCTAATTCTCAGTAGCCTCTCCGATGGTGATAACACAGATGACTGATGTTTCAAGGTTGCATCTGTAAAGGCAAAATGCAACACTTAACAGAGGCAGCATTGTTCACACCAGACAGAGCAATGATTCCCCATGCTTAAGGGCAAGCACTGTCTACACAATAGCATAATTTTCCCATCCCAAAGCAACATAACTCATCGGATCCCCAAAATGGTGAATAAGCACAGGGTCAAGGGGGACTGATTGTTTCACTGCCATACTGTCCTCTGGGTTTCTGTGCCTTGGGGAGAGCCAATAGCTGCAGGGAGCTCCCATACTAAACACTGTCCCCACACTTTCCACAGGAGTTCGTCCTAGACGATATCTCACTGCTGAGGGTGACCTGGGAAATAAGGGAGGGTCTTCTACTACAATGCGGCTTCCACCCTGGCCCATATGCAGTTTGCCTTTGTGCAGCAATGGTCCCCCCCTCCCCTCACAGCACAGTGGCATGGACGTTTGCCTGACTGGGACAAAGACCACAGTGGCTCTCCCAAGAGACCCGTGCAAGCGCATTGCCCAAGTTCTGGATGAGACCTTTGAAGAGACCACTGAGGCTGATTACCGCGATGTAAGAGAGCACATCAACACCCTGCATGCATGCAACCCTAACCCTCCTCATCCCAAGAGCAACCACCGAATAACTTCCTTTCCAAAATAAAAGCCACTTACCGGGCACCTCCTCTGGTGTTTGGCCTTCCCCAAGCACTGGCTGCCGCAACTGGCTACCTTCCTCCTGGCTTGAGAGCAGCTCCTGGCTACATGTATCTAGGGATACCAGGGTGTCTTCCTCCTCCTCAGAAAGATTCACTGAGAGCACTTCATGCCTGGCTGAGCAAACAGGAGGGAGATTTTCAAAATTCCCAGAGAATTTAAAGGGTGGGTCTGCTGGTTGGCCTCCTGAGGGCAGGGCAGTAGAGTTCAAAGTGATGACCAGAGTGGCTAGAACAGGTATTGTGGGACACTTCTGGAGGCCGATCAGAGCATATTAACAGACCAAGGAGTCCACACTGGCGCCGTGGCACTGCACCAAAAGTTATTCCACTCACCAAGGTGGATTACCACGAGCGCTCTAGCTGGGGAGGCAGTGTGGACGTGTCATGAATTAGAGTGCATGAGACTGCTTTAATGAGCTCTAACTAGCAAGTGTACCCATGCCCTTAGTCTTCTCCCCGTAATACCCCATCCCTCACTGCAGACCCAACACGCCCTCATCTCCCTATTACTCACCTACTATTGCATCTTCAACCACAGATCCCCTGCCCGTGAGTATCTGCATGAGTGGACTCCATCAATGGATTCTCATGCAACACGGATGCGGATTTTGGGGATGAGGAAGATGATGATGAAGTTGAAGATAGTGCACAGCAAGCAAGCAAAGAAACTGTTTTCCCCGACAGCCAGGAACTATCACCCTGGAACCAGTACCCTCCCAACCCACCCAATGTGAGCTCCCAGACCTTGAAGGCGGAGAAGGGACCTCTGATGAGTGTACCTTTGTAAATATAATACATGGTTTAAAAGCAAGCATGTTTAATGATTAATTTGCCCTGAAGACTTGGGATGCATTCGTGGCCAGTACAGCTACTGGAAAAGTCTGTTAATGCATATGGGGATGGAGCAGAAATCCTCTTTATCTCACTGCGTTATCCTCAGGAGAGTGATATCATTCATGGTCACCTGGTTGAAATAGGGTGATTTTATTAAGGTAACATTCAGAGGTGGCCATTCCTGCTGGGCTGTTTGCCTTTGGCTGAACAGAAATCATCCCCGGTTAGCCATGCGGTGGGGGGAGGTGTGAAGCGATCATCCCAGAGACTTGGGTGTGTGTGGAGGGGGTTTAGTTGGGTTTGTGCTGCATGTTAACCTGAAAACCTGCAGCCCCACCTTTTAAATGGCCAACCCATTTTAAATGGCCAACCCAATGGGTGCTTGGTATGGGAAATGAAGGCGCTGCTGTTTGAAACCATTCCCACATATTATGAAGGTTAAAGCTTAACATGGCTGTCTGCAAGCCAAATTCTGTTGCCCTCTGGCCCTACATGTGTGATCTCACACACCCTGAATATAAGAGGAAAAATTCGACCTTGTAAAGAAAGCACATGTGCTATGTAATGTTAACAGCGTGATTCACCTTGAAAGAGTCTACCCATTGTTCTCTAAAATGTGTCTTTTTAAATACTACTCTCCCTTTTCTTCCTCCCGCAGCTGCAAATGTTTCAATGTTCACCCTATCATCGCCATCCCAGAGGCTGGCGAAGATTAGAAGGCAAAACAAAAAAAAATGCGCTCGCGATTAAATGTTCTCTAGCTCATGCAGTCCTCCCACACTGAAAGAGCCCAGCAGAATGTGTGGAGGCAGACAATGTCAGAGTGCAGGAAGGCACAAAATGAACGCGAGGACAGGAGGGATGCACGCAAGGACAGGTGGCAGGATCAAGAGGAGAGGTGCCAGGGTCAAGATGATAGGTGGCATCAGCATGAGGAGAAGAGGCAGGAAGCAATGCTGAGGCTACTGGAGGATCAAACTGATATGCTCTGGCATATGGTTGAGGTGCACGAAAGGCAGCAGGAGCACAGACCACTGCTAGAGCCCTTGTGTAACAAACCGCCCTCCTCCCCAAGTTCCATAGCCTCCTCACCCAGAAGCCCAAGAATGGGGGGGGGGGGCAGCCTCCGGGCACCCAGCCACTCCACCCCACAGGACTGCTCAAGCAACAGAAAGCTGGCATTCAATAAGTTTTGAAGTGCAGTGTGACCTTGTCCTTCCCGCCTTCCCCCACCCCTCCCGGGCTATCTTGGAAGTTATCCCCCCATTTGTGTGATGAATTAATAAAGAATGCATGAATTTGAAACAACACTGACTTTATTACCTCTGCAAGTGGTGATCAAAGGGGGAGGGGAGGGCGGCTGGCTTACAGGAAAGTAGCGTGAACCAACGGGCGGGTTTTCATCAAGGAGAAACAAACAGAACTTTCACACCGTAGCCTGGCCACTCATGAAACTGGTTTTCAAAGCTTCTCTGATGTGCAGCATGCCCTGCTGTGCTCCTCTAACCACCCTTGTCTCTGGCTGCATGTAAGCAGCAGCCTGGCGATTTGCTTCACCCTCCCACCCCGCCATCAATGTCTCTCCCTTACTCTCACAGATATTGTGGCGCACACAGCAAGCAGTAATAACGATGGGAATATGAGTTTTGCTGAGGTCTAACCAAGTCAGTAAACTGCGCCAGCGCACTTCTAAACATCCAAAAGCACATTCTACCACCATTCTGCACTTCTCAGCCTATAGCTGAACTGCTCCTTACTACTGTCCAGGCTTCATGAGTCATGGGAGCAAGGGGTAGGCTGGGGTACGTGCAACTGCACGGTGCTGCCGGCTGGGAAAGCAGTCTGAGGCAGAAGCCTCCAGCTCGCAAGATATTCCAGGCAGGACTGAATCTCCATGAAACGAAACTTGAAGAAGTGAATGACCTGGAGTCACTCCCATTTATGTCCAGGTGTCCCTGACGAACCTCACCGAGGTAGGCCAGAAGCACCAATTTCTGCCCAGATGCCCCAACTGACCTCACTGAGGTTGGCCAGGAGCACCTAGGAGACGACGACTAGCAATTGTATTGCACCGTCTGCTGCCGCGAAGGCAAGGAGCTGCTGCTGTGTAGCAATGCAGTATCATGTCTGCCAGCAGCACCCAGGAGACATACAGTGACAGTGAGCTGAGCAGGCTCCATGCTTGCCATGGTATGTCGTCTGCACGGGTAACTCAGGGGAAAAAAGGCTAGACATGATTGTTTGCTTTCACGGGGGGGTGGGGGGGCTGATGACATGTATCCAAAACCACCCGCAACAATGTTTTTGCCCCATCAGGCATGGGGAGCTCAACCCAGAATTCCAATGGGCGGCAGAGACTGAGGGAACTATGGGATAGCTACTCACAGTGCAACGCTCCAAAAGTTGATACTAGCTTTAGTATTGTGGATGCACTCTGCTGACGTAATGTGCTTAGAGGACACACACACACACACACGATCGACTGTATCAAATCGATTTCTAAAAAATCAACTTCTACAAAATCAACCTAATTTTGTAGTGTAGACATACACTTAGATTCTGCTCACAGTGGGTTTCAAACTAATCAAAGGTGCTAGAATCTGTGAACAGAAGAAAATGCTGTTTTGTTTTGTTTCTTCTGGTGTCTGTTATCTTGGGAAACCCTCACTTAAATGGCTCTACATTTGGATCAGCAGCCCTACCCTACATTCCCACAAGGCATAACAAATTTCAGGACAAGTTGTGTAAGGCACACAGATTTTAGGGCAGTGGTTCTCAAACTTTTGTACTGGTGATCCCTTTCACACAGCAAGTCTCTGAGTACGACCTCCCTTATAAATTAAAAACACTTTTTTTCTATTTAACGCTCTTATAAATGCTGGAGGTGAAGTGGGATTTGGGGGTGGAGGCTGACAGCTCACGACCCCCCCCCATGTAATAACCTTGTGACTCCCTGAGGGGTCCTGACACCTAGTGTAAGAACCCCTTTTTTAGAGCATTTGTAAGAGTCAGCCTTTAAACAGGAAGTGTTTCCCAACTTTAGCTACAGCTGAACAAGCACAGTTGTAGAGAGGGGTAGTTCAGTGGTTTGAGCATTGCTCTACTAAACCCAAGGTTGTGAGTTCAATCTTGTGAGGAGACCATTTTGGGAACTAGGGTAAAAATCTGTCCAGGGATTGGTCCTGCTGCAAGCAGGAGATTGACTAGATAACCTCCTGAGAGTCCTTCCAACCCTATGATTCTATATAATACTGCATTAAATTAAAGGGCAAGTGAAAGCAAAGAGCTCTACATATCCATCAGCAACACAGCAGACTCAGAGAGGCTTGAAGTGTCCCATTCATTTCAAGGAGATGGTTTCAACAGGGTATTCTCGTTCAGTGGAGATTACTGCAGCCTGAAACAATAGCTGTGAGATATGCAAATTGCTCCATTTATTTCAGTGGGGATTCCTATCCTTCCTCTCCAGAGCTGCAGGATTTCTATGACAAGCAAGCCTGGTTTTAGCTTCTCACCCCAATCCAATGTCAGCAGTCTGTTCTTAGTGCATGCTCTGAGGTGGACTCAGACCTCCTTAGAGGAATGAGGCACCCCAGGACATATGTTACATGAGAGGGGAATAGGGTGGGAGGCTCAGATCCCCCCAGAAAGGCAAGCCTTCTCCAGAACCTGGCTCTCAAGAGTGAAAAAAGGAAGTGTGTGTGCATGGGGTGTTCATACCTTATAGGTAGGCAGGGAACCCCAGATCATGGCACACACATGGGAGAGCAGGGAGTGAGGCACTGACACCCCCTGAAAGGGAATCTCCCCTCCAGAATCTGGCTCCATGAGAAGGGGCAAGGAGAGGGTGTCAGACCCCCACAGATGAGCAGGAACCTTCCAGATTCTCACACACATGCAGAGCTAGAGAGCTCATATCCATCCCCAGATACTGGCACACGGAAGGGGAAAATATGGAGCTGACAGGTGCCCACACCCTTATTCTCCCCCAGGTCTCCTGCCTCTACCTCCATTAGATTTACTAGTTAGAAGTACTTTATAAAGACAACTCAGCCTGCTGGCATTCCCCTATAACGTTAAACCCTGCAAGAATTCAACACCAAAGTGACATCAACAGGAAAAGTAGTGACAATTGCTGGTTTTTACAGAATGGAATGGAAAACAGTGCAATGAAGAGGAGAGAGTATATTTATACTGCTGCTCTCAGGATACATTGACTCAGAACTGCTCCGCTGGCAGCTTTTGGAGCAGAAAGTTCCAAGGTCTCTGTCTGCTGTCACCTTTAAGTTTTGAAGGGCCAGGGCATGCAGCAAAATATGATACACAGATATTAGGTAGCAATGAATCTATTATAATAATTAAAACATTATTGCTAAAATAATACATACCACGACCCACATTAGTCAATACAACATGCTATCAAAATGATACACAATACCACAGGAAGAGGCAAGTTATGACATTTATACAACATAACAGCCTATGGCATAAGCAAGATAACTATGATTACTGAGAATTAGCTACAGTAAGGGTATGTACATCCTGGTACATTTAAGAATCAAAAAATGTTTCAAGTTTGTACTTAAACCATAATGACAGGGGAAAATGCCCCAACCTGCAGGTACAGTTTTGGCTTCAGGCTTTCTGGAGTGAATCAAGCTAGCCCCATTAGTGAGAATTGAGAATACTGTTTCCAGAAAGCAACGTTTATGATCACAGAAGTCTTAGCAGGAGGCAGAATACACGCTAACCCTATTGCTAACTTAGGACTACCATGACCATAGCCACTTTTCTAGGGGGCTATGTCCCTCTGTGATATCTGTGATATAGACCTGGTGTCTATCAGGTATTTATTTATTTTTGTCAATGTTTCTGTAAAGCCTCTGCAGATGCTGGCCACCTTAAGAAGCCCCTGGGCAACTGAGCTACTGAAAGTGACATCCCAGTCTCCATGCCACACTGTTGTCCCCCAACAAGCCACAGGGCCACATAGCGAGCCCAACCAATTTCACACTATTAGTTCTCCATCTACACAAAGCAAAAGCCCCATGTAGACTCAGCAAGACAACTTATGAACAAAAAACCCTAGAGCACTGACCAAAGAAAGCCATAAGAAATGAGGCAAAGGAGCACGAGTGCAAATACAGCATAGAACACACAGTAACGGGATATGTATAGGAGTAAACACTATTTTCTGCCAATCTACACTTTACAGTAATATATGCTAGGTTTTATTATGAAAGGTGGTGAGAGGATGGTGGTTTTCCCCTCCCTCCAATAGTTACTAGTGTAACTTTAGCGCCTTCATGGCCAAGATGGAGTCTGTTCTGCAGGGAGCTCTGGCCAAGAGAAGGCTTGCACAGGAATGCAGCAAGAGAAATCCCTTCCACCCCAGGGGCACCTGTTCCAACCCCCCCACCTCAGAGTAAACACCCATCCCCACAGGAAAAGTACAATAGATATAAGAAAGGGAGATATTTATTTACAGAGGGATGAGAGGAGAAATACAACAAGGGGAAATATTAAAGGGAACAGTAGAAGGGCTGCATCCAAGCCAAGGCCCCACGGGCCCAGTGGTAGCACAGTCTGGAAGGGCAGACACTGAGCAATGTGTCTGCACACAGAGTTCAGGAAGCCTGAGCAAAGTTTCAGTCCAGTGGTGAATCGTGAGTGCTCCTGGTCATCTTCAGCACCAGTGAACTCTCCCCAGCAAACCCCTCCGGTGCCGCCTTCTGCTGTTCTCTGCAAAGCCACACAGAGCGACCACCTCCCCACTTAACTAGCTACAACCTCCCTTCTTCTTCCCAATGCAGAGTCACAAGCCCCACTACTCACAGCCCTACACAGCTCTGGGCAGCCATGATACTGGGTCCAGCGCTGGCCTGTCCTTCTTGGGCAATTCCTCCCCGGCCCAGTGCTCCTCCTGGATCCTGTCCTGGGCTGTCCCCGATCGCCCCTGTCCTCCTCAAGCCTCAGGCAGGTTCTCCCTGCTCCCTTTTCCAGGGCCTGCTGACTGCCTCTCCCTCTCCCTGGAGATCCAGCTGCCCCCTGGAGTTTCCCTCCTTTTTTCTTACTCTCCCCCTACCCCCGGGAAGAAGATTTAAAGGGGACATGCTCTCTAAACCCCAAAGTGGTTACACTGAAGTCCTACGGTATTTAACCAATACCTGCCATATTTCCCCAACCAGTTTCCTTTGTTTCCCCACTTTGACAATCACTTAAGTTTTAACTGTTCTTTGCATGTTTTCCACAAGCTTGAGCTTTACATAAGTCATCCAAAAGTAGAGACTACTGACACTACAACACAGGTTTAGAGCTGCATACAATGGCATGTGAACAGCACTTTGACAAGAATACACTTGTTTAGTGAAATCAGGTGTGGGATTTGGTAATGAAAATTGCATTTAACCCCTTTGGTTGTGGGAATTATTATTTGCAGCTTAAGTAGTGTGGTGTCAGCAACAAAAGGAACTGGGGGCAGGGGGAATGGGAGGCCGAGTGCTTGGGTTTGTATTGTTTTATTCATAATGCCAATAATCTCAAATCCATAACCGAAACGCACAGTACAAACATAAATTAAGCTTCAAAATACCCCACTGAGCTAGGTCAAACCAACAGTGAAATGCAGCCATTTCAGCTGTGGAACACAGCAGCTGTTTAAGAGAAAAGGAGGTAAAGCATCCAATTGAAAGGTGGAAATTTTAGTTAGACAGCGTGTAATGGGAGAATTTGGCCAGGACACTGGGCTAACACCCTCCCCCACGCCTTGTTTTGTACCTCATCTGACTGCCAGAACATTAGGCAACACCATGACACTGGCTCTGTAGCGGCAGACAGGGAAGTAAGTGCCACCTGCACTGCTTCCCGCAGCGTTCCTTGCGATGGTTTCCCAATCTTTTTGTAACTGCAACCCTCCTTCAAGGCATTAACAGTTCAGGGATGCTACCACACACCCCTCCAGCAGTGTTTCCTTTCCCCTTATTCCCCCTCCCCCAATATACAGATTCCCCATAACCCCTCAATCTCTCCTCCTCCTTTCCCTGAGAGACCCAGTTATCCCTTCCCAAAAGTCACCCCACTCCACTCCTTCCTTGCCCCTGCATGGCCCCTCCTTGCTCCTTCAAAATCCCTCTGAAACTCACACTCAGATGGCTCCCCTCACCTGCACTGGCACTGCCCCCCCTCTCACCCAGGCCCCACCACTTCCCGCTTCCCTCTGGCTGCCCCAAACCCCTCCGCTCCCCTGCCCGAGGGCCCCTCTCCCACACTGCTATCATACCTGCCTGGCGGGCTCCCTCTGTGCTGAGGTGGGGTGGGAGAGCTGCAGCAGGGCACAGAGCAAGAGCCCAGTGGGCTGCAGAGGAGCCCCACTGCAGCACCCCTCCACTGGCAGGAGGCTGCTGCTGAGAATGCGGCTCTGAGCACTGCCACTCAACAGAGAGCGGCCGGGCCCCTCCTTGGCAGGACACTGCTACTACCCCATTGCTGCCTTGGAACATGCCATCCTGCAGAAAAGGGTGGGAAAGGGGATCATAGGCCAGGGGTAAATCTGAGGTGGGAGCTGAAAAGAATCCCCACGGGCCTGGCTGTCTCTCCCATTCGGAAGTGCCTTGGCTTGTTTTATTGGGAGAGGAGGTCTCTTGTCGTCTCCTCTTATGGCATGTCTTCACTGCACTGCTAAAAATAGCCATGCAGCCAGCAGCACAAGAGAGGAGGGAGTTGCTAGCCTCCCCAAGTACGATCCTGTCTGAGATCATAGCTACCTCCTGGGGAGGGAAGGGGTAGTCCTTTTTAGCACATGAGCTCCATTGGAGCTAAGACAGGTATGTCTCCTCCAGCGTCAGTGCAGACATCCATCTTTAAACTCCAACTAGCTGGCCAGTCAGGGGATATGGGTCAAAGCTCCAGTGCTGCTAGTAAAATCACTCTATGCTGCTCATGCAAACATTGTGCAGCTCCAGTGTTATTTTTGCAGGGTGACTGTTCTCAGTGAAGGCTAACGCTGGAGTTGACTCTAACTTATACTAACACTGTGATTCCAGGGAAGACGGGCCCTTAGAAGAATCTCTGAAGCAAACCCCTGGCCCAGGAAAAGGAAGGGTAAATGTGGTTTCCAGAGTTTACCAAGGCCAGTAGGGGACATTCACTAGTACAGTGATTTTCAACCTGAGATCCATGGACACTACTAGAATGGAGTTGGATGTTCATATTTTACCCTCTTGTGCCACTAATTTCATATATGCCTGCAAAAATTAACTCATGTTACAGAGTAATTTGTAAAGCTGCAAAGTTAAGACACATTTGTCTTTCAGTAAGTTGTTTATCTTAATACTAATCAACCTTACATTATCAGGGCAGTTCGGGTCTATTTTATTTCCTAAGAATGCCAATCCTGTTATTGCAATGGTTGAACTATTAATGCATTTAGACAATGAAATTTGGCTGAAATGTTCCACATCAAACCAGTGAACCAAAATAGCAGCTAAACCAATCCCCCTGGCCCACTAGAATTACTTTGTGCATTAGCCTTTATGTGAAATCAACCAGGGATAATAGCATTTTTGGAAGAGAATATAGGGTACACGTTACAAGAGATCTAGGCACTGAAGCAGAGCAAATATCCTATAGTTTATGATGTTCTCCCTTCATGTGTTTACCTATGTTCATTACTGGGCACCCCATAAAAGCACTGTACCAGTAACCCATTGGTGCTTCAGAGAATTTTTACAGTGTCAGACTGGGGCACTGGAAGCAAAATCTTGCACAGCATGTTCAATAACAAGGAAAATTATTAAAAGGGAGGGCTAGATAGCATAGACCTCACAGCTATAATGAAGAAAAATACAACTTCTTGATGCTTAGGGCTTGGCTACACTCAAAACTCCAAACCACTGCCACGAGAGCACTCCCGCAGCAGCGCTTTGAAGTGTGAGTGTGGTTGCGGCGCCAGTGCTGGGAGAGAGCTCTCCCAGCACTGCATGTACTCCACCTCCCTGTGGGGATTAGCTTGCAGTGCTGGGAGCCGTGCTCCCAGCACTGGGGCACTGTTTACACTGGCGCTTTGCAGTGCTGTAACTTGCTGCGCTCAGGGGTGTATTTTTTCACACCCCTGAGAAAGTTGCACCACTGTAAAGCGCCAGTGTAGCCAAGGCCTTAGTAGTTAAACTTTCTGTCCTTAGATGGATATGCATGGCAAGGGGACACTCAGGAGCATATTAAGAGAAAGAGTATGATTAGAGATTGAATCAGCATCTATTTTAGAACTTGCCTATACAGACAGTTAGCGTATGGTAAACTGGAGTATAAATCTACAATGCACTAACCTTTCATGCATTAACTGGCTGTGTGGCTTCTACCACCACAAACTAAGAGTATGTCTACACTATGAAATTAGGTCAAATTTACAGAAGTCGTTTTTTTAGAAATAATTTTTATACAGTTGATTGTGTGTCCCCACACAAAATGCTCTAAGTGCATTAAGTCGGCAGACTGTGTCCACAGGACTGAGGCTAGCGTTGACTTCCAGAGCGTTGCACTGTGGGTAGCTGTGAGCAGCTATCCCATAGTTCCTGCAGTCTCCTCTGCCCATTGGAATTCTGGGTTGAGATCCTAATGCCTGATGAGGCAAAATCAGTGTTGCGGGTGGTTCTGGGTACATCTTGTCAGGCCTCCCTCCCTCCTTCCATGAAAGCAATGGCAGACAATCATTTTGAACCTTTTTTCCTGGGTTACCTGAGCAGACGCCATACCACGGCAAGCATGGAGCCCGCTCAGCTCACCATCACTGTACGTCTCCTGGGTGCTGGCAGACCTGGGGCTGCATTGCTACACAGCAACAGCTCATTGCCTTTTGGCAACAGATGGTGCATTATGATTGGTAGCCACCATCGTTGTACTCCTGGGTGCTCTTTTAGCTGACCTCAGTGAGGTCAGTCAAGGGCACCTGGGCAGACATGGGAGTGACTCAGACAGGTCATTCCCATCTTCTGCCGAGCACCCAGGAGATGACGATGGCAAGCAGTCGTACTGCAGCATCTTCTGCCGAGCACCCAGGAGATGACGATGGCTAGCAGGAGTACTGCACCATCTGCTGCCAGCCTAAGATGTAAAAGATAAATGGAGTGGATCAAAAGAAGAAATTGACCCGATTTGTTTTGTGAAATCAATGGCCTGCTAAACCCAGGGTTTTGAGTTCAATCCTTGAGGGGGCCATTCTGTGTGACAGTTGTTTGTGTTTCTCCTTGATGCAAAGCCACCCCTTTTGTTGATTTTAATTCCCTGTAAGCCATGTCATCATTCGCCCCTCCCTCTGTCAGAGCAATGGCAGACAATTGTTTTGCGCCTTTTTTCAGTGCAGAACCAGAAGCTGCAAAAGCAAAACCAGGCAAGGAGGCAACAGCAGCGTAGTGATGAGAGTGATGACATAGACACGGACACAGACTTCTCACAAAGTATGGGCTGGGCAATGTGCCCCAGCAATGTGCACATCATGCTGATGAGCTCTGCATGGTCACCTGTGCTGATCAGCTCGCCACACTGGCCAAAAAGGAAATAAAATTCAAAAGTTCGCGCGCCTGTTCCTGTCTACCTGGCCGGTGCATCTGAGTTGAGAGCGCTGTCCAGAGCGGTCACAATGGAACACTCTGGGATAGCTCCCGGAGGCCAATACCATCGAATTGCATCCATGCTACCCCATCTTTGACCTGGCAAGGCCAATTTCAGAGCTAATCCCCTCATCAGAGGTGGAGTAAAGAAATCTATTTAAAGAGCCCTTTAAGTAAAAAAAAAAAGGGCTTCGTCGTGTGGACGGGTCCAGGCTTAAATCAAGGTAATGCTGCTAAATTTGACCTAAAATCATAGTGTAGACCAGGCCTAAAAGTTCTTTGAAACGGGAGTAGATCAAAGCACACTACCAAATTTTAGTGCTCAGTAGTAGGGTCCACATGTCTAGTTAGTGCATGGCAGGTCAGTACGCTTCCAGACAAGCCCCAGAGAATGAGATTTTTGCTTCACTGATTAATACTGTAGATTTTAATACTGAATCATTCTAGCATTAAATTCCTTTTGTAAATCAGAGAAAGGACGGAAGAAATTTAAAACTGATACAAAAAGGGATGAGACATTGCTGATAAACTCAGGTAGGATGGAATTAGAAACTCTAAAGCACAGCACTCCAACTGAGGTGTGGGGAAGTGAGTGTGTCCTATGCAGCACATTAGACTTCCATTAAACAGCAGGAGGCTGTTCACTTGTGGACCTCAGGCTCATACTAATCTCTGTCTCTCACAACTGCCCTCTCATCCCCATTATAGTCAGTATAGTATCAGTTATTTATTTTTATATTTAATTTTACATGGCTTCCACATTCTAACTTGCTATACATTTTTGAACCAACGAGTAATGCATTAGATTAAAAAATAAATAATATCTCTTCTGCAATCCAGAATCAGTTAAAGAGGTTGTCTCTAGGTTCCATTCATAAAGGAACAACATCGAACCTCTGACAGACAGGGAAGAGGATTCTGGCTTAGTGGTTAAAAGGAAGAAAACAGCAATTGAACATATATTTTATGATTCCAAAAAGGGGTCATATCCCAGAGAGATTTCAAAGAGCTCTTGCTATGTTTTAGCTATGATTGCATTTCTGTCTGTCAAACTGCATCTGTCAGTTGCCCTGCTGAGTTTTTAATATATAAAGTTAGCCTAAAGGGAATTCAAGCAATGACATGTTATGTAATTTTTGACCTAGTTTACAATATTGGGTCTTTACACTCCCTCTCTCTCTCTGTATACATATTATGAATGCACCATAACAGCTCTCTAGTTAAGGCTATGTTGAGTTTTCTACTTTAAGCACGAAGTAAATTCTTTAAATATGGCAATTCCCTGAAATACTAAAACATGGCCCACTTCAAGAAGCACCAATTTTAATGTTTAAAGTACTTTTCACTCTTTCTAGATGGGTTTTCAGGTTGAGGGCTTATGTATTATTTTTAAAAAGGGCCAAAATCAATAGGTTGGGATATCTGCTATGCTCTGTTTCCTTTCAAATACTCAGGCAGCAAGTGAGCAGAAATCACCCATACTTCTCATGGTAGCGATTCCCCAGGCCCAGTAGGGACAACTAGTTCCCATGCCTTCCTCTAGCAGTCTTTTCCCTAGGGGCTTCTTAGGGACAGAATCTGTAGCATATCCTGCTCTGGCTAGTGTCATCTGGTGTATGGTCCATTGGAGACCATTGGCAAGTGGCAAAAGGTAGAGCAGTCCCCAGGTGACTGTAATTTGCATCTGGGCCTGAGACAGAAAAATCATAGTAGTAAATGGTTGTTGGTTCTCATCCAATCTCTTTCCCTTCTCCTGCATTTTCTGAAGTGGGGCATCTTTGCTAGACTCTCCCCTATGCTCAAGAACAGCCAGATGAGTTCCTATCCTGCATTCCTTTTGGCCACTGTAGATGTTCTCTCACAGGTGGCCAGCAGGGGAACTGATGAGCAATTGCAGCAAGGAAGGGATAGAAACTACTCAGAGTGCTCCCTGCTCACCCCAGCAAGAGCAGCAGGTTCATAGAAATTTTGGTAGTGCCCAGAAGACCCAGAGCTGCCCCCCAAAAACTCTGCTCCCTGCCTGCTTAATGCTCTGGGAGGGAGGGAGTTTGAGTGAGGGGAGGTCTGGGGTGCAGGCCATGGGCTGGGGCAGGGGTGCAGGAGGGTTGCAGGCTCTGGGAGGGTGTTTGGGTGCAGAAGCGGTGAGAGGTTGGGCTCTGGGGGTGGGGGTTGGGTGCAGGCTCCAGGCTGTAGCAGGGGTTGGGGGTATAGGAGGGGTTGAGAGGTGCAGGCTCTGTGGGGGTACCTAGGCAGGGCAGGCCAAGGTGACTTCACACGCTGCTACCCCCAGGCTCTGCCTCCCCGGAGCTTCCTATTTGCCACAAGGGTGCTTGGTGCAGGACACAGACCCACCCCGCCCAGGGGCCGCAGGGAGGGGGTGGCAGCCACGTGGAGCGAGCAGGCAGAGCAGACTGTGCTGCATTGTCACCGGTGGTTAGGCGGCTCGGGCCATATTAAATCGCCTAGGGGACACAGAGGGAGCACCTGGGGGCAGAAGGCAGGGCTGAGGAAGAGACTGGGCCTCTAACATTGCTAGAGCCAGGCCCCGGGCCAGGAATATTCTTGGAGCCCAGGCACCACGGGCCCATAGAACTCACTGCCCATGCACCCCAGAGCTAATCCTGGGATGGCAGTGGAAGTAGTAAGAGGCAGTCAGGGAGCCAAGACCCTCTACCTCTTCCCCATAGTGATAGAGAAGATTCAAACAAGTCTGTTAAAAATTACAAGGCATAGAGCTGAGAATGCATTTTAAATTCATAATTAAAATTTATTTTTAAGACAGTTGAGAGCCACAATTTATAGCCTTGAAGGCAGCAAGTGGGCCTTTCAACTGAGCTTAGATACCACAGGTGGAGTGTCTCTATTTTAAAGTTCAAGATTTATAAATCACTTTTTCCCAGAGTGTTCCCCATTATTCTAACACATTTTTCAGGGCATATTAAGAGCAATCTCAAAAGTGATAAACTTAAAATTTCCCACTGGGCTTCAAGCTACACCATACTCAAAACATATCACTGTGTTTCTCCCCTATCACATTTGTTTTTCACAACAGAGAATGAAGCAGCCCTCTGCACTGATCTACTGCTCCTGTTCTCTGACATTGCCTCCTGCTGTCTCTCTGTCCTTGGTTCCAGGCATCCAGCTCTTAGCCACCCCTCATCGTGGCTCCCTCTAGGTGCGCTCTCTTGCCTCCACATCTGTGCTGCCTTAGATATAAAACCTTCCATAGGGAAAAGGACCAGTCCCTATCCTTGTCTCCTGTTGATGACAGGTCCTAGCACATAGCAAAAGGAAGCCAGGAGAGGAAGGAAACTTTCAGCAAAACTTGCCTGAGAAGCTGTCAAGCTTCCTCCTCCACTTTGAACTTTAGGGTACAGATGTGGGACCTGCATGGACACTTCTAAGCTTAATTACTAGCTTAGATCGGGTAACACTGCCACCATCCAGAAATTTCAGTGTCTGGAACACTTCCTGTCCCCCCAAAACCTTCACCTCCCTGGGTGGCCTTGAGAGGCTTTTTCACCAGTTCCTGGTGAACACTCGATCCAACCCCTTGGATCTTAACACAACGAGAATTTAACCATCCCCCTCCTTTCCCCCACCTATTCCTGTGAGTCCAGATCCATCCCCTTGGATCTTAAAGAAAGGAAAAAATCAATCAGTCTTAAAGAAAGCTTTTAATTAATAGAAAGAAAGTATGTAAAAATCATCTCTGTAAATCAGGATGAAAATACTTTACAGGGTAATCAGCTCATATAGCCCAGAAGAAACCCCCTCTAGCCTTAGGTTCAAAGTTACAGCAAATAGAGGTAAAATCCTCTCAGCAAAAAGGAACATTTACAAACTGAGAAAATAAAATAAGACTAACACGCCTGCTTGCTGTTACTTACAAGTTTGAAACATGAGAGACTGATTCAGAAAGATTTGGAGAGCCTGGATTGACGTCTGGTCCCTCTTAGTCCCAAGAGCAAACAACCCCCAAAACAAAGAGCACAAACAAAAGACTTCCCCACACCAAGATTTGAAAGTATCTTGTCTCCTTATTGGTCCTCTGGTCAGGTGTCAACCAGGTTTACTGAGCTGCTCAACCCTTTACAGGTAAAAGAGGCATTAACCCTTAACTATCTGTTTATCACAGAAGAAGAGCTAGCACTTCTTCCATAAAGGGGCTTCTCCCTTGACAAATTCCCTGATTTGTTAGATGGGAGCCCTGCTCAAGGGCCTGGAGGGACCTCTGTCTGCTTTAACTTAGCATGCCTCAGGGGAACGGAAGGAAGACTCAGAAGGGAGGATAGCCACTAAGTGCCTAACTCCCGCTGCTTACCTGGCCCTAAGCCTGCTGCCTAGCCTAGGAGTGACATCAGTATGATCATTGTTCTGTATTTTGACATGAAGCCTGGTTACAGAAACCCAGGATGTTGACCGTATCCAAGCAGAACTGGACACAACCCTTGGCAAGTGTCTCAAGTAGCTCATGTAAGAGTGAGAGGTTAGATAGTAACAGTAGCTAGATTGTACTGAGTGGTGGTTACTGAAGAACTGGTTTGATTGGGAGAAGAGAAAACTTCCATAAAGAGTTGCAGACAATCTCAGACAGTACATAGCACTGGTGCTCTTCACTCTCTCACCAGCCAGAAAGGACATGAGTCTGAGTTGCAAATGTTGGCTAAGTTTTCCTTCAGTGGTTTGAGGCCCTCTGTGTGTGTGTGTGTGTGTGTGTGTGAAGGGGCCATAGGCAGAGAGGGAAAGTATCACGGTACCGGGCTTCTTATGGCCACTGTTCAGTTCTTGGTATCCCAAGAGGTCGTCATGGATGCATGCTATCTTCTCAAAACAATAAACATTCTTTTCTTCATTCTGAAGTTGAATGGTGACATTGTATGTTAAAAGGCAATTCAAACGCCACAATAGTACAGTGGAGTTCAATTTAGCAGCTGCTACGGTGGTGGTGAAGTCAGATTTATTTTTTCCAGAGCTAGAACAGAAAAAAAAATACCTTTACAATTCCTTGTAGTGGGCTGTCTACATCTGCTTAAAATTTTCCTCACAACACTACTCAATTTTTCTTTCTTCCTACTTTAGTCCCACATCACAAGTCATTAGGGAACCATGAAGGTCTTGTAGAGATGGTGGAGAGAGAATGCATACTTTGGTGTCAGCGTGTCCACGGCTGTGCTTAATTCATGATCATGACTCTAGTATTCCATTGAATTTGACTACAACCAATATGGTTGCTATCTCTTGTATGGAGGTAGAGAATTCTGATCTAAACCTAGAAACACTGCTCTGTTTAGAACTTGCATAAATTGGAGAAAAGCCTAAAGTGAAGCTATGATTTTTTCAGGGAGAGTAAAGGAGCATTTTAGAGAGTAGCAGTGGGAGTATTTGTACTGGATGTTGAGACATCAGTGTAGCTACACCGGTAAACCCCTAGCATATACAATATACACAAGCGCAGCATAATTCATATGGTGTGGCTTACTCCATCCTGAAGCCAGGGTACAACTGCCTGTAAATAGCTCAGCTTGCACAGATACAGCTAAAAATCCTATTGCAGACAAGGGCTTCAGAAGTTTTAAGTTGTTTAAATTGGTTCCTTCCCACAAGAACATTTGACAGAAAAGTTGTAGGGAATTTGGTATTGCTTTTTCATATTAAAAAAGTGTTGGCTAACAAATATATTTTCTTCTATCATATTTTCAATTAAGAGTTTGCAGTGGAATAGCAACAGCTGAGTCAGGATCAACAGCCACAGCAGGTTTGTGAAAGACCTTGTTGGATACAGTAAATACTAGACTAGTTATCACTGCAGGGGTCCCCTACAACCAGAAAAATAGAAATGGCATTTACATGCTCATGAGTCACAGAACAAAGTTGGGCAGCTGGAGAGCACAAGGTACTTTTATTTCAGACAGCTTACTGCATCACATTCAATTATCATCACATTTGCATCACTCCATAGAATATACACTGTCTAAAATATGGAATTTGACTCTGTTAATATGCTTCAACAGGTAAGACCCAATCCTAAGTACATAGAGTTCCTAATGTTTCCTTTAAATGAGTATGAAACAGAAACAAGGGACTGCTTCAGAGCTGCACCTGATGTTTACTATTCAGTTATATATAGTATATACACATATCTTACACACAACTCTGAACTTTATAATGCTTAAAAACAAAAGCTCAAATAGAGTAGTAAGGAGGTAAGAACAAGGTTGTCTATTTCTTGCCATCTAACAATTATCAATCTGAACCTACAAAATGCTGAACAGCACTTGTGAGGTGCTCAGCATTCACAACTTCCAATGCTTCAGTGAGAGCTGAAAATCACTGACAATCATGCCAGGTCAGGTCTCTAGTACTGGAAACTGGGTAAATTGTGTTCTTCCAGATGAGTTTTCCACACAAATTCCATTTTTGGTGTACATAAGCCCCCAAGTGTACGACACGAGATTATTTCTGAAAAGTAGTATCTGTTGGGGCCAGGCCTTCTGGCCACCACAGCCAAGGGCATAAGGAGTGAGGCAGCTGCAACTGTCCCTCAGTTCCTTTGCCATCAAGAACCCGGATGGTAGGGCTCCCCAATTATGGCATGGACAACACATCTTGAATAACCACATTAACTGTAGCATCAGTAACCATTCTGTTTTTTCTTCAATTACTGTGCACAGAAAGTCCATTCTTGGTGAGTATCAAGCACTTCTCTGGCCAGGAGGACAGAAAGGAGTCCTATCTGACAAGTGATTGCAGGACAATTCTACTATAGTTTGCATCTGATCTGAAAAACTGGACCAGGGAGTATAGAGAATGAACAAGTAGATCAAACTCCAGATAGCTGTTCTACATATCTCAGACTGGAATGCTGGTGAGGGAAGCTGCGGAGACTGCATGCATCCTAGTGCAACGTGCCCTGATATGAGCTGGAAGAGTCTTGTTCACCACCTAATAGCAAGTCCTGATGCAGTCTCAGACCCACTTGGATAATCTGAGTGAAGAGGACTGTACTGTCCTCTTTCTGTAAAAGCCACACAGCCGAGGGGATGTTCTTAATAGCTTGGTTCTATCCAATACAAAAAGATAAAGTTATCACTGTGTCCAAAGTGTGTAATTTCATTTCAGCTGTGATAGAGTGGGTTTTGGAAAGAAACCCAGGAGATGTATGAATTGATTAAGGTGAAAGTCTGAGATCACCTAGGCAAAAATTTGGGATTAGGCCTAAGGGTGACCTTGTCCTTATGGAAGACAGTATACGGAGGGCCTGTCTTAAGGGCCTTTATTTCACTGACTTTTCCAGCTAAGTTATGGCTACCAAGAATATCACCTTCTTGGATAGATGTGGAGAGCGTATTGTCACAGGTTCATATGGAGGTCCCATCATGCCAGTTAAAATGAGATTGAGGTCCCAGGAAGCAGGATGCCCCTTTACTGGGGGGCGAAAGGGGGGGAGTTTACAAGGTTTACTGGTGCGTGATTTGTGGAAACGGTCGCCACTCTAATAGAACTGACAGAGAGGCTCGACCATTTCAGAGAGCGCAGATAGTCCAAAATACAGTAACTCCTCACTTAAAGTCATCGCGCTTAACATTGTTTCATTGTTACGTTGCTGATCAATTAGGGAACATACTAATTTAAAGTTGTGCAATACTCCACTCTTACTTTGTTTGGCTGCTTGCTTTCTCCTCAGCTGGCAGCCTCCCTACGTCCTCCCAGCGCCTCCCGCCTGCTGGCAGACCCCACGGATCAGCGCTTTCCCCCTCCTCTTGCTGCCTTCTGCCCATGCCAATCAGCTGGTTTGCGGTGTTTTGGAGGGGGGAGAAGCGAGGACTTGGCATACAGGCTCCCCCTCCCTCCTGAACGCCGCAAGCCAGCTGATTGCCCCGGGCAGCAGGAGGGGGAGAGAGAGTGGGAGCCTGCACCAAGTCCTCGCCCCCCTCCCTCCTGCCGCCTAAACACCACAAGCCAGCTGATTGCCCCGGGCAGGAGGGAGGGGGGAGGAGCGAGGTCTCGGCACACCTTCCCCCTCCCTCCTGCCGGCAGCAATCAGCTAGCTTGCAGCGTTTTGGAGGCAGGAGGGAGGAGCGAGGACTCGGCACGCAGGTTCCCCCTCCCTCTCCTGAATGTGGCAATCAGCTGGTTTGCACTGTTTAGAAGGGAGGGGAATGAGGGGGGAGGAGCTAGGATGAAGCGTGCAAAGTAAAGGGGGAGAAGGTGGGGGAGGAAGAGGGAGTCAAGGGTGGGGACTGGAGGGAAGGAGTGGAGTGGGCGGGCTGAGGGTTGAGGCCCCCTGCCCCTGGTGCTTGCAGAGTAGGGGAAGCTGCCCTAGAGCCTAACCCCTCCTATTTATATTAATTCTTATGGGGAAATTGGATTAGCTTAACATCGTTTCACTTAAAGTCGCATTTTTCAGGAACATAACTACAGTGTTAAGTGAGGAGTTACTGTATTTGGGATCAAAGTAGACAATAGCAAAAGCTATCACTGAGTTACCCACACAGAATCTTTTCCACTCTACAGTGCAAATGATCCAGGCTGAAGGCTTCCTGCTTTGGAGGAGTATCTCCTGAATCTCAGATAAGCAGTCTCTCTCCAGAGGGGTTATCCAACCAGCATCCAGAACATCAGATGTAGCAAGGCCAGGTTTGGATATAGCATTTGGCCCTGATTCTGGGAATGCAGATTGAGAAGAAAACATGAGCTTATCAGAGGTCAGAGACACTCACTTGCTCAGAAAAAACAGAGCTGTCTGGCCCATGTTAGGGCTAGCAGAATAACACAGCCTGAGTCTTGTTTGAGTTTCCTGAGAACTCTGGGGATCCTGGGGATTGGCGGGAAGGCATAAAAAGAGCCCCAGGGACCAGGGGATCCATTAGTGAGCATGGCATCACACCTTCTCCGGAGCAGATGCACACTTGTTTTCATATGTAGTGAACAGGTCCAGGAATAGCAGTCCCCATTCTCAAAAAGACCACCACGGAGAATCAAATCACTTAGGGACCATTGATGGTACTGTAGCATGTCCTGCTGAGGTGATCTGCCAGGATGTTCTGAAAGCTGGACAGGTGGAGAGCCACTGACAGTGTTATCAAGTACGTACCATTCTCAAATACACATAGTCTTTTCACAGAAACAGGGATGATCTCACTCCTTGTTTCTGTAGTGGATTGTGGTGGTGTTGTCAATGAACACTTGAAAAGTGAGGCCCTGAAGGAGAACTTAGGACAGTCTTGCACACTAACAATATGGCCCCGAGCTTCAGTATGTTTATGTGCTGCAGGGTCGCCTTTAGTGACCATCATCCTTGAACCTTGAGATGATTGAGATGAACTCCCCATTTTTGGGCAGAAGCATCCATGACCCATGTATTGGTGGGACAAGAAACAGAGAACAGAACTCACACTTGGACTGATTTTCCCATCCTCTTAAAGACAGAACTTCAATGGGGACAATGACCAGATGGTCCATGCTGTGTCTCTTGGGTAGATAAACTCAGTTCAACCAGCCTTTCAGTGGCCAGAGTTGAAGTCTGGCAAGCTGTGTGATGCAGGAGCAAACTGCCAAAGGCCCATGAGCTTGAGACACATCTTCACTAGCATTCTAGTGCACCTGCAGAGCTGATTGAGGAAGTCCATCATGGTTTGTAAGTATTGCTGAAGCAGGTAAGCTCTTTCCAACAGAAAGCCGATACAACTATGGACTGAGTCAGGGTCAGAATAGATTGTCCCTGTTGACCCTGAGACCCAAGGAAGCCAAAAAATGGTGTGAATTGACTTGGTAACTTGCTGTGGGTGATTATCCCCAAACCAGTCAATCATTCTGTAAGAGGTATGGTTGCATTTCCATCCTTCACAGATGGAGAGATACTATAGCTAGAATCTTGGTGAAAATCCAGGGGACCACTGAGAGACTGAAAGGCAGTATCCTGTACTGATAGTAAGAGCTGTCTACCAGAAATCTGATATACTGCTCTCTAAAGTGGGTAGGATGGAGCCAGGGGTATGCCAGAACACCTTGCTATTCTGCCTGGTGTTGCTGTGTACAGAACATCCAATAATATGTGCTGTTTCTCCTATATAACCTCAGGAGGAACGCTGAAGGTTTCTAGGGTCCTTTACAAGAAGTCCTGAAAGATTTTGAACTCATCTTGAGAGACTAGAGAGTGGATGAACCACTTCATCAGGAGATCAAGAAGAAACCCTTCAGGGGCCAGAGGTACCTGATCTGAAGGGTGTTGATTTTTCTCCCTAATGTACTCATCTTTCATGAATTGGGACTGATCAAGTTGGGTGGTTGGAGGAGGCTATAATTACTTCCTCACTGAAGTAGATCTTGGATGAACAACAGCGGCTGTGGGTCTTCTGGAGTAGGGATTCATACTCTAGGCAGACCAGCATAACCAACATTGGTAGGCAAAGTGGGATGTTGGCACATAGGAAGGTACCACAATGGACACTCCTTGAAATCTTCTGGTCTTTTATGTTCTCCGCAATCCTTGTTAAACTTTCATCGGGCTACACATTGTGGAGACTGGCATCAGGATGGAGGGGAGACCTTAGTGCATTCTGGTGAGGATGACAAGGAGTGACTTTCCTCCTGACAAGTGGAGCAGACATGTCCAGGCTATGGGCCCTGTACAGCACCAGATGAAGTGGCGCTGAGGTAGCTGGTTGCTTTTACATAATATATCACAAATACTCCAGGAGAGGAGACTCCAATAACAGACTGACAGATAGGTTGGCTGGTACCAGGAAAGGCTTCAGTGCCAGGATCTCTGATGCTAAACATCCAGGACCAGGGCAAGGGTCAGCACTGAGGAGGCACTACTTGGTACTGAAGGCAAGATGGTAGTCACCAAGAGTATCTGTGCAAAGTTGGTGCCAGAGGGCAGTGTGGCCTTTATAGGACATAGAAGCCATCAGTGGCATATAACTCTATGGTGCCGTGGCACCAGGCAGACGCTCCAAATTTCAGGTATTAGTGTAAGAAACCTAAGGAGAAGTTATAGGTCATTTACTCAAGGTCAGAGAACAAACTCCAGACAGGAGTGGTGCTCCTTCGTCCTTCCCCAAAGAGACTGGCAGTTGCTGAATACAGTCTGTGGGAGGAGACTGTTCATGAGAGGAGGCAGAACTGCAACTAACCAGTGCTGAGTTGGGATATGGTTGATCTTTTCTAGACTTCTTGCGGATGGGAGGTGGTAGTTGCATAGATCTCTCAAGAAAGCATAACTTCAACCTCACCTCTATTCTTGAGGGTATTCTTGGGAAATGAGTGGCATTTAAATGCTCTATTAATGTATCACTGTTCCAAGCAGATGATATATCTGGAGTGGCCATTATTAATGGATTTAGCTGAGTCACATGATGGGCAGGTCTTGTAGCTGGGTGACAGGATATGCAATAATGGAATAGCCCTAATGTATCAAGAGGGGGGATCTCAATACAGATACCCCTTCTAAAATTTCTCAAAAAATAGCCAGCAAACAAAACTATACTAAAGTTAAGAAAACTATAACAAAGTTCACTAATGTCACATGAGGACACAGACTGATGCTGAAATGGATATTAAAATGAAGTTAATAAATTTAGAATTTTCATAATGGGCAGCTTTACAGAAAGAGAATCCGCTTGGTAATGCTGCAGTCAAAAAAATACTAGTTTATAAGGTAGATTAAATATGAGTATGTGTTGGTATAGAAAACGTCAATTCACTGAAGGGCTTCAGTAATTTGGCACTTGATTTAGTGCTACTATTCACATATTTTAACAAGTGTCAGGGAATCAGTGAACTGAAATGATTTTTTTTGTTTAAAAGAACATTGCTGAAAATAGCTAACATGATCTGCTGGGGACAGGATAGAATTTTTCCAGTAACGTGTTCTTCCTATTGACTGAAAGGTTACTAAAATAATTTACTAAAGAATGTGATTTAACTCCAAACAATAGAGGGCTTGTGAGAGTCATACAACCTTACGAAACAAATAAAACATGCTGGATAAAAATACTGTGTGCAGTGGTTAACTGAAGTCAGAATCAGTTTGATTTTTCAGACAGGTGGATTAACAATGTCAACTAATTAAAAAAATTGCAAAAACGCTCAAACTTCTGTAGACCCAGATTTATGGACTAACTGAACATCTCATTTCAGAATCAGTAGCAAACTTCAAATATTTAATTTTTCCAATTATTTAAATTACTTTGAGTCACATCAAGAAACAAAAGTATCTGAAACAAACTAGTAATTGGGTCAAAATTTCCTCCATGCTGCCTGTGCACTAAGCACAAAGAAGAGAGATTTCATTCATTTCTAATATCTAGCAGCACAGTTGCTACCACCAACTTATGAGGAGCAACTTCAGGGAAAGTCCTACTCAATCCCTGCATGGTCAGAGCTGGAATAATCTCAGTGTGGATGGAATCTTCAGATAATTTCGCTGCCAAATTCTGAAAAGCCTACAATTTTCAGAGGCTTATAACTCAGCAAAAATTTGGTCGATTTTCATGGAGACAGCAAAATGCATCCTTCTGACTTCAGTAGGAAACCAGAGAACCCTGCTCTGAAGCATCAAGAAGCTAGAACTTCTCAGTAAAGTGGTTATAAGAATTATTTCCTCTCAATCTGGTCTAAGAAGCTGCTGACCCATTTTTACTAAGGCCTGGTCTACCCTGGAGGGTGGGGGGGAAAAGAAGAGGAATCAATCTCAGTTATTCAACTTTAGCTACGTGAATGACATAGCTCAAGTCGATGTACTTGGATTGACTTACCATGGTGTCTTCACCACAGTGAGACAACTGCTGCCGCTCCCCCGTCGACTCTGCCTGCGCCTCTCGTGGTGGTGGAGTACAGGAGTCGACAGGAGAGCGACTGGAGATCGATTTATCGCATCTACACGTGATAAATCAACCCCTACAGGATCAATCGCTGCCCGCCGATCCGGTAGGTAGTGTAGACATACCCTAAAACTTATAAAAAAAAATTAAGTCTGAAGCAGACATTGAGGCATGGGAAATTTCAGCTGAAACGATTAAAGTCTGGTTAAGTCAAACAGATAATGCAAATCTCTCCTAGTTCAAAGCAAATTTTTTTCATCATGAAAAACTGAACGAGACTAAGGAGCACACATGCAAAAAAAACCAATAGGAAAGAGTGGCACTGCTCCTTTATTAGCAATATTGCAGGAACGACAATAGTGAGAGATCTAAATGGCTGCAATTCAATTTGATGTAAAGCGCAATCTCACATAAACCTGGACTAGCTGCAAACTGAGAAGTGGTTTTTCAGGTAACAAGATGGGAAAGCAAATTTCTCCCAAGTGGTGGATGAAGCAGCACACCAAAAATTCAGTACAAAAGTTGAATGAAAGTTAAAAAAAAAAAAAAGAACATATGGCAAAAGTGATGTGAGGGAACTACGTATAAACATTAAAGAAATGTTCAATTAAGACAATTCTCATTCTCTTTTAATTTTAAAACAGAAGTTTTTCATTTTAGGAATTTTGATTTTATCGAAAAAACAAAAGGCGACTCACAGAATAGTGAGGCCATTTCTTTTAAGCAAACTCTATAGTACAATTGTTACCAGGACTCGAAACCATTAACATGTCAAAGAAACTGTTTCAGATGATATTTCTCAACTAAAGTTTTTAAATTACACTGTATGTGTTATTTGGGTTCCACATACTGCAAGCAATTAACAATACAATGAGATTCAATTTCTCAATTAAAATACTAAATATTACATGTTTCCACATACCTGCACAGTGACAAGCACAAAAACAGACTAATTCAGCACTTAAATAATTTCAAAAATCCATATCAACACTTTTAAAATCCATTTTATTTAGTCCCCCCAACCCAGTACAGGACTTAAGGCGTCTCCACACACGCAATTCTTGCAGAGTTTTTTTTTTTTTTTTTAAATAACTATGTTGGTCAGGTACCATTTAGTCTTATCACTTGATCCCTAAAACTGTATCAGTGTTGAGATATGACAGTCAAACCAGTGTTAAATCAATACAGTATTTACATAGCACAGCACACTATGTTTGAGACAGTCACTTGGGGATAAAACCACATTTTAGAACAGACAAAGACCACCATTATTACATGTTTGGAATCAACTATTTACAGGTCCCTAATATCACATAACTATGGTCTGTACACTGGTCCAATGGGGCAGGCAGAAGCTTGACAGGCAGTTATTTTGAGGGATTTTAAATATGATTTGGAAGCACACTATTATGCTACCCTGAACGCCATGTGCCACATTATCCCAGGTGGTCTTATATCCAGGAATGACACGTCCAGATGATATAAAATAAAAAAACAGACAACATAATGTTTACTTTCTGGAGATTGAATCATGCTATTCAGACATCTGAACTTTGAAGGAAATTCGTCCAAGAAACTTGTCACGGTCATCTTCATTTCTTAAATTGGGAGATCCCATAATCTTACACTCAATTGTTACATCTTCTTTGGTACTGCTGGAGTTAATTGCTAGTTGAACAGCCACTAGCGGCTGTAGATAGTCAGCCTAGTAAATAGAGAGGGGGGACAATTATTTCAGATACCACAGTAAACTTCTCTGAATAAAAACAATTAAGATTGCAGATTCACTTCATTTACTGTTTACTGAACTAGAAAAATGCAAACAAAAACCCCAGTTTTACAGAGTCCCATCTAAGGGTACACCTACACTGTAAATAAAGGTGATACTGTAGTGCAGGTAGGCGCACACATGCTAGCTTTAGTCCAGCTAGCGCGGCTAACAGCAGTGAAGACGTGGCAGCATGGGCTGCAGCACAGGGTAGCCATACCAGCACAAATCTGCCACAGACTCTTGTTCCTAGCTAGTGCTGTGTCTGTGCTGCTGCGTCTTCACTGCTATTGTCAGCCATTGCTAGTTCAATTAAAGCTAGTGCAGGTCTGCCTATCCATGCTACAATTACACCTTAATTTGGGATGTAGATGTACCCGAACTTAGTTAAAATTATTTGTGTAGGAGTTCATCAGGCTAAAATTCTGCACAGCATTTGTTTCAACTGAAAAATTCAGCATAAATTTACAGTTATAGACAGGATTTTCAAGGTGCTCAAGAAAGTTTGATTGCAACTTCTGTTGAAAGTCAATGGGATTTGGGTGTCTAATTCGCCATTTTTTGTTGAAAATTCAAGCCTATAATAACCTTTTGCTTTTTACAAGCATATGGAAAAATCTGCCATAATTAATGCTCTTTTCTGTTCACTTAACTTGCGTTGAACTTCATTTTCTTACAGATACCTCTTCACTTCAAACAGAACCTTGCTATTCAATCATTTTAACTTGCCTTTCTGTTTCCATCTTTGTTTACGTACATGCACGCATTCCATGACTTTTCTATGGTATAGTTAAGGAGCATCCACGCTGAGGCTGAGAATTTCTGAATTTTCTAAATTTTGACTTGAGGGACTGAATTAGCTTCTTTGGAATTTTTTGCAACCACCCACTATCAGGGTGATAGTTTCTGGTAGGATTCCTCTCCTGAGGATGTTGACCTTAACTATATGATGATCTCTATTATTCAGTGGAGCAATTATAGTTATTGAACTAATTCCCGTTGTCAAAAATTAAAATATAGGAAGGAAAGATATCAAAACCTTGTTCAACTGAATTCTAGTTTCAAAGTCCAATTTAAGCAAGGCATCACTTTTTAAAGGACCCTTTATATTTGTTACAGATGGCATTTCAAGACCTAGTAAAATATAAATTTACTAACAGCTATTAAACCTATATTTCACAGGTATGCTGTAATCTGAGAACTCTCATGTATTTATTGATTTAGGCCATTATTTCCAAAAGTGGCTAGTTATTCTGGGTGCCTCAATTTTTAGGTGGTCAACTTGAGACACTTAAAATCAGACCATTAAAGAGGGTGGGTGGGTATCACTATTTTAGAAATACACATTCCTCGAAGCTTAAGAAGTGGTAGATCTGAAGATAACTTCACCAGTTTGAGCACCAAATTTTGAAGCTAAATTTAGGGAACAGTGCTGCGCAAAGGTACAAAACCTCAGGGTAGCAGCTCTGAAGAGATCCGCTACAGTGAAGTCTAAGACAAGCTGTGGGAGATTGTACTGGCTCTAGTGAAGTGAACCCTGAGACCTTTGGGGAATAATCCCTAGATCAAAATACTTCTTGATATAAAATGTTATTCATTTAAAAGGATGAAGCCTGACTCCTAGATTTTTCCCATTAACTATAAGTGGACTCCTTAATAGATTTTTTTTTCTGTTAAGAAAGTATCTGTTTTCAGTAGCACTCCAGGAAGTGGCCCGTGGGGCCCCGTGGGCAAGAGTCTCCCTCTGCGCGCTGCTCCTGCCTGCACGCACAACCCCCTGAAGCTCCCATTGGCCAGGAACGGGGAGCTGTGGAAACGGTGCTTGCAGAGAGGGGCAGTGTGCAGAGCCATGTACCCTCCCTCCACCCCACCCCTCCCAGGGGCTGTAGGGGCATGCTGGCCCCTTTTGAGAATCGTGTGGGGCCAGGATAGGCAGGGAGCCTGCCTTAATCTCGCTGCACCCACTGCCAACCGGGAGCCGTCTAAGGTAAGTGCCACCAGGAGGAAGGCCGCATCCCAACCCCTTGGCTGGAGCCCCCTCCCAGGGCCAGCACCCCATACCCTCTCCTGCACCTCAACACTCTGCCCCAGCCTGGAGCCCTCTCCTGCACCCAAACTCCTTCCCAGAGCTTGCACCCCTCACCTGCAGGAAATAACTCTGTGTGGGGTGGAGGCGCAGGGAGCTTGGCAGGCCGCATGTTTGAGACCCCTGGTCTACATGTATTTAGCATGCGAACGGTATTTATACTAGCAAATTCTGGGAAAGCCTAGAAAGCTACCCCACAGTGCTTCAAAGGATATAAAGAATGAAGGACATGAAGAGTGACACCAACACTGCTGCGGGGGAGGGGGGGAGTGTGCTGAACCAGTTATTCAAAAAACATTAGTGTCTCAGTCTAGACTTCTGATAAGGGCAAAAAACTGTTAGTTGTATATTAATACACACATCAGATAGTTAAACTTGGTTAATAATAATCATGTCAATGACTGGTTTCTAATTCTTAATAACTGTACTGTGGACAGGCCTATCTGATCTAGCCACCTCTATTTATATTTGAGGAGCTCTAATAAAATATAAGTCAGTGAACATAACACTTGAAGGAAAACTGACTTTTTACAGCAAAACTATTGAAATCATGTTAGTGTGAATTCAGTTTTACTTTCTTCAGTAAGAAGACAGTAAAGCCCAATCTATTTTCCTGTGTATGAGCAGGTGAAGCACAGACCTTTTCAAGTACTCTGAAATACCTGCATAAGTAATATTTCATGTGTGTAGTTTGTTGGAAATTTCAAGTCTGAACAATGCAATAACCATCACAGACCCATCCTAAAAATGCCCCCCAAAATTTACAAAACACATGACTATCATTAAAACATACTTACATGTAATTTTTTTCCATAGTATGGAAAATACATTAAATCAATCATTCCCCCATCAGGAAAATAAGTTATCTGAACCTTGCCTTCTTCCTATGGTTGAAGATAAAATTGAAAGTTAATTCCTGTTTTAACAAAAATTAAGAGGTAAAAGAAAATTACAATGTTCTAATGATGAAATGCAAGAACCCTACACAAATATTTGAGTACTGCTGAACCAGAAGAGTTTTACAACAGAATGAACAACCTTTGCCAAACTAAAAGACTCATACACATAGACTTGTACTTGTTAAACATTTAATATATTAATAACCTTCTACCACCAATGGTTCAAAGAGCCAATTGTATTTCACAACACAGATTTTAGCTTATACATGCTGCAACCTTCCATTTTTATTCTAGATAAAATACTAATATTTATTTAGTAAAGTAGAAATTAAGCCAGAATAGCCCTAAGTTTTATTTTCCACCCATCATCATTCAAAAAATCAAAGACACATCTCTACAATGAAAACTTCAATTTATACTCCCCTTAATATAACAAAAATATTTAAGGAAAATGTTAAACAGAGCAGCTGAATTTCCAAATATCCACAGGCAAGTTAGAAAATGTTTATTGTGAAGAAGCAATAGCAAATCCATATTTAAGGTTGCAGCTAGATTTTTGTTTAAAGCCAAGTTTTCAAATCTCCCTAAAATCCACATTTAGGACCCACTGGAAAAATAAGCACAACAGTTCACGGCTAAGGGTTGAGTTTCTGGTGAAGACTGAGGTAATTTGACAAAGAGGTTCCTGGGATAAAGGCTATCCGGAAAAACAAAAACAAAACCCATTGTTTAAGATGTCAACTTTTTTATAACACGTTTTTGAGAGCAGACAGTGACAAACATGAAATGCATATGGATACTGCTCACAGACTTTAACGTCAGAAGGTACCATTATGATCATCTAGTCTGACCTCCTGCACAATGCTGGCCACAGAATCTCACCCATCCACTTCTATAACAAACCCCTAACCTATGTCTGAGTTACTGAAGTCCTCAAATTGTGGTTTGAAGACCTCAAGGTGCAGAGAATCTCCAGCAAGTGACCCGTGCCCCATGCTGCAGAGGAAGGCAAAAACCTCCAGGGCCTCTGCCAACTGCCCTGGAGGAAAATTCCTTCCTGACCCCAATATGGCGATCAGTTAAACTCTGAGCATGTGGGCAACACTCACCAGCCAGACACCCAGGAAAGAATCCTGTAGTAACTCAGATCCCAACCCATCTAACATCCCATCACAGACCACTTGACATACTTACCTGCTGATCATCAAAGAGCCTATTTGGCAATTGATATCTCATCATACTACCCCTCCATAACTTATCAAGCTTAGTCTTGAAGCCAGATATGTCTTTTGCCCCACTTTCCCCTTGGAAGGCTGTTCCAGATCTTCATCCCTCTAATGGTTAGAAACCTTCATCTAATTTCAAGTCTAAACTTCCTAGTGCCCAGTTTATATCCATTTGTTCTTGTGTCCACATTGGTACTAAGCTTAAATAATTCCTCTCCCTCCCTAATATTAATCCCTCTGATATATTTATAAAGAGCAATCATATCTCCCCTCAATCTTCTTTTGGTTAGGCTTAACAAGCCAAGCTCTTTGAGTCTCCTTTCATAAGACAGGTTTTCCATTCCTACGATCATTCTAGCAGCCCGTCTCTGAACCTGTTCCAGTTTGAATTCATCCTTCTTAAACCTGGGAGACCAGAACTGCAAACAGTATTCCAGATGAGGTCTCACCAGTGCCTTGTATAACGGTACTAACACCTCCTTATCTTTGCTGGAAATACCTCGCCTGATGGACCCTAAAACCGCATTCGCTTTTTTAACGGCCATATCGCATTGGTGGTTCATAGTCATCCTGTGATCAACCAATCCTCCGAGGTCCATCTCCTCCTCAGTTATTTCCAACTGATGCATCCCCAATTTATAACTAAAATTCTTGCTGTTCCTTATCGCTGAACTGCCTTCTATTAAGATTTCACACCAAGACCAAACTCCATTACCTAAAAATCTCCTGCATTTTGTTTTTGACGCTTAGAGCAAGTGAATGGGACACCTACAAACTATGCTGTGAGCTGTCCCTGGGACAGGTTAGCATGGTGATGGAGAGACACACACAAAATAGGTTACGAGGTATACTGACCAGGAAGCCAGAATATCATGAATGTAAGCCTCCTCTTCTGCTGCTATTATTTCAGGATATTCAAAAGTTTTATTAACCAAGGCCTCATATCCCCCATTTTGCAATAAGGTAACAGGCTGAACTAGGTCACTTCTGGCAGAGCTAGGAACAGAATCCACATCTCTAAAATGGCAGACCCAAGCCTCATCCACTCAGCTTTGGCTTTTGGATGAAATCTGCCAAAGCTAAATTTCCCTACATACAACGGAATTCTAGTGTAGTGATTATGTAGAGTTAAACACACATGGGCTGCAAAAATTCAGGAAGCGTCCCATGGATAAGGCGATGATTTAGTCATGGGTATTTTTAGTAAAAAAAAAAAAAAAAAAAAAAAAAGTCACAGACAAGTCACAGGCAATAACAAAAAAAATCATGGCCAATGACCTGTCCGTGACTTTTACTAAAAATACTTGTGACTATATCTTGACCGTTGAGGGGGGCAGCCTGGGGTTCCACCGCTGCCACTCTGGGCCAGGAGGGCGGCCCGGTGCCCCATCACTGCTGCTGCTCCTTCAGGCAAGGGCATCCTGGGGTTCCACTGCTCCTCCCAGACTGCTGCTCCAGGGCAGTGCCTGGGACCAGTTGCCTGGGGCTGTCGGAGCAGTGGCCGGTGTGGCTGGTCCCAGAGCTGCCTCAGCTGCTCACGGGGTCCTGGGGTCGGCCGCTGCGGAAGTCATGGAGGCCCCGGAAAATCACGGAATCCATGACTTCCGTGATCTCTGTGAAAGACTCGCAGCCTTACCCAGGGCTAATGAAATAGGGACTAGTCTGCAGAGATGCCAACCTTGCTCTGAGACTTTCAGAGATTATGAAAAAAGTTACGAAGGAATTAGGGACACTCCGTGGACTTCCACCCCTGCCCTTACTAGTCTGTGTGTACATGGCCAAGGGGAGGGCCTGCCCCCTACCTCATTGCACCCCTGACCTTTACTTCCAAATACAGAGAAGGGGAAGATCAGCCCTAGGAAAGCAGGGTCCTTAATTATTGTTACCAGTTCAGGGCCTGGACTTCCTTCCCAGGATGATCTGCCTCCTCTTCCTCCTTAGTCATGTTCCCTCTGTCCTCCACTGCCACCATCACTGCCTGCTCCTGCTCCAAGAGACTGTGCAGTAAGCCTCTGATAAAGTCAAGCCACTGCAATAGTCAGTGAAGTTTGAGGTGCTGGATTTACTGCCCAAACCTCAGGTTGATGACTGCATGCTAACCATCCTGCATGGCCATTGCTGGCGTGCTCTAACTACCCCATGTGCTCTAGGTACCTAGAGTGCAACATGCAGCCTTTGGCTTGGGCGTTGAACCCAGCAGTGCCCCAATCTATTCAAAATCACCACAGTTTGCTTCCTAACAGACTCTCACTGCGCAGTCTGTGACCATGGCCCTACTTGCTGTATGTCCCTAAAAATCAGGACAATTAATGAAAATTAGGGATAGCTGACATCTCTGGCTAGGAGTATATGTATGCTGAACACTAAGCCTTGGCTCTGACTCAAGTTTGAACACAAAGCCCCCCCTGCCATCCATATGCAAAATTAGTCAACTCAGGTCAGAAAGTCCTTGCACCCTGTTTGGGAGCAGGGAAGGGATGCACAGCCCGAGTCCTACTATGAAGCAGGTCAAAGTCCAGGCATTTCAGAGGGTACGTCTACACTACGGGATTATTCCGATTTTACATAAACCGGTTTTGTAAAACAGATTGTATAAAGTCGAGTGCACGCGGCCACACAAGCAGCATAAGGTTCGGCCCCTCCCTGCTCTTTACCTTTCGCCTCGTTTTCCTTGTGCGTTCTCATATACCTCGCCGAGAGTTAAGCGTTCGATTTCTGGAGCGTTACACTGTGGGTAGCTATCCCATAGTTCCTGCAGCTCCTCGTCCATTGGAATTCTGGGTTGAGATCCCAAGGCATGATGGTGCAAAATAGTGTCGCGGGTGATTCTGGGTAAACGTTGTCACTCCATCTCCTTTCTCCATGAAGCAACGGCAGACATCTTTTCGCCACTCTTTTTCCTGGATTGCCTCTGGCAGATGCCATAGCAATGGCACCCATGGAGCCCGTTTTGCCTTTGTCACTGTCACCATGTATACTGGATGCCGCTGACAGAGGCGGTACTGCAGCACTACCAGCAGCATTCACTTTGCTTTGCAAGACAGCAGAGTCGGTTTTCAGTTGTTCTGTTGTCTGCCATGCCACTGTAATTGGCAATGAGATGACAGTTATCAGTCATTCTGTATCGTCTGCTGCTGCTATGGGGGTCCTGGCTGACCTTCACTGAGGTGGCGCGGGGGCACAAAGACAAAAATGGAATGACCTCCTGGGTCATTCCTCCTTTATGTTTTATCTAAAATTAGAGTCAGTCTGCCTAGAATATGGGGTAATGTGTACTAGAGAACCTGTGTACCAGAGAACACAGCCGCTCCGTGTCAGATCCCGCAGAAATGATGAGCTGCAACTGCGTTTATCTAGGGGTGCCCTGCAACAACCCAACCCATTGCTCTCCGTGCTCTCCCAACCTCCTGTCTACCGTGCAGTGTCCCCCCAATTTGTGTGGATGGAATAGAATAGAATGCAGAATAAGAAACACTGACTTGTTAGTAGGAGATAAAATAGGGGCAGGCAGCCTCCAGCTGCTATGATAGCCAGCAGTATAGAATATTTCTTTAGACATGAGAGGAGGGGACTGATGGAGCTCAGCCCCCAGTTCCCTACGATGAAGATGGTTACCAGCCGTTCTGTACCATCCACTAGGAATGACGGGGAGCATTCCTATTATACTTCCAGGCGCCCCTGGCCGACCTCACCAGAGGCCAGACCAGGAGCACTCATGGGCTGATGATACAATGGAATAACAGTCATATGTACCGCCTGCCATGAGGAGGGGAAGGGAGGGAGAGGAGAGGGTTGCTGCTGTTCAGCTACCGCAGCATCGCGTCTACCAGCAGCATGCAGTAGACATAGGGTGACTATCAAAAGTTAACAAAACGATTTTTTTCCCTTTTCTTTCACTGGAGGTAGAGTAAATTGACGACATATACCTGAACCACCTGGACAATGTGTTTGACCTACAAAGCATTGGGGCTCAGCCAAGAATGCAATATGCTTTCAGAGACTGCGGGACTGTGGGATAGCTGGAGTCCATCAGTACCCCCTCCCTCACCTCCATGAGCGTCCATTTGATTCTTTGGCTTTCCGTTACACTTGTCACGCAGCACTATGCTAAGTCCTGCTGTGGCCTCTGTCTGGAGATTTTTTTCAAATGCTTTTGTCATTAGTCTTCTGGAACGGAGCTCTGATAGAACAGATTTGCCTCCCATACAGCAGTCAGATCAGTATCTCCCGTTGGTCCATCGTTGGAGTTCTTCTTTGGATTGGGACTGCATCGCCACTGTGCTGATCAGAGCTCCACGGCTGGGCAAACAGGAAATAAAATTCAAAAGTTCGCGGGGCTTTTCCTGTCTACCTGGCGCAGTGATCCGAGTTCGGATTGCTGTCCAGAGTGGTCACATGGTGCACTGTGGGATACGCCGTGGAGGCCTAGTATCGTCGATTTGCGGCCACACTAACCCTAATCCAGATGGTAATACTCATTTCAGCGCTACTCCTCTCGTCGGGGAGGAGCACAGAAACCGGTTTAAAGAGCCCTTTATATCGATATAAAGGGCCTCGTTGTGTGGATGGGTGCAGCGTTAAATCGGTTTAACGCTGCTAAAATAGATTTAAACGCGTAGTGTAGACCAGACCATAGTGTGGATGCAGTTTGAGTCCAGGTTGCCAGATTCATGTCTGGAGAGTCTGCCAATCTATCCCACAAACCATTTCCCAGTCCTTCAATTCCAAGGCTTGCCATTTGCCTTCCAGGAATCGGAAGCAAAAGACCATTACCTTTTCCGTAACTGGTGTTTTTTGAGATATGTTGCTCATGTCCATTCCATATTAGGTGCATGCGCTCACCACATGCACCAGAACCAGAAGTTTTTCCCTTAGCAGTATCTGTAGGGGACCAGCTCTAGTGACCTCTGGAGTGGCACCTGTCTGGCGTGGAATAGGGGTGGCCGCGGACGGCTCCCCCCACCCTCAGTTCCTTCTTACCAGAAATTCCAACAGTGAGGAAAGAGGGAGGATTGTGGAATGGACATGAGCAACACATCTCTCAGAACACCAGTTATGGAAAAGATAACTAACTGTCTTTTCTTCAGGTGCTTGCTGATGTCCATTCCATATTAGCTGACTCCAAAACAGTACCCCTGGAGGTGGGTAGGAATTAATGGATGGGTACATTGCAACACAGCTCTGCCGAACCCAGCATTGTTTCTGGCCTCCTGAGAAGTAAACATGTAAACAGAGGACCACGTTGCAGCTCTACAGATGTTCTGGACAGAGGTGCGTGCCAGGAAGGCCACCGAAGATGGCTGCACTCTCATCGAGTGAGCTTTGACAATCGGCGGCAGCAGTAGAACCCCCCCCAGGTCATAACAGGTCCTTATGAACTAGGTGATCCAATTAGAAATCCTCTGCCAGAACACCGGGTGACCCTTCATCCTATCCACTGTAGTGATGAAGAGTTGAGTCGATTTTTGGAAAAGCTGGGTACGTTTAAGTAAAAAGCCAAGGCACTCCAGATGTCCAGGGCGGGAAGACGCCTCTCCTTACTGGTCTTGTGCGGTTTGGGACAGAATACTGGGAGAACGATGTCCTGGTTCATATGAAAGGAGGAGTCCACCTTTGGCAGGAAGGCCAGGTGGGGTCGCAACTGAACCTTATCTTTGTAGAAGACCATGTACAGAGGTCCTGAGATCAAGGCTTTACTTTCAGAGATGGTCTTGCCGATGTCACTACCACCAGGAACACAACCTTCCATGCCAAGTGGAAAAGGGAGCAGAAACCCAGAGGCTCAAAGGATGGACCGGTGAGCCTAGAGAGGACCAAGTTAAGATCACACTGCGGGACAGGAGTCCATACCTGCGGGAAGAATCTCTCAAGGCTCTCAAGAATCTGACCATCATGTCATGAGAAAACACCGTCTGTCCCTGGATTGGTGGGTGAAAAGCGGAGATGGCCACAAGATGCACTCTAATGGAAGAGTGTGCCAGGCCCTGGTTCCTCAGATGAAGCAGGTAATTTAAGACAGATTGTATGGAAGAGCACGAGGCAGAGATGCCATGCTTGGACGCCCAGCAGGAAAACCTCATCCACTTGGCCCAGTAAGTCAGTCTGGTTGAGGGCTTCCTGCTTCCCAGGAGGACCTGCTGGACCTCACTCGAGCAGGTCCGCTCCTCCGGGTTCAGCCATGAGGTGGAGGGACATGAGGTTGGGATGCAGGAGCTGACCATGGTCCTGTGACAGCAGGTCCAGTCGGTTGGGAAGGGGCCAGGGATGGGCCACTGACACGTTCATTAGCGTGCCGAACCAGTGCTGGCGAGGTCATGCCAGGGCGATCAAGATAACCTGTGCTTCGTTTCTCTTGATCTTTGCCAGGACCCTGCTGAAGAGAGGAATTGCATACATCAGGTTCCATGACCACAACAGGAGGAAGGCAGAGACGGAGTCCTTGCCCAGGCCTTGCCATGAACAAAACCGGGGCATTTCCTGTTTAGCCTAGTGGAGAACAGGTCCACACGGGGAGTTTTCCATCTCTGGAAGATCATGCAGGTTACCTCCAAGTGAAGCGACCACTGGTGGTGAGAGAAGTCCCTGCTGCGGTGATCTGTTAGCATATTCTTGATGCCAAGGAGGTGACAAGCTTCCAGATGGATTTCATGGCTAATGCAGAAGTCCCAGAGACGGAGTGCCTCTTGGCAGAGAGTCGACCAACGTGCTCCCCCTTGCCTGCTGATGTAGAACATCAGGGCTGTGTTGTCTGTCAGGACTCTTACCATCTTGCCCAACAGGTGCAGTATGAAGACTCTGCATGCCAAGCAGACTGCCTTGAGATCTTTGATGCTTATGTGTAACGTCATCTCTTCCAGGGAGCACATACCCCGGGTCTGGAGGTCGCTGAGGTGCATGCCCCAGCCGAAGTGCAAGGCATGCAACACTAAATTGATGGAGTGATGGGGGAGGGGCATGTTGTTCGGTCTACCATTGCAGTGAGGAGAGTACCATCGGGGGAATGGCAATGACCATGTACAGGTAATCTCTGGACTGGAGAACATGCCGAACTTTAGCTTTTTTATATACTTGATGAGGTCCCTCAGCTCCAGGATGCAGTTTCCAGGATGGGCCACGGACCACCCTGGGCCTTTGGGGTTAAGAAATACCGGGAATAGAACCTCTGTACTCAAGAGGCACTTCTTCCACAGCACCCAAATATAGCAACCCCTTTACCTTCTGCACAAGGAGACTCTCATGAGAAGAGTCCCTGAAGAGGGATGAGGAAGCAGGGTGGGGGGAGGTAGAAGTAAACTGTAGGGTATAACCCTCTGCCACAGTATTGAGGACACAGCTGTCTGAAGTTATATCTGTCCATGCGGGGAGGAAAAAAGGCAGTTGGAGAACAGCAGGAGAGATGGATCTGGGATAAAGTCTGGTAGGCGCAACCTCAAAATGCTGGACAGAAAGAGGAAGGGGTGGCTTGGGTGGTGCTTGTAGCCCCTACTCTTCTTGGGAGGGGGACAGGACTCCTAGTAGGATTGACTCCCTTGGCCTTGAGATTGCTGCGGTATGAACCACTTATGGGCTGAACCTGGAACGTACAGCCCAGAGTTTTCAGGGTAGTGCAGGATTCCTTAAGGCCACGCAGTTTACTGTCCATCTGCTCTGCAAACAGTGCCTGGCTGTCAAAGGAGAGGTCCTGCATCAATTGTTGAGCCTTTGTTGACAGACCAGAAAGAAGCAGACAGGATGCCTGTCGCATGGAGATGGCCGTGCAAGTAGTTATCGAAGTGGGGAGGGGAAGGTGTTTAGTTTACAGGGAAGTCGAGTGAACCAAGTGGGGGGGAGTGTTCATCAAGGGAAAACAAACAGAACTTTCACATCATAGCCTGGTCAGTCATGAAACTGGTTTTCAAAGCTTCTCTGATGCACAGCGTGTCCTGCTGTGCTCTTCTAACCGCCCTGGTGTCTGGCTGCGCGTAATCAGTGGCCAGGCGATTTGATTCAACATCCCAACCCAGCATAAATGTCTCCCCCTTACTCTCATAGATATCGTGGAGCCACACCAAACGGTAATAACAATGGGAATATTGGTTTCGCTGAGGTCTATCCGAGTCAGTAAACTGTGCTAGCGCACTTTTAAACGTCCAAATGCACATTTTAACACCATTCTGGTCTTGCTAGCCTATAGTTGAACAGCTCCTGACTACTGTCCAGGCTGCCTGCGTATGGCTTCATGAGCCATGGCATTAAGGGGTAGTCTGGGTCCCCAAGGATAACTATAGGCATTTCAACATCCCCATCGGTTATTTTCTGGTCTGGGAAGAAAGTCCCTTTCTGCAGCTTTTGAAACAGACCAGAGTTCCTGAAGACACGAGCGTCATGTACCTTTCCCGGCCATCTTACATTGATGTTGGTCAAACATCCCTTGTGATCCACCAGTGTTTGCAGGAGCATTGAAAAGTACCACTTTTTGCTGCCTTGGTGCTCCAGTGCCAAGATAGGGATATGGGTTCCGTCTATCGCCCCACAACAGTTAGGGAATCCTATTGCAGCAAAACCATCGTCTATGACACGCACGCTCCCCAGAGTCACCACCCCTGATATCAGCAGATCTTTTATTGTGTGGGCTACTTGGATCACAGCCACCCCCACAGTAGATTTGCCCACTCTAAATTCATGCCCGACTGACTGGTAGCTGTCTGGTGTTGCAAGCTTACACAGAGCTATCACCACTTGCTTCTCAGCTGTGAGGGTTGCTCTCATCTTGGTATTCTGGTGCTTCAGAGCAGCGGAAAGCAAGTCACAAAGTTCCATGAAAGTGCCCTTACGCATGTGAAAGTTTCGCAGCCACTGGGAATTGTCCCAGACCTGCAACACTATGCAGTCCCACCAGTGTGTGCTTGTTTCCCGGGCCCACAATCAGCGTTATACAGCATGAGCCTGCCCCATTAATACCATGATGTGCACATTACTTGGGCCCATACTTTGCGAGAAGTCTTTGTCTATGTCCTCCTCAGTCTCGTTAGCGCGCTGCCATCGCCTCCTCGCCTGGTTTTGCTTTGGCAGGTTCTGGTTCTGCATATGCTCCAGGATACTGTGTGTGGTGTTTACAGTGCTCGGAATTGCCACGGTGATCTCAGCGGGCTCCATGATCCCAATGCTATGGCATCTGGGCTGAAAAAAGGCGCGAAATGATTGCCTACTCTGACGGAAGCCAGGGCAACTGATGACATGGCTTACAGGGAATTACAGTCCACAAAGGGGGTGGTGGCTTTGCATCAACGAGAAACACAAACAACTGTCACAGACAGAATGGTCCCCTCAAGGATCGAACTCAAAACCCTGGGTTTAGCAGGCCATTGATTTCATGGAGGGCAGGAGGAAGCAAATGAATACAAAACAAATCGGGTTTATTTCTTGTTTTGATCTACTCCATCTATCTTTTACATCTTTAGGGTGGCAGCAGACGATGCAGTTTGACTGCTAGCCACTGTCAGCTCCTGGGTGCCCAGCATAAGATGCTGCATTATGACTGCTAGCCATTGTCGTCTCCTGCATGCTCGGCAGAAGGAGTCTGCCCAGGCACCCGTGACTGACCTCACCAAGGTCGGCTAAAAGAGCATCCAGGAATACAACAATGAAGGCTACCAGTCATAACGCACCATCTGCTGCAAAAAAGCAGTGAGTTGCTGCTGTGTAGCACAGCAGTCCCACATCTGCCAGCACCCAGGAGACTTACGGTGATGGTCAGCTGTGCGGGTTCCATGCTTGCCATGGTATGGAGTCTGCACAGGTAACCCAGGAAAAAAGGCGCAAAACGATTGTCTGCCGTTGCTTTCATGGGGGGAGGATGGGGGGGAACAACATTTACCCAGAACCACACATGACACTGTTTTTGCCCCGTCAGACACTGGGATCTCAATCCAGAATCCCAGTGGGCAGCGGAGACTGCGGGATAGCTATTCACAACTACCCACAGTGCAAGGTTCCGGAAGTCGACACTAGCCTTGGTACTGTAGACACAGTCCGCGGACTTAATGCACTTAGAGCATTTTGTATAAACTGTATAAAATAATTTCTAAAGAACCGACTTCTACAAATTTGACCTAATATCATAGTGTAGACATACCCTGAGTCACAGCTGTCATGTCAATATCCTCTGAGAGGTGCCTTCAGCTGTTCAAAAACTGCAACTGAAATGTCCTCTACTGTCATGCAGATGTTCTGCCTATTTTGGGACACAGGCAGAGCATGAGGTAGAGAAGGTCATGCAGATGCTCTGCCTGTGTCCCAAAATAGGACAGAACATGAGGTAGAGAAGTTTTTCCACTCTGTCAGGGTCTGTATTGTCTCCAGCTGCTGGGAACACATGGACCCAAAATGGATGTATTTGTGAACTAAAATCACTCAAAATGCTTCCAATCAACCACCATAGGAGACACAGACAATTCTCCTACAATCTGGTATGAAACAACTGTCAGTTGGCAAGGACACTAGGAATTCAGGGATACGACAGTAAACATCCGCAGAAGCTGAAGCTCTGACTTGGGTCTGCATATTACAGTGTGGATGCAACAGCATGATTGTGAAGCCCAGGTTTCCACCGCAATGTGGATAACTCAAACATGGGCTTGGAAACATCAAATCCACAAGCCCGAGTCCCACAGATCTGGACTTAGTGTGCAGTGCAGATGCACACTAGGAGACCAGGGTCCTCTCTTATGCTCTACCACAGACTTACTAGGATGAATGTGGGCTTACACTATCATTTTTGGATGCAACAATCCTGAGTTCTGTGTAGAGAATTCTCCCCCCCCGTGAGATTTAATATACAATGCTTAATCTCATCAACACATTAATTTGTTTGATACCAGTCAGATTTACTGGATAACATATAAATCAGTAGAGACAACAGAGGACTGTTTTCATAAGCTATGGTTCAGAGGCCATACTTGGTTACAGAGTTATCTGCAGATAAAGTTAACCGAAGCACTTCATTAGACTTTACTAAAAACGTTAGTAAAATGTAATTGACTACTCTAGATAATGGTCCATTACTTTAGTTATGTACTTTCTCATGGACATGATGTTTCCAGAAGCACACAGGACTTATTGCTAAAAGTTACATAAAATCTAACATTTGAGGCTCCTTACTCTGGCAGAGATCATGCCTGTTCAGATCCATGCATGGAGGGGGCCCTCCACATTCAAGTCTTTCCTGTGCAGTGTGATAGCGAAGCTCTCCACAGCCTCACAGCATTGTGCCCACCCCTTCTGGACCCTCTGGAGGGCTGTCAGTGTAGTCCAAAAGGGAAGTTAAGAATGGATAGGAGCAGTACTAGAGTAAAGGATGCACATCAGCCTCCCACTGGCCACACAGAAAAAATAAACCTCAAAAGTTAGTACAATTCCAGCCTATAGTAATTTTTTAACATTATCCCCATCTTCCTGTGTATGGGAGGCTATTGAGAGCCAGAGCAGCAGCAGGCATAGATTGCCCCTCCGCAGATGGCCCTGGATTTCCAGGAATTCTCCAGGTTTGAGAATGGTAATGAAGAGGAATCTCCAAAAGGATATCATCATAGATCCCCAAATAGAAAGTCCCTTCATGGATTTTGCTGCAGGAGGGGAAAATTCAGGCCTTTACTTGTTCAAATGTGACCCCCAGGGTAAGGAATGCACAAGTGGCTTTTCTGACATAGATGCCCCTTTTCTATGTGAATTAATGATAAAAGCCGTGTAGCAAATACATGCAGTAAGGATCAACTGTAGGGGTAGCAGTTAAATGGAAACCAGAGAAAAGGGAAGAATGAAGGAAGAGAGAGCAAGGAGGACGCAGGAGAAAAACACATGCAGAAGAAAACATCCAATTTCAGTATGGTAGGCTTTAAAAAAAATCATTTGTGATGTTTTGGACAGGATCCTGTTCCCAATCCTTCTCTGGCCTGTAACTATTTATTTTTTCCTTCTCTCTCAACCTGCTTTGGAGGTACATCTGTCAGATATTTTGGCCCTTGAGCTAGCAAGCCCTGCTATGTACCGCAAAGATTCAATATTTCCCATTGTACTTGTAAATTACAATAAGTGCTCACACAATGGAAAATACACTTTTTTTAAAAGGATCATTACAGAAATACCATTGAACAAATGAAGTATGGAATACGTGAATATTCTAAAAAAGAAAAATGGATTAAATAGAATTACAGTAAAAGTAGGAAGTTAAGGTACAGATTTTCAAGAGTAGTTGCACAGCTGCATATACAATCATCGTACTTATATGCACAGATCTGGTAACTCTGTGCACATAGGTATATTTGTACTTAGAATTGCCTGATGAGCAACTGCATGATTAACTTTCATAAAATCTGGCCCTAAGTAATATATATATGTGCAACTCAAGGAGATTACTATAGAATAAAATCAAGCACTTACTTAAAATGCATCTGTCAGAAGAATTTCTAGACTCTCCGTTCATTAATGGCCTGGTTTTCAAAGATGCTTAGCACCAATAGCTTCTGTAGGTGGTCAGCACTCCTAATAATCAGGCCATAGTTTGCGAAACACAAAATAGATACCCCAGATATTAGACTAGGACTGCCTCCAAATATAGTGAATATTATTCCAGAAGTGAAAACAAGGACGTACTGTGTCCTGAAGAAATGAAGAACTTGGGATAAGAATGATTTGTAATCCTATAATTAGATATCTGGATTCCCACTTATTCACCTACAATCACAGCTCATCTTGTTACCCAAACTGATGTGTGGTGATAAGAACAAGAGCAAGATCAATGATGATTAGCTGGTTTTACAGGGCAAAATTTTACTAATCTCACCTCACATCTCAACATAAAATCCTAGTTATGTTGACATCAGCAAGGGAAGGCAACCCTACTCATTCAACTCTATTGTAATTCATCACCTTTTTTATTCTCTTTTTGCAACTTAGGAAATAGTCATCTCTCTCTGTAAGCAGTGTAATAACTGGATACCTTTGGATTAAAATGAGAAATTTTGAGGGGAGTACATATGCTGTGTATGCCTGGGTGCTATTATGTGTCTGTGTGTCCCTCTTTTACTTCTGTGTTTTAAGGAAATATTTGATGCAAAAAAACAAAAGCCAACAATATATTATATGTAAACAATATATCTTAAGGTAAAGGAACGAAAATGCTGAAAAAGCTATTCTGACTAACATAAAACTAAATATCTCTGGCAAAAGGGTAAAGAACTAAATAGAGACAAAAGCAACCAGAACAGGGTGTATTAAGGAACAAACTGAAAGTCACAATTCTACCAGAAAAACTTTCACACTACTTCTTATAAATGACACTGAAAGACACTTTTTCTTGTCTTTCAGTTTACTATATTCATTTTATAGCACTTCATAAATAAGCATTTTACTGTCATCCCCATATAGAGGGGTTTCTAGTGTTTGCGTGACTTTCACAAAGCAACAGAGGGGAGAGAAATACTTAATAGTAAAATTCTTAAAAGGACATCTATTTAAAATCTGTAGCCATTATAAAAAAAGAGTTAAGTTGTTTTAAGCACTACATCTGTCCTCCTGACAATTTTTGCCACACGTGTAGTACTTGAAACTTAATTTTTTAAATTCAATTTGACTACAGATTTCACATAGATGACGTCCTTTAAGAATGTGAATAGGTTGTACTTACAAGGATTCACACTGTATTACAAGGAGGCAAAGACAGTGGTCTCAATCCCGCTCATATTTACACCCATGGAACTCCATCTAAGACTAGTCACACATTTCTCACATACTTAAAGGGTAAGTGATGAAAAAGCAGACAGATGACTGATAAAGAGCAGATCCAAAGCTAGATAGAAAATTTTGTCTGTAAACAGCATAATGGGATTTGTGCTCAATCACACAACATTCAACAGACAGCTTACTTTTATCACTCAAATATTTTGAAGTTTACAGCAGTTACCAAAAAGTCAGTGAACATTACATGACTATACCCATAATCTTGCATGAAGTTAAACATCCAACACACAGTACACCACATTGGTTTTAGACATCTGTCTTTGGCAAAGGAAAGCTCAACCCAGATGCAACCTCTGCTTTCTAGTGCAATCCTGGCTCCACAGTCAAGTTTCAAATTGGCTGCTGGGCTGACAGAAGCACAAAGAGGTAAAGAGAAGTCTCAAGGTGAAACGTTTATTCTTTATTAAAAACTCAAGTAAAAACACTTTGAGCAGGGGAAACTACATGGGGTTGGAGAGGAAAACAAACTTCTACAGCACACCTTCACACTTGAGGAAGAACGTAGGGCACCATCAGTCACTTTGCATTTGCTACTACAGATAGAGAGTACGTCTGCACAATTTATACATCTATTAGCAATACCTTCACTCCCTGCCAACACCCTGATGACTGAAGAGTGAGACGCCAGAAACTTACATCATGATGGGGTCTACCAAGTTCTCATGCATGTCAACACCACTTCATCCATACTGGGGGAAAAATGGATTTGGGGCTTTTCACAGTCAAAGAGTGGGGGAGAGAGGGTATACAGAATAGGAGGAAGTAAGGGATAAAAGCATTTCACTCAGAGTAATTTAGTCAACCTAGAATCAAAGCCAGATTATTCCTACGTTCAATCCCTTGCACTGGCCACTGAATCACATGGCCATCTTTAGAAGATTCTTTTTAAACCAAATATTTTGTGTTTTTTTAAAATGCAGACTTGGGAAAACATGCAGAAGTCAGATCAATAAAATAATCTAGCCTGAAAGAAACTCTTCACACACGCTAAGTCATACAATAAACATGAATAGATCTGTTGATATAAGTTGTCTTCAAATCAAGTATGAACAAATCTTACTTTATGAACATTAACAATTTTACAACTCCCACTTGTCTCTTACCCATCATTATATAAATTGTCTAAGATGCATTTGCAGCATGAAAAGAAAAACAAAAATACTGGTTATGAAATGGGAAAACAAAATACAACTTGTACTGAAGTAAAAAACAAAAATAAAATATATTTCAGTATGAACAAGAAATCACATGTATACTTTTTGTCTTCAGCTTTATCAGACCTACCTGATTTTCAGATAAGACTTAATGATATGAAACATACAAGAACAAAAGAACAATTTTTAAACTGACAGAGAAGAAGAAAAGGTATCTTTATGAAAAAGTTATTAAACGTACTGAAGCACTAACCTGCATGAACACAAAACAGACATAGCTATCAAAAGAAATCAAAATGTGGATTTAAAAATAATGGAAGTTTCCAAGAAAAAATGAAGTTAAAAATCTTTGCCTCTAGCACTTATGCTTGCTTTACTCTCTATTTAAACAAAGGAAAATGGCCATAAATACTTATCCTGATTCACTACTCACCTTAGGTGAACATTGTATGTGTGGTTCTCCTTCAGGCTTTAATCCAATTATCTAAAGAAAAGGTAAAATCTCCATAAACAGCTATTCTTCTGTAGGAGTTGTACAAAGCTGACTTTTAAAAAAACATTAATGTATGGGAGACATTTAATGTGCATTTACACTTTGACTATGAGATTAAAATGGTATTACAGGTTTCCCTGGGCATCGTGATAGGATTTCTCTATTAAATGTGTTCAGTTGACAAGCAACTAAGTCTCCAGATTCCATGTCTACAGTCCTAGTAAAAGGGCATAAAAACTGGGGTCTTCCCAACTCAGACATTGTTACCAACAAAAAGGTTCTCTGAGGTTAGCTCAGACCTTCAGTTACAGCTGTGTAGTTTCATTTCCTTCAGGAGGCTTGCACATGTGTTATTAATTAGACCTTATTTTAAAAAAAAAATACACCTTGCTGATGCACAAGACTAGAATAGAATCCGTTGTTCACTCTTTAGTTACATTGCTTCTGAAGAGCATAAAGAGGAATGAAAACAGCAAAAACCCCACAAACATATTTTCTCACTACAGTAAGCAAATATGACTAAATACACAGAGACCAAACCTGGTGAGTAAGAAGGTACCATTTTGACAGAGTCCCATGGACTAGAACCATTCTAGGATCTAAAGTGTTGATGAACTACTCCTCAAAATGGTTTCACTAGCCACAGCCAGTAGCAGTTCACCATTCCAAATTAAGCATGTAACATTACTGGCTGAATCTAGGTGGTATGTCCAGGCAACATATCATGTAACTTGAAGTCAGCTAACAAAGAGTGGAATATTTTACCATCACCACCCTGCAATACCATTTTCAACACAATAGTTTCAAAAGTTAAAGCAAGCACATTACATTCTGGTTTATACTTGCATTCTGGAAATGTAAACAAACTTTACTTTACACTAAGCTTTTTCTTTTACAAGGCAAGAGTAGCACCCTTGTATTTAAAATTGGGCTTCCAAGTGTTTTGATCCATGGAAACAAAGCCAATATTCTTAAATATTAGAGATTTAAACAACTTGCCTCCTCCCCAACCCCAAATAAAAATGGTTAGTTATTTCAGTAAGTTGCATTGTTTCATAGAGAGAGAAATTGAAGGAAAAGCCAAGACAAATTATTGAGTCATTCTCTGGAATAAATTTTTATAAAGTTTTAGTTGGGAAACTAAATTTTAAACTTAAGAAAACCAGAAAGAAAATTCTATGCACTTACTCTATTCATTTTCACAAGCACACATGGAGTTCCTTTAGCATAGCCAAAAGTGTCATCTTCCACTCCAGAACATGATCCAAGCTTGGTGCGATTAAACTGACATGCCTGCTTAACAGCACGCTCTTCATTCTGCTCAAACAGTTTTCCTGCGGTACATGCTATGTTTTTGGATTGTTTTGAATCATCATAAGCTATAAAAAAAAAAATATTTCTAAATCTATTGGTGTTAACACATTCATGCAACCAATAAGCACACAACCCTACAGTAAAACTACTTCTCAAGGTCCCTTATCTCGACATAAATTTTTAAAGTTTCAGCTTGAAAACAAAATTAGTTATTTTCCCACTATACTTTTTCCTATTATGCAAGACAGCAAAAACTATTTACAGGTATTTTTGCCATCAACAAGTGGTGCTAGAAGTTTTATATTCATTAAATTACTGAGATGCCAAATTAGTTCCCCCAGTTCTCTTTTTGCACAGATATGGCTCTAGAAACTGCCAAGCCTTTTCATTTCTCTAGAAATGAGGAGACAGGTGTAAACTGAGCAGACGTAACATACAATGGAAGGATGATCCAGTCTGGGGAAACGGACCTACAAAATCCGCATTAATTTTACTACAGGACAAGAGTAATCAGAGGATATAAAATTCTTCCCAGGGGTTGACATTACTGCTATCAAAAATTCAGTTCTACTACCCTTAACGAGGGCAGCACATAGCTCCTGGCAAAGACCAGATATGTCAAGGAAGGCAGAAATTCACTTATAACCACAATCAAGTTAACCTGATCTGCTGAACTGTTGGAAACGAGACACCTTCCCCTAAAGCCCTCCTCTACTAGGTCCTCTCTCAATCACTGTGGATATCACCCTGCCTTCACACCCAGGTGTCATCTTTAACTCACATCTTCCTCTAGGTCTTCATCTCTTGCCAACTCTTTCTGCATATAATCTAAGATATCATATGACCTTTCTTATCCATTCAAAAAGTTAAAACTCTGGTCCAAGTCTCCAACATCTCATATACCAATTACCGCAATACCTTTCCCAGGGCCTTGACAAATGCAGTCTTGCTCTGCTCATATCCATTTAGAATGCTGCTGCAAAGAGCATCTTTCTAGGCAATTGCTTTGACCATGTTACCCCTCTCTTTGAATCCCTCCTCTGGCTCCCCCTTCTACATTGCATCAACTATAACTGCTTGAATTTATTTTGAAGCCCCTTCTTGGCTAATCCCCACCCTATCTATCATCTCATTCATTATCAAGCAGTTGATGATCACCTCCAATCGGCCCATGATGCCAGCCTCCACTGCCCACTTGTTAAATTTTCAAACAAGTACTTTCATGCTCTCTTCCGTGTTGCCCCACACACTTGGGGAGGCACTCCCCATAATCATAACCAAAGCTACCTCATTATATACCTCCTAATCCCTTCTCAAAACTCTCCTTTGTTATGACACCTACAAAAAACTTGATGATGTTTAGGTATGCAGAGACCACAGACTATTATGCTGATCAATATTTTTGTATCCCTGTACTCCCCCTTTGTATCCATTTGTTGTTTCTTATCTTATACTTCAACTGTAGGCTCCTTTGGGTAGGGACGGTCTTTTTGTTCTGGTGTTTGTACAGCACCTAGTACAATGGGGTCCTGGTCCATGACTAGGGCTCGTAAGTGCTACAGACATATGAATAATAATGAAGGCCAATATACAAAATGGCCTGTCATGGGTCCAAATTCTGGGTGATATGAGCACTCCTGCCACAGAAGCTCAGAACCTTCTGGATAACAATATTCACCCTATAATTGTGACCCTACATAACGAATCTGGAGAGCTACAGTCTCAACCAGCATTTATCTCTTTTCATTCAAGGTTCTGTCTGGTAGAGTTACCCTGTGCAAGAGGCCACGAGGCCCAACAGTCTAAGGCAGAATGTCTTGCAGTCATTTGGAGGTCTTGACCCAAGCTTAAGAATAATTTTAAAAACTTATTACGAAATTGTTCTTATGGAAGATGTACAATCATTAAATCTAGAGTTCAGAGTTGTACATATGAACTCCAACACCTGTATCACTGTGGAAGTGGACTTTGTGTGAATACTTAAGCTCAAAATCTAGAACAGCTGTCAGACTGTCTTGACTTTTGAGTGCTGAGTGTATCCTTTAAGATGATTGGTCCTCTGCTTAGCCAGCAATCAAGACAGAGGTACACATGAATATCTAGCCTTCTCAGAAGGGGCAAGAAATCATATTTTGTAACAAAGATCTGGCAGGAAGGGGCCTTTACTCTGCTTTCTTAGAGAAACTCCTACTCTTCTGGGACCCTGATTGCTGAGCTCACATTGCTCCAAAAGGCTACAGGGCTCATAAGGATAAGGTGGTGTGATCCATTAGAGAGTTCATATACTAGATTCCAAAGAGGTGCTATTAAAGATCCTTGGTCCCTAGGCAATTGTCAAGATGTGGATTGCATTTTAAGATATTGAGAACCCCAGCTATAGGTCACTAAATTGGATTTGGTTCTCTTCCTGTTAGCTATTTGTCCAATTTTGTCACAAATTTGATCACAGCTGCATTTATTGCTAAAACCATAAAAAGCAAATGTTCAAAGTAAACTGAAAAAACAGGGAGTTTTGTTGTTGTTTTTTTAAATTTAGATGCTATGAGTTTTGGAAACCCTAGCACAGCTACCAGCAAGTATCAGTCTTTGAAGATATATATTCTTCACCATTACCACAGAAACAGCTCTTTAAATCAAACAGTTCTATGGCAGTGTGCATATTCAAGCTGAGACGCTGTACAATCGTTTTTTATTTAAATTGAGAGTATTCAAGTACACAACTAGGATGACAAATTCAAATGTCACCATCTCAAATGGCATTCTTGTTGGTAGTCTCAGCACAACAAAGGATTCAATGAGAAGAATGCACAACTTTTTCACCCTGTAAATACTCCCTCTAGGACAGGATTCAGGCAGACTGGGAGGATAGCAGAGGGGCAGCTTAACAACTGTAGCACAGGTGGCAGCAGTGTAAATGGGTAAGTAGAGAACTTAAGACAATAGGGTTGCTGATCAGTCACTTGTCTCAAGTTCACCTAAAACCCCACCAAAGTAAGCAGTACATTGGTAGTAAAATACTCTGGCTTGCTGGGGGCAGATGTTACAGCAAAATGCAGGAGTATGTCAACTTTTTTGAATATACTTCTAAAAATATCTTTAAAAGGTTAAACATTTCTTAAGCAAAATGGTGAAAAAGTTTTAATTTCCCTAACTTTACAAGATCGGCTGCTTCATAGAAGCAGGTGACAGTGTTAATAAGAATAAATAGTCACTAGACAAAATAAAAGATATATACCTCTACTAGCCAGCAGGGTCTCGTTATATAGAGTTAAACAGAACACGAAAGTGAAATTAAATTGTTTGAATCAAATTATCTACAGGCGTATAGTATGCTACATGTTAACTATGAGATTAAACGTTTTTTCTCATACTTCTACTATGTTATTCCAACTCAGTAAACCTTGATACTCCCATATGACCTCCTCCTACAAAAATCTTAACTCTTTCCTACATAGCCCCAGGCCAGCACAATCTCCTCATGTACCATATAAAAGATGGTTACTCACCTTTGTAACTGTTGTTCTTCGAGATGTGTTGCTCATATCCATTCCAGTTGGGTGTGCGCATGCCGCGTGCACGTTCGTCGGAAGATTTTTACCCTAGCAACACTCGGTGGGTCGGCTGGGCGCCCCCTGGGAGTGGCGCCGCTATGGTGCCGGATATATACCCCTGCCGACCCATCCGCCCCTCAGTTCCTTCTTGCCGGCTACTCCGACAGTGGGGAAGGAGGACGGATTTGGAATGGATATGAGCAACACATCTCAAAGAAAAACAGTTACAAAGATGAGTAATCGTCTTTTCTTCTTCGAGTGCTTGCTCATATCCTTTCCAGTTAGGTGATTCCCAAGTCTTACCTAGGCGGTGGGGTTGGAGTGAGATGTTGCGGAATGTAAGACTGCAGAGCCAAAGGCAGCATCGTCTCTGGACTCCTGGACCAGTGCGTAGTGTGATGCAAAGGTGTGGATGGAAGACCAGGTAGCCGCGCGACATATTTCCTGGATAGGAACATGGGCCAGGAAAGCAGCAGATGAGGCTTGAGCCCACGTAGAACTGCCGGTGAGATGGCCAGTGGGAATGCGAGCCAAGTCATAGCATGTCCGGATACAGGATGTCACTCAAGATGAAATTCGTTGGGAAGAGACAGGCATGCCCTTCATGCGCTCTGCGACAGCTACAAAGAGCTGAGGCGAGCGTCGGAAGGGTTTGGTCCTCTTGATATAAAAGGCGAGAGCCCTGCGGACTTCCTAGGTATGTAGCCTTTGTTCCTGACGCAATGAGTGTGGCTTCGGGAAAAAGACTGGCAGAAAGATGTCTTGATTAATGTGGAAGGCAGAGACCACTTTAGGAAGGAATGCCAGGTGAGGTCGCAGCTGTATCTTGTCCTTGCAGAATACTGTATACGGGGGATCCGCAGTCAAAGCTCGGAGTTCCGAGACTCGTCTAGCCAAGGTGATAGCGATGAGGAAGGCTGTCTTCTAGGAAAGGTACAGCAGCGAGCATGTGGCTAAAGGCTCAAATGGGGGATCCATAAGTCTAGCCAACACCAGGTTTAGATCCCAGGTAGGGGTCGGGCGCTTGACCTGAGGGTACAGCCGCTCCAAGCCTTTGAGGAATCTGGAAACTATGGAGTAAGAAAAGATTGAACTGCCAGTTTCCCCAGGGTGGAAGGCGGAAATAGCTACAAGATACACCCTTATAGAAGAGATTGCCAGGCGCTGCTCCTTGAGGGACCATAAATAGTCCAAGATAATGGGGACTGATACACCTTTGGGGATAGAGTTACCCTGAGCGCACCAGTGGGAGGAGCGCTTCCACTTGGCGAGATATGTCGTTTGCGTGGAAGACTTTCTGCTTCCCAGCAGCACCTGTTGTACTGAGGTGGAACAACGCAACTCAGATTGGCTCAACCAGACAGCAGCTATGCTATCAGATGAAGGGGCTGCAGGTCCGGATGGTGAAGCCTGCCGAAGTCCTGTGTTATGAGGTCTGGGCATAGTGGCAAGGGGATTGGGTCTGCCACAGAGAGGTCAAGCAACAGGGTGTACCAATGCTGTCTCGGCCATGCCGGAGCGACCAGGATTAGATGGGCTCTGTCCCTGCGGAGCTTGAGTAGCACTCTGTGGACGAGAGGAAAGGCATAAAATGTGTGTCCCTTCCACAGAATTAGGAATGTGTCCGAGAGGGAGCCCGGGGAGCGACCTTGCAGGGAGCAGAAAACCTAGCATTTCCTGTTCTCCCGGGAGGCAAAGAGGTCTATGTGGGGAAACCCCTACTTCTGGAAGACAGAATGGAGAATGTCCTTGTGAGAAAGAAAGGATCTGCTCAGTTCATCTGCCAGTGTTCCGGACTCCTGGGAGAAAAGACGCTACCAGGTCTATTGAGTGGGCTATGCAAAAGTCCCATAGTTGCATCGCCTCCTGACAAAGGGGGGAAGATCGTGTCCCTCCCTGCTTGTTTATGTAATACATGGCCGTTGTGTTGTCTGTGAACACTGCAACACAACGACCCTGTAGATGGCGCTGGAACGCTTCGCATGCCAGTCGGACTGCTCTCATTTCTGACATTTCTGTGTAACGCCAACTCCCGAGATGACCAAAGACCTTGAGTGCGAAGGTGCCCTAGGTGAGCACCCCAGCCAAGAGATGACAAGTCCGTTGTTAGGGATGCGGAATGCTGTGGTGGATGGAAGGGCAGACCTGCACACACTAGGGATGGCGTCAGCCACCAGTCGAGGGAGCCGAGGATGCTCGGTGCAATTGTGAGTACAATATCTATGGTGTCTCTGCCTGGACGGTAGGCTGAGGTGAGCCAAGTCTGAAAGGGACGCACGCGCAGTCTGGCGTGCTTTGTCATGAATGTGCATGCAACCATGTGCCGAGGAGACCAAGGCAGGTGTGAGCTGAGGTTGTCGGGAAACTTTAAAGTCTTTGTATAAGCGAGACTATTGCCTGAAAACGAGGTAGAGGCAAACTGGCCGTTGCAAGATTGGAGTCCAGAGTGGCCCTGATGAACTCTATCCTTTGCGTAGGCACTAGAGTAGATTTTTCCAAATTGAATATCAGGCCTAGATGTGTGAATAGGTTCTTGATGATGCTCACATGACTGGTGACTTGTGCCTCGGTGGTCCCTCGAATAAGCCAATCGTCGAGGTATGGGAAGACATGTATTCGACAACGATGGAGGGAAGCGGCGACTACCGCCATACACTTCGTGAATACCCGAGGGGCTGCGGAAAGTCCAAAGGGAAGGACCGTAAATTGATAGTGTTGATGATTCACCACAAAGTGTAGATACTATCTGTGGAAATATGCATCCTTTACATCGAGAACGGCATACCAATCTCCGGGATCCAGGGAAGGGATGATGGTCCCCAGGGATATCATGCGGAACTTGAACTTTTTCATGAATTTGTTCAGTCGTCGCAGGTCTAGGATAGGCCGGAGGCCCCCATTTCGCCTTGGGGATTAGAAAATATCAGGAATAAAACCCCTTACCCCTTAATTCCTTCGGTACCTCCTCTATAGCTCCCATTGTAAGGAGCCTCCGAACCTCTTGCAGGAGGAGTTGCTCATGAGAGGGGTCCCTGAAGAGGGACGAGGAGGGGGGTTGAGAGGGAGGGGGTGAAATAAACTGAAGATGGTATCCAAACTCCACTGTGCGTAGGACCCAAAGATCCGAGGTTAATCGGGACCATGCAGGGAGGAACGGGGAAAGGCGGTTGTAAAACTGAAAAGGATCCTGGGACACAATTGGTACACTGCTCTCGGGCGCACTCTCAAAAGTTTGATTTGGGTCCTGCTGTTGGCTTGGTGGGACCAGAATTGATACCCCCTTGAGGTCCAGACTGACGTCTGCGGTTGGTACGACCTCGCCTTCTGGTAAAGTCTTGTCTTGGCCTAGACGGGGGTAAGGGCGCTGAGGTTGGGAGCGGAAGGATCTTCTTTGAGTCTGTGGCGTACGCATTCCGAGCGAACGCATAATTATGCGATTGTCTTTCAGACTCTGTAGCCTAGGGTCTGTTTTCTGTGAGAATAAGCCCTGGCCATCAAATGGTAAGTCTTGTATAGTGTGCTGAAGTTCAGGTGGCAGGCCTGACACTTGCAGCCATGATATACGTCGCATGGCGATTCCAGAGGCGACCGTTCTAGCTGCCGAATCGGCGGCGTCTAGCGAGGCCTGTAGGGAGGTCCGTGCTACTTTCTTTCCTTCCTTCAATAATGTTGTAAATTCCTGGCGAGAGTCTTGCGGGACCAGCTCTGTGAATTTCCCTACCGCCTCCCAGGTGTTGTAATTGTATCTACTCAGCAGGGCTTGTTGATTTGCTACCCTGAGTTGGAGGCCTCCCGCAGAACAGATTTTCCGTCCCAATAAATCCATTCACCTAGCCTCCCCTGATTTAGGTGCATGGGCTTGTTGGCCGTGGCGCTCCCGCTCATTGACGGACTGTACAACCAATGAACAGGGAGTGGGGTGCACATATAAGTATTCATACCCTTTGGAGGGCACCACGTATTTCCATTCGACCCTTCTGGCTGTGGGCGGGATAGATGCTGGGGATTGCCAGATGGTGTCTGCCTTAGCCTGGATCGAATGAACGAACAGCAGGGCCACTCTGGTTGGTGCCTCCGCCAACAATATACTTACCACCGGGTCCTCCACCTCTAGAACTTCCTCTACTGGCAAGATGATATTCTGGACCGCCACAGGAGGTCCTGGTGTGACCTGAGGTCAATTGGAGGCGGGCCCGATGACGATGTCCCCGCTACTGCTTCATCCGGAGAAGAAGAAGATGAAATTCCCGGGACGAGTGGGCTCCTTTTTCGTCCGGGGCTTGAAAGCCTTGCAGATGCGGCACTTGTCTGCGAGGTGGGATTCGCCCAAGCACTTGAGACAGGAGTTGTGAGGGTCTCCTGTAGGCATCGGCCTATGACAGGCCGAGCACGGTTTGAAGCCCGGTGAACCGGGCATGAGTCCCGGTACCAGGTGAGGGGAAGGGGCTAATCCCCGATCCCTCTTAACTATATACAATAACTACTACAAAGAACTAATAAAACTCACTAGAAATATAGAATATTGAACTATATACACAATAATGGTTAGAAACGAGCGAATAGCTAGGGAGGTGGAGATCAGCTAAGCCGCACTCCACTGTTCCAACGACCGACACAGGCGGTAAGAAGGAACTAAGGGGCGGATGGGTCGGCAGGGGTATATATCCGGCACCACAGCGGTGCCAGTCAAGGGGGCGCCCTGCTGATCCACTGAGTGTTGCTAGGGTAAAAATCTTCCGACGAACGTGCACGCGGCGCACGCACACCTAACTGGAATGGATATGAGCAAACAACCGAAGAAAAACTTCAATTTCTTCCACCAATTCTCTCTTGAAAATTCACTTTTGTTTAGTTCTCAAGGATTGTACCATCCAATGATATTGGAATACTATGAACATCCAGTGTAGGCCAAGGGTCACATTAGATCAAATGGTGACATTCAAAGAACAGATCAAAAAAAGTGAACTCCAGGAACTGTGTACTCCAGAAACTGACCCCAAAACACTGACCAGCCAGGCTGGCCCTGTGTTACTCAGCTGCAGAGTACAGTGCTCCAGTAAGATGATGTTCAATTCAGGCACATGACATTGATATTGCACTCCATTAATCCTGTAGAATAATCACTGGGACTTTGAAATCAATTCCCATACTGTCACTATACTACCCCTGGGGGATTTCGCCAATATCAGTGAAGTGAGATGCCTTCAGTAAAAAAAAAGATGACAAAAAAAGGTGCATTGTACAAGACATCCACTGCAAGGATAGATTCCACCATCCAAGAGGTAGAAGCCCAGAAAGACCTTTGCCTCTGAAAATCTCTTACCACAAAATACTTTGTAGTCTTTGATGGAGGTAACAAAATAGCTGGATATGTATATGATCTTGGAAAAACTGGTTCCTTCAGAACAAAATCCCAAAGGCACTGACCTTGAATTAGTATACTAGCATAATCTAAATCGAATGAGAGGTAGAGTGGCAAAGCCTGGTGAGAATCTGAGGGGAAGACTGGGACTGAGAACCAAAAGGGTAGGGAGGAGCATGTGAAGACAGACTGGACAAGAATCTGGGATGCAGGGAGGAAAACTGGCACTGACTCAGCAAAGAGAATGGATGAGATTGGATGAGGCATCCATGAAGGGATAACAGAACTGGGAACCAGTGAGAACAGGGAAATATGTGGGGGGGGGGGGGCACTACTGGAGATCTGAGTTGGGGAGAGTGACAGATCAAATGAGGAGACAGGAACGAAGAGAGTGGAATTGGTTGGGTAAGAAGAATGGGACTGCAACAAGGAGCCAGGGATTGGGGAGAAAGACTGGAGACAAAGACAGGTTAGCAGGGATCCCTGCCTGATTCAATGCATAGGTTGGACCTGCTTCGGGGATGAATTAAGGTTGTAGAGTAAAGGTGACTTAAGTGTAGGATTCCTGCTTCATTTATTGCAGCAGTTGGAAGGTGGTTAGTGACTCTGGCACAGGACTGTGGGAAAGGAAAGGATGGTGTCCTGGAGAACTGGATCCTATACTTGTCTCTGTCACAGGAATTCCTATGTGATGCTATATAAGTGGCTTAAACCAAACTTTTTAAAGGTGGTCACTCACTGTATTCCTTATTTTCTGGGTAATGAGATGTTGGGATTTGATTTGTGGAAGTCCTGAGCACTCTCTTCTCCAATTGACATCAGTGGAAGCTGTGCTTGAATACATGAAGTACCATATAAAAGCTAAGTACTCTGAAAAATCAGATTCTAGGTTTCTCAGATCAGACACCCAAAACTAGTAAATACCTTTAATTTCAATCTCTCTGCATTGCATTCCCCATCTGTACAGTGGGAATAATAATATCCCCTCATCCCACAGGAGTCATGTGAAAATAAATTCACTAATGTTTGAGAAACAATCATACTATAGTGGTGAGCTCCTGGAGAAGCCTTGAGGCAAATTAATAATTTAGTCTTCAGAACAGGGTTTGCCTAGTGTGCAGTAAATAAGGCATGGGCTACACATTGAAAAACAAGGAGAATACACAATATTGAATTGCCTTATTAATTGAGCACCTTTCATTCTGTGCACTGAATGAGGAGACCTGTGGAAACATTAGCATGTGATCATGTAATTAAAGACAATTGTGGTACCTATGCACAAAGGGGCCGAATTAAGATTGTACAAACAACTTTAATTCTGGCACTTCCTAACTTTTGAGTGCTTGACCTGAAAACCTTAACAACATTATTTTAGCTTAGTTTTTCTACGTAACATATAAAAACAGAAACCAACATATTACACAAATAACTTTGCTATTCATTTATCTACCCTTTGTCTGACAATCTTTTCCCACATACTAACTTCAATTTTAATCTCGTCATGTTTTATAAACCTGTAAAATACCATGCACCATTATGACATTATATACAAAAAGTAAATAATACTATTTAATTGTCTGCATGCAAATGTATTTCTTGAACCAATTTAATGTCACTCTTAACTATGCTTGCGGCAAGTGGACTCAATTCCTTCCTCAGCTATCCAAGCACACTACCTATTGACTTCAGCGAAGGTTGCACAGCTGTAAATCATGGTAGACTTTGACCAAACATTTAACTCTGGATTCTGTTATATTTACACCGCTACCCTGATAGAACGCAACCTGATATAACACGAATTCGGCTATAACGCAGTAAAGCAGCACTCGGGGGGGGCGGGGCTGCACACTCTGGTGGATCAAAGCAAGTTCGATATAATGCGGTTTCACCTATAATGTAAGATTTTTTGGCTCCTGAGGACAGTGTTATACCGGGGTAGGGGTGTATTTAAGGAATGAAAAGCAGAATATATACATTTTACTGATCTGTAGAAGTGTCTCTGTTCAGAATGGCCATAGTTAAAAGTACATTAGCAAATCTAGCGAACACTGTCACAAATCAGTATACAATTTAGACCAGTGGTCCCCACAAACTTGTTCTGTCACTCCCTCCTTACCTGTAATGGAACCTGTCTGCACTGCCTGGGAGCCGCAATTGGAACTGTGGTTGGGGCCCGAGAGCAGAGCTGGGGGGCCCTGCCTCCCTACCCCCCCAAACATTTCTCCACACCCCCCTACGGGGGTGCACCCCAGGGGTTGGGGACCATTGATATAGTTAATAAACGTTAAATTCTACAGAATTTTCCCTAAAGGAAATCAACTGAATGTATTTATAGCTACAAACTGTCCAAACACTTTAAGTTTAATTAAACTACTCGTAATGTAAAAAACATTCTACTTACACTTTAGAAATTGTTTAAGGGTAGAAACATATTCTGCATATGACTTGGAGTCAGACTTATTAAAATAAAATTCCAACGCAGTGACTGGCTTTGGTGAAATCATAAGTCCTTTTAAAGAAAAACAAAAAGTAAAAGTCAGATATTAAACAACTCTTTTCATCCCCACCCTCATTTCTCAGAAAGACATTTTTAAAATTGTAAATAGACTATCTAGCATGGAATTTCAGCATTATCCTTCTACTGTACAACCATATTTTGAGGGTAGATTTTTAAAATCAATTTTCAACACCAAAATCTAAATTACAGTCTAAATAAAGTTACAATTTAAGTGCAAGCTATAATAATTAGAATTCATAATAATCAAAACCCAAATGATTGAGAATAGAAAACTTAAAACTGCAGGTGATTAGCTAAAGTATTTTATTGATTACAGTTTTACTTTGTACTTTCCATATTCAACAGCATTATACCAAGGCTTCTTTCTTTAAAAAGAACATTTTAATTTTTAGACTAGTGCTGAGTAAGACAGTCCAATGGACAGCTTCCATACCTTCAGTTTACACTCGGTATTTTTACATACTCTTAGTTTCATTATAAATTTGTTACATAATGGAGATACCTTTGTATCTCCTGTGCATACTTTTGAAACCTACTAATTTTAAAGTGGTTTATAAAGCCAAACATGCCTTACATAGTAAAACTGGACGCTATTATAATTTTAATTTCAGGGTGACCCACAGAGAATAAAAGAGGACTTGCACCTTAAAAAACAAACAAAAAACTTTATAATGTAAACAGATGGCCTGAGAGATCCTCTAGCCAAAAACAAAACCACATTGATTGTTCTTTTCACCCTTCTTCCCCACACACCAGAAGTTCAGATTATGGATATGGCTACACTTGGAATTTCAAAGCGCTGCCACAGCAGCGCTGCGGGAGTGCTGCCGCGGCAGCGCTTTGAAATGTGAGTGTGGTCAGAGCACGTAAACCACATCCTTTACGGGTGTAGCGTGCAGTGCTGGGAGCCGTGCTCCCAGCGGTGCCACCCTGATTACACTGAGGCTTTACAGCGCTGCATCTTGCAGCACTCAGGGGGGTGTTTTTTCACACCCCTGAGTGTGAAAGTTGCAGTGCTGTAAAGTGTGAGTGTAGCCAAGCCCTATGTCTACCTTTGAAAACTATAGGCAGCAGCAAAACTAGCAGAATGAGATAGCAAACACTGAAGAAACAAAACTTGATCTACTGAGGATACAATTTTTATTTGCATAGTTTAAAACGATTTGTTAACCTATATAACTAGAAAAGAAAAATCTTGTAGAATTTTTTGTTTTTTTTAGTTAAGGGTGTAATATCTACCTGCTCCACTCTTCAATTAAAATCTGAAAAAGGCCACCACACATTTTTTGGTAAACCCAGGAAGACTAGACACACAACATTCTTGATATTTCTAAGCTGAAATATTAAACAAGATTTTTTCCCTCCCTCCCTCCCCCAAAAAGGGTGGGGTGGAGGCACTTCTCAGGCCTTCTTTATATATCATAAAAAGGAAAAGCAAGTAACAAAATCAGTTTTCCCCTCTCTGTAGGTCACTTTATACATTAAATAATAAATGTATTATATATAAAAAAAAACTTATCAGAAAGCATATGGAAAGTACAACTACATAGACCAAATCAGTGATCCACTGCAAGCCCTACGTGAAGACACAGAAAATGGTGCAGTTTTTTTATTATTATTATTTTTATAAACAATAGGGAAACAGTTTAGACAAATTAGAAGTTTTTGGAGAAGGAATGAGTTCCAGAGGCTAACATTTTATATATGCCTTTTAAAAATGCACTTCTTGACTCATTCACCTTTTCTGTGGGGTTCACAAAAGCACAGGTTCTCCCTCTCACTCCAGCAGCAGTTAGTTAACTATTTCCCAGGGCAAGTCTTATCTAAATGCCAGTATGACAGTCTGATACATGACACTACAAACCCCATTTTGCATGATGAATGCCATTTTGACCATAAACTGCACTGTACCTTCACTGTTGCCTTTTAACCTCCATACTGAAGTGGGATTCCATGAGGTGTCAGCAGAGGGCTAACAATGGAGAGCAATCAAGAGTCATTAACCTGGAGGGCATTCTATTCAAAAGGACACTCCCTAGGACAATAAGCTAACTGCACCCCAGAACCACCAGTTATCCCAGATGGGGCTGTAACTAAGCAATGTGTAACCTGACAGGAACTTGAAACCATGGGGGGAGGGGGCCAAGGGGAGCAGTCACCTGACAGAGGGCACTTGGAACTTTACACAAAGGAGGCTCTCTCAATTTTCAAACTAGACATTTTAAGAAAAAAAAAACCAGTACAAGGTGGAAAGATGGAGAAAGAGCAGAGGAGAGCATAGGCACCCTGGAAGGACTGACCAAACTCAAATGGCTCTGTGTATAAATTTTGGTTGTTTTCTCATAGATCTGTCTCTCTTCTATGCTTTGTCTGTGAGTAAAGTGTGTGACTGGCTTAGAAATTCCTTTATAAAGTCTGTGATACTTGCTTTAACTCCCACTGAGGCCTTGGCTACACTGGCACTTTACAGTGCTGCAACTTTCTCGCTCAGGGATGTGAAAAACCCCTGAGTGCAGCAAGTTACAGTGCTGTAAAGCGCCAGTGTAAACAGTGCCCCAGTGCTGGGAGCACTCTCTCCCAGCGCTGGTGCTGCGACCACACTCACACTTCAAAGCGCTGCCGCGGGAGTACTCCCGCAGCAGCGCTGTACACGTGCAAGTGTAGCCATACCCATAGTGTCCGAAGGGTGAGACAGTAATCCAGAGGATCCACTGTATCAGAGGAACTCTGCGAGCTATGCAACTGAAACTGGGGAGGCATGCAGAGAACTAGCATTGGTTTCAGAATGGAGTCCTGTATCTTAGAAAGGGTTGCTATATCTGCACCCCAAGGGCATGCTAGGAAACCCAGAGCTTGAGAACGTGACTGGATTCTGTCAAGACTAAGGATGTAAATATCATTTTAAAAGTTAATTGTTTAAATGATTAAACATTTTGTCAGATGTATTCACCCACGAAAGCTCATACTCCAATATGTCTGTTAGTCTGTAAGGTGTCACAGGACTCTGCTGCTTTTACAGATCCAGACTAACACGGCTACCTCTTTGATGCTTAATCTTAAAAGAGACATTGCAAAAGGCATGGTGTACAACCACTTTTAAATCTACCTTCCTTCACATCACCCCCAAGCAATTCACAGCCTACATCAGGGGTCGGTAACCTGTGGCGCACAGCTCGCCAGGCCAACTACCCTGGCGAGCCAGGCCAGTTTGTTTACTTACCCAGTGGCCGTGGTTCACCGCTCCAGGCCAATGGGGGCTGCAGGAAGCGGCGAGGGCCAAGGGATGTGCTGGCCGCCGCTTCCCCATCGCCCCCATTGGCCTGGAGCAGCGAACCGTGGCCACTGGGGGGGGGGGGTTGATCAGCCGAACCTGCGGACATGGCAGTAAACACACTGGCCCAGCCTACCAGGGTCCTTACCCTGGTGAGCCGCATGCCACCGGTTGCCGACCCCTGGCCTACATGATACTGGGATTGTCAGAGCCACTGTGCAACTTCATCAGAGCATGGAACTGATTATATAGTAAAGGATCTAGCGAAGGAGGTCAGAAGTTTCTTTTTTGGTGAAGTTTCAGGATTTTTTTTTATTTATTTTAACTATTTTATACACTGGAACATTCTATGGTTTTAAAGCTTAGAGAACCCTGCTGAGAACAACTAAATACGAAGGCCCTGAAAAAAAACACAAGCAAAATTACTGACAGGACAATGGCAAAGTTTTTGCTCAGGGATTGTATTGTGTTGGCGGGCTTAGATAAGAGGAAGTTATTCAGTAATAAAATATACAAAACATCATGCCAAAAAAGAAAAACAGGAGTAAGGTTGCAAAGACATGATGATATGAAAACAGTGTGGATAGCAAATACTATGTAAATTGAACCTTGGGAACGCATATTGCACAGGTTATAGGAAACTTAATCCTTAATTTTTATTGGAAGAAAGCTCCTTAATATGTTTTGTCGGAAGGCATAAGAAACCAAGTGAACAGGGCCCAAATCAGAGAATACTGCACCAGAGACTGAGATGACCATCATGAAGCGTGGGAGAGCTTCCCGGTAGTCCAGAACTCAGTAACTGGGGCTCCTACCTGTTCTGTGTTATCTGTTTATTATCTGTCAAATATATGATCAGAAACCATAAGTGACAACGATTGCCTGAGAATTCATAAATTAAGGCAAAAATTGATTAAACCTGAACTGGATGAACTTGTTTCCAAACTTTTAATACTTCACTCAAATTCAGAAGATGGTGGTACTGACTACAGGTAGTCCAACCTCCTTCCCCAAACTCTGGAATGTTCAAATACATATCTATATTTTGTGCCATCATATGGGCCCATGTCTAGAATCCAGAAGTCACACACTGGCTGGCTCTGTGTTCCAGGTAAAACTGTGATTATAACAACTATTCCCATTTCAGTCAATGGGACAGTTAGGACAATGCGCAGCACCTTTGAAAATCCAACCCTCAATCTTTCAAAGAGAGGTATCCGGATTACTTATGCAAGAGCTCACCTTCTCTCAAAGGGGCAATTTAAAAACAAACAAACAAAAAAAAACTATTCAGCCTAAGTAGGGCTGTCAAGTGATTAAAAAAATTAATCACGAATAATCGCACACTTAAACAATATTAGAATACTATTTATTTAAATATTTTTGGATGTTTCCTATATTTTCAAATATATTGATTTCAATTACAACACAGAATACAAGTGTACCGTGCTCATTTTATATTTATTTTTATTACAAATATTTGCACTGTAAAACACAAAAGAAATAGTATTTTTCAATTCACCTAATATAAGTACTGTACTGCAATCTCTATCATGAAAGTTGAAATGTAGAATTATGTACAAAAAACCCCTGCATTCAAAAATAAAACAATGTAAAACTTTAGAGCCTGCAAGTCCAATCAGTCCTATTAGTCCTACTGTTTAGCCAATCGCTCAAATGTTTGTCTACATTTGCAGAAGATAATGCTGCATGTTTCTTTTTTACATCACCTGAAATTGAGAACAGGCGTTTGCATGGCACTGTTGTAGCCGGTGTCGCAAGATATTTACATGCTAGATGCCCAAAAGATTCATATCTCCCTTCATGCTTCAACCACCATTCCAGAGGACATGCTTCCATGCTGATGATGGGTTCTGCTTGTTAACTACCCAAAGCAGTACAGAATGACGCATGTTCATTTTCATCATTGGAGTCGGATACCACCAGCAGAAGGTTAGTTTTCTTTTTTGGTGGTTTGGGTTCTGTAGTTTCCGCATTGGAGTGCTGCTCTTTTAAGACTTCTGAAAGCATGCTCCACACTTCATTCCTCTCAGATTTTTGAAGGCACTTGGGTGGAATGCTATAGCTATCTTCTTTGCAGTTTGTCAAATTTGCATTGACAGCATTCTTAAAACGAATAATATATGCTGCGTCATCATTCGAGACTGCTATAATATGAAATACATGGCAGAATGTGGGTAAAACAGAGCAGGAGACATATGATTCTCCCCCCTAGAGAGTTCAGTCACGCATTATTTTTTTTAAAGAGTGTCATCAGAATGGAAGAATGTCCTCTAGAACGATGGCCGAAGCACGAAGAGGAATCTGAATCTTTAGCACATCTGCAACGTAAATACCTTGTGATATCAGGCATAAAAGTGCCATACAAATGTCTGTTCTCACTTTCCGCTGACAATGTAACTAAGAAGTGAGCACCATTATCTTCTAAACAAACTTGTTTCTCTTAGCAAACAAGAAGTGGCTGAACAAGAAGTAGGACTATGTGGGACTTGCAGGCTCTAAAGTTTTACATAGTTTTGGTTTTGAGTACAGCTCTGTATCAAAAAAAAAAATCTACATTTGTAAGTTGCACTTTCATAATAAAGAGATTGCACTACAATACAGGTATGAGATGAACTGAAAAATACTATTTCTTCTGTTATTCTTTTTATAGTGCAAATATTTGTAATAAAAAATATAAAGTGATCATTGTACAGTTTGTATTCTGTGTTGTAACTGAAACAGATATATTTGAAAAGGTAAAAAAAATCCCAAAGTATTTAATAAATGTTAATTGCTATTCTATTGTTTAACAGTGCGATCACAATAATTGTGATTAATTTTTTGAGTTAATCGTGTGAGTTAACTGCGATTAATCAACAGCCCGAAAAGACGGTTACTCACCTTTGTAACTGTTGTTCTTCGAGATGTGTTGCTCATATCCATTCCACACCCGCCCTCCTTCCCCACTGTCGGAGTAGCCGGCAAGAAGGAACTGAGGAGCGGGCGGGTCGGCAGGGGTATATATGCGGTGCCGCAATGGCGCCACGCCAGGGGGCGCCTGCCGACCCACCGGGTGTTGCTAGGGGAAAATTCTTCTGATGAACGTGCACGCGGCGCGCGCACACCTACTTGGAATGGATATGAGCAAGCACTCGAAGAAGAATCATAAGTTATTTGATCTCTAAGCATATTTGATTCCCTGCAACATCCAAAGCAAGTATCAAATCTTCAGGCAGTCAAAAAAAAATACATATACTCTTTGAAAATAGTATCTAGAAGCTATAATGGCTCTCTCTCTAGAACTGTTACAGTATACAATACCAGGCCATCTTCCTGGGGAAACTGAGTTATTACTTGGAACTTAAATAGAATATAAATATTTTGTTAAGAATCTACCTCCCTTAAATCAATGAGAGGTTGGGCAAAATGTATACCCTTGTACCACTCTATACCATTACACAGAAAAACATTGCAAAATAATTTCATAGGCTCAACATTAAGGTCGGTAACAAAGCAATCAATGGTAAATTTTCAGGCCAGTACAGAGACCCTATATGCCTAAAATGTAACCATTTATTGTCTACTTCAGTTTTTGTAGAGTACTAGCCACTCCCTAATTAAAATAGAAACTCAGTGGACAACTTTAAGTCAGAACTTTGCCCTTTCCTTTTTCAAATCTACACAAAGAATATGTTTGCCTCAAAATAAGATCCAGAAATGAAGAATTTTATTGCAAAATTTGAAAGCAACTAGGAGTTCCTAAACTTTGATCAAATCAGAGCTGCCAAATATAGTTCCAAATTAAATTTTAACTACTTAAAGAAAAAAAAGAAAAAGAAAACACAACCTCCATCACACAAAAAAAATGGAGACACACAAAATAGTATCCCCAACTGAGATCTAGCACCCAAGATGAAAAGACTTAATATTTGATTTAATTTTCTCATCAGGCAATAATTCTCCGATGATCTTGTCAGAAGGTATCAAAAGATGCTGGAGATATAAACTTCCATTAAAATGAATAAACAAACAAGAGGCTTTAATGCCCTTTCCATGGCAGAAATTGAGCTCAACATGTAACCTGATTAGTGAGAATGGCTTGTTAAGGTAAGATTGGTTCCATTCTAAAGATTTGGCAGATCTTGAAGGAAGGGAGGAAAATACCACCATGTCCTCCCTAAACACCTATTCTTGCTCATTGCCAGGGCTAACAGGGGGTTGGGGTGGGCAAAGCACAACTGAACCAGGACTAGAAGTTCAGCTCCCACCTTCCCTCCCAAATGTCTGCGTAAATAAAGTGAAATGGGAGAGGGTGGGACCCCAGAGAACATATCAGTGCCCTAAATTTCTTGATGGGCCAGGCCCTTGCTTCCTGCAGACCTAAGGCTTTTCAGAAGGAAGCCCCATTCATGCAGATCTGAGGAGATCTGTGCAGGTGAGGGAACATTCTCTCCGCTTTTCTGTAGACTGCTCAAGATCTGCAGAAGGAAAGAATCCATAGTGAGCCTTAAGTTCTTGTCTGCCCTCTCACAGGCATAAGCTAATTCATAGGGCAGGCTATGGAAGTTAGGTTCATTCACTCCATTTTTGTCAGCTAGCAGTTTACAGCAGACAAACCTATTTCGGATCATCAGGGGTTCAGGAGTCAACTGGGTGCTGAAGGGGGAATGATCTAAAACTAATGAGAGCTGGGGGCTCTGATGAATTTCCGACAGTTCACAGGAGGCCAGGAGTCAGTTTCATAACAGAGAAACTGCAGGAGAAAAACATCAACTCCAGCAGGTGGCCCAGGAAGCATCTGGAGGCAGTAATATAGTGAGGAAGGGGTTCTTCACTCCTCACAACTCCTGCCAAAGGGTTTGGAGCATAAAAGAGAGGTAGGGAGTTTCTTCTCCCCAGTTCCCCCCATTTTGCTAACTCAAAGCCTTTGAGAGCCACACAGGAGGTCTGCAGCAACAGAACTCACCTCCACAAGATGGTGGATAGGCACTGTAGTTAGCAGGAGTCTTTGTGGCCATTTACCCTCAAACCTTCTAAGGTCTGTTGGATTGACCATACCCTAGGGTGTGCAGGAACTGAAGTCTTCAGCAGACTTTAGGACCATTTTAAAAGAAAGTAAGGATAAAAATGTTAAGGTCAAGTTCTGTTTGCAGGCAAATATCAGTAGTCTGAGTGCATATTACCTTTTAAAAACATTAGAAACCAAAGAAAAACAAAGTTAAGGTTGAACTTTCTAAGTCCCCAAACTACCTTAACTCTATCTTTCAGAGCAGTGTTCTCAGAAAAGCCTGGAACACATGCTAATTTATCCAACAATAATAGTGGCCACCAAAATTACAGTGCATTATAATCATTGTCAGAGTGTCATTTTATGATCTTCTTTAGTTGTACACACACAGCTTTACCAATTCATGATTAGACAAACAGTATATGGAAAGAATAAATCATTCCTGCTTTCATTAAACGCTTGATCTTTCAAAGTCCTGAGGGGACTCAGTTCTTCATAGGATGTACTCAGCTCTACAACTCTGTGGCAGCCAATTCTCCAAGTGACATTAGCTATTATGCCCCGTATATAAATCTCATCGGTTTAGATTATGCTGTTAGAGTACTTGAAAAAGAGCAGAAGTCAGTAAAGGGACAAGGCTTGCTACTGGAGATTTGTATACATGAAAAATTCTAAAACTAAGGTTCTACAGTTAATGTTTCTAATACTCTATATTTAAATAGAGAAAATGGTAGGCTGGCATCTGTACAGGGACAGAGAAAGTAGTTTAGGCACCTTGTTTAAGAAGTGCAACCTTGATTTTTCAGTACTTGAGCTTTTCATGTTTGGAAGGGTTTTAAAAAAAAAAAGTTTTAAAACGGTAATATGCATTACCTATTGGTATGTGCCTACAACCTTAACTTCACTTTAATTAAGATTTGTCTGGCTATACGTACAATATGATCTAAATGAAAGGGAAAAGGGAACTTTGAGTTTAATCTGAATTATTTAAGGAACCACTGAACATAACATAACATTGATAAATGCAAAGTAATTCACACTGGAGGATATAATTTGAACTATTCATATTTTACTGAGTTCTAAATTCAGCCTGAGCTCATAAAAAGGCCCCGATCTTCACTGCGGACAACACAATGAAGGTCTCTGCTCAATGTGCAACAGGGTTAAAAAAATAGTTGATGCATAATGACTGGAGAATATAAAAATATTATGCCATTGTATAAAATGAATGGTGTGCCCTCATCTGGAAAACTATTTCTGGTCACCTACTCTCAAACAGGACACAGTAGAAAGAGGGGATTCAGAGGTGGGAGCCAAGAATAATTATAAGCATGAAAAAAAAAAAATCTCATATGAAGAGATATTTCAGTTTTTAAACTCATTTATCTTAGAATGGAGATAATTAAAAGGGACATGACTATACAAATATTAATGATAAGACAAGGGAAATCAGGAACTTCGAATCACTCTGTTTCATAATACAAGATCAAACGGACATTCAGTTAAACTGAAAGATGGCAAATGCAAAACTGATAAAAGGAAACACTCTTCCATACAACTAGCCTGTGGAACTCCAAGCCTCAATGCATCTCTTACGGTAGCAGGTAATCTTTTTTAATACTATATAAGTGGCTAATAAATTAAGAATTGACATACTAAATATTAAAAGTTTTGGAAGCACCCTCATCTTTTAGGGTTTAAGACAACCTCTATTTGGGGTTACGATGAAATTTTCCCAGGAAGAAGGCTATCCTATAACTGCTTATACACTGTCTTTTTTGCACTTCCTCTGAAGTGTCCAATACTAGCCATTGTTAGCATCAAGATACTAGATGGACCACCGGTCTGATCCAGTAAGCAACATAGGACTAGGTAATGACAGCTTTCCTTTTTAATTGAGTTTGGTATTTTAAAACATGCAAAAACTTCACCTCACTATCTTCTATATCATATCTAATTTATATCTTGAACAATCAATATCTGAAGGGACTTTCTTCTACAAACAGGAAATATTCCAAAATATTTCCATAAGTTTTGTTTTCCCAGTCATTATCTCTTTCCTCTATTTCAGCTGTATGCTTTAACAGTAAAACAGGGAAGAAAAATCAATGATTTAAAAAAAAAATTGATAAAATGCTTTTTGAGACAAAACGTATCTAAAGATAGTTTAAACTAAGATACGTTATAGCTCAAAGATATCCCATCATGGAATAGGAATTATAAATTTTAATTCTATAGTATGAGACAATACATTCATGTAATGTTTAAATAAAGTTTTGTAAATGAGTTCAAATAGTTATGGATTAGAGACCCAATATTATAGGGTTCCAGGGACTCCTGTACAGATTATTTAGGTTAATCTTTCTACCTATCCAATGGGACTCAGTCCAGAACATACCATCAGAGATACTTAGTTTTGCAGTTCTCAAACTGTGGATTTGTCTCTCCAGAGATAACATGCTTGTTAACAGCAAAAATGTTCTTTAATAAAATAAATAAACATATACAGGTGAGAAATAACAGACCTCAACCCTATTGCCCCCTGCAAATGTGTGTACCCGGAGTCAATCCCTTACCTCTCTCTAAAAGGGCAAAGTTTCAAAAAGTTCAATGAATAGAATATTGATGGGGGCGGAATGGATCACGTAGCCTATAGGATTAACCTGCTTGCTTGCATATTATATATCTTTTCTTATAGTTTCAATATTTGGTTTATTGTAGTAGGTTTATAGATTTATATTAAAGTAAGTTTGGATGTAATGCAAGGAACTTACTACAGGCCATATTCTATATGTTAAGCTAAGGCAAAGTTAGCTTATCTATATTAAGACCTTTTACCCCAAAAAGTAAAGTTGACCTACACCTTGTTACCTAAATAGAGCAATACCCACGCCGATGTCTATGACCTTTTATCTAGATCAATCGACAACGGAGAATGGCATAGGGGGGTTTTCAGTGTTGTACCCACAGACATAACAGGTACACCACAAGGGAACTTATGGGCGTATGTACTTGTCATCAATACGCACAAACATATTAGCCTATGGGATAAGCGCACCCTAACATTTTGTGGGTGAGGAATGAAATTTGGGCATAGAAGGATGGATTTCCAGCACTTGTGACCCACCTCGCTAGAGCACTCCACTCTACCATTCTCATTTATATTCTATTTCTACTCTCTCTCTCTATTCCATCTATGATGGTTACTACTATTAGTAGGCTATATTTGTTCTTAAACTTTAAGTTTCAAGGGAACTAGGCTAAGCTTGGTTTCCCTAAGTTTTATTCTTAGTTTATTAGGTTTTGATTTTAAGTTTAAAGTTAATCAAGTAAACCCCAAGTTAGTATTGATAGCTTTTCGCATTACATTTTTCTAAGCACTGCATCCCTCTCTGAAGAATTGAGAAACCTGAACTGCAAGGCTGGTCCTGTGTCTCTTACCACCAGGTTATCAAGGAACAGTGTGAGTATTTTAACCAAAGCTTTGTAGCATATAATACTATATTACCATATGTATCTTTTGAATTGCAGTAATGCAATTGTAACTGAGTATTTTACCATTTACTTACTATTATTGATTTTAACAAAAAGTCTTTAAAGCTGTATCTGTCTCAGTGTGGGCTTCCTGTCATAACCCCGAGGGTCCTTTGTAAATTCTGTTGAGCCTGATTCGGGACAAGAACTTTATCTTCTGATCAAACAGATTGGAGACCCTAAAACCCATACTATTAACATTAATAATTATTATCAATATGATTAAAATTAAATTAAAATTAATAAATTAAACTCCCATATTATCCAAATTAATAATATTAGTACATCCCAACTCAGGCTACAATCTAGACAAGGAGAAGTCTGGAGATAAATGTGAGAAGGGAGGGAGGGGCAGGCAGTAGAAGCAAAAGCGAAACTGTTCAAGCAGCATATTCCAGAAGTCTTGAGGTCTTCCTGACTGTAGCCTTCACTGATTTGAAATCTACCATACCATTCTCTCACTAGAAGGGAAAACGTATAACGGCAACAGGCCATAAGAGAAAGCCAGTTTGGAAATATTTTAATGAAGTTCCTCTACCTGTGGGTAACACAGGCATGCGTGCAAAATACAAACAGTGCAACAAAAAAATGCAAGGCCTGGTTGCCCGAATGAAACAACATCAGGAAAAGCATTCCTTCTCAGGAGGAAGCTGCTTTGAAGACGATGAAAGGAACATGTCTGAACATGAAGGATCTTCAGACTGGTAATTTTTTTTATTTCATACTTCTTTCTGAAGGACTGCCTGTCTTCCTTCTGGACTATTCTTGAATTATCATATTTGAGCAAAAAATATAGTTGTTACTCTATGGTACTATCATTTTAGATGTAGTTGTGATAAAAAGTAAATAGCTGAAATAGGCAGATCTTCCTTTTACAATTTCACCTTTAAAGTAGTACCGAGAGTCAGTGAATGCAATGAGTAATGCTAAATGAGAAGTATGGTAACAGCAATTAAATAACTACATTGACTTAGTTTGTTTAAGAGAATCCATCCTCAACATACAGGATTCTGAAGACTATCCACCTTCAAGCTCAATTTTTTTTTTAGTTTCAGTTATCTGCCAGTGGTAGTGTTTCAGTCACATTAAGTATGTCACAGCCACAGTACATCACCTGTAGCAAAAAGAAAAAATCTCCATCATCAAGAAACAACCATAGACAAGGTCTAGAGGGTGAAATTGTAAACCTGAGTCTTGATAGGTGGAACAATGTCCACAATGATCCTGTTATATGTGCTTGTGTGACAACAGAAGAAGGGAATATCTTCCTTACAGAAACAATTGATACATCAGTAAATGCACACACAGCAGAATATTTACAAGAAGTAGCAGTAAAAGCTATAGCAAACTGAAAAAAAATTAAAATATCTATTACGCAGCTTGGTCACAGACAATGTTGCAAATGCATTCAAGATACGAAATTATTTAGGAGAGAGAGAAGAGAGTCCCAAGCCAATAACATATGGCTGCAGTGCTCATTTGTTGCACCTCCTAGCAAGACTTTTCAGTGTTCCAGAAATAAAGGCTAATGTTGTTGAAATTGCAAAATACTTCCGTAACAACCACTCTGCAGTGGCTGCTCTGAAAAAAGTGGGAGGAACCAAGCTAACTCTACCACAAGACGTGCGATGGAACTCAGTAGTGAACTGTTTTGAGCACTATATCAAGAACTGGCCTAATCTGATGACAATTTGTGAACAAAATCATAAAAAAATAGATGGCATTGTCACAGCCAAAGTTCTCAACTTTGGGCTTAAGAGAAATGTTGAACACATGCTGAGTTTGCAATGACAGTTAAATTACAAGCATTAAAAAAAATGAACAGAACAAGCACTATCTCTAGCTAATTTTCTTGCAAATATTCTCAATACTCAGTACAAGGATCAAACTATAACTGCTGAAGAAGAGGAGTTGGCTATGACATGGACATCCAACAATCATCCCTTCATAATGCCAATTATAATACACTTCAGAGCTAAGGGTGAACCATTCAAGAAATATATGTTTGCTGATGATGTTTTAAAGAAAGTCACACCAGTGAAGTGGTGGAAGTCACTTAAGCACTCAGAGTCAGAGATTGTTGAAGTGATAATCTCACTTTTAACAGCAGTAGCTTCTTCTGCCGGTGTAGAAAGAATATTTTCTTCCTTTGGACTAGTTTATTTCAAATTGAGAAATCGTTTGGGACCTGAAAAAGCAGGAAAGCTTGTTTTTCTTATCCAGATTATGAACAAACAGGAAAATGAAGGTGAAGACGACTGAGTTAGCTACAGAAGGCAATATTTTAAGTTTCTCATGTTGACCTGGCTAACATGGTTGATTTAATTATTTTTGTAAATATGTCATTTAACTATTTTAGTTAAACAATTTTAACAAACTTGAAAAATGCATATGCTTGTTTTGTTAAAATACTCTATATTTGCTGTTCAAGAAAAGAATCTAGGATACATAATGTTGTTGTTTTAGTTAAATAAAACAATTTAATTGTCTGTCTGGTGATGTTCTTCTCCTAATACAGCATGGCAAGAAAATCCTCCAAATATTAATGATTAACCTATTGAACTGGAGATAGCTCACCTCCCAATGACTTCATAAATATCTGAAAAGTTTTCAGAATAAATCACTGTTTAAAAATGTATAGTGTGTACCTTCTAAAAATGAAACCTACACCTATCTCTGAGTTGTGAGGAATATGTATTAAGGTTATAACAACCAACAAGAATGCACTTTTATGTAGAAATCAATGACTAAATCAAGTCTTCCTAACCAGTGATTTAAATCATGATTTAAATCAAATCTACCCTGCAGCAAAATATCAAAACTTAGCTTACTCCTGCACTGAAGCAACAACGCTATGTTTATGACCTCATATTGCATTGTTGTGGATTGAAAACTGCAATTTAAATGTACAGCAAAATCCAGGAAGAACTAGAAAGGAGTGAATTTAGAGCTATCAGTTAGTAAATATGGCCAAAAAAGCAGCCTATAAATGACTTTATGCTGCAAACCTACAAAGTGCAAATAATTCACCCATTATAAAAGAGTCCTCCTTTAAAACTCTTTGTTAGTCCAATAAAAACTACACTACATTGGAATATGTACTTTATCCTAAAAGGAAGTTATTAGATAAATCTTATCTAATTCTAATTTAAAATCCAGAAATAAAACTAAAAAAAAAAAAGAGTACAGTTACCTGGACTAGAAATCCGGTCACGATATTTAGGAATTTCTCCGCTCAAGGTCTGAAGCATAACCCACATTGTGAAGGTAAAGAGTGCTGCTAGGAAACCATAGAATACCAGATAAAACAGCAAGATTAGACCTGTAAAATTAAAGAACTCAAATTAACAAAATATTTAAACTGAACGTGAGTCTAATTTTTTACTTTGACACTGAGGATTGTAGTTCAATAGGAGTTGGATCAGGTGCTCAGTCCCCACCACTCAAATACAGAGATACCAAATTACATCTTCCTTGTGTTTCAGGATTAGAATCTACAGACATAGCTATATATATATATATATAGCTATATATATATATATACATACATATATATATATAACAACTTCTCATTCCATTTTTTTTTAATTTTGTATTAGATTACATATGATAATATGATTGTAAAATAAAATTGAAATCAACCTTTTTTTTTAATTTTTTTTTTTTTTTTTTTTTTTTTTTAAAAAGAGCTTGAACAGGAGGATGCTCCTTCCCCAGCTTCTGAGGACAATTTTTGTTCTGTTGCAGCTTCTGTTTCTGAGAGCGAAGTAACTGATTGTACCCCAGCATAACAGAGACCTCTACGTGCAATACTATATGTGAATAATCAATCAGATTACAAGCCAAATGACTATACATTAGATTTTCACTAAGTTTAGAGAGCCCTGAATGAAAAAACAAGATGCTATAATGTGAACACAAATTACAACTGTAGAATTTCTCATTCGCTGATTGGGGACTACATGGTGCTTCTTCTGATGCAGAACTTGAGGTACATGTGACAGTAAGTTAGGTGGTTTTGCGATGTGGATAAGAAGGTTGTAGAATACATCCAACACACAACCGGTACATCTTGCAATCATTTCTCAAGCTATCCCAGACATCGGGTTTAGACTGGGCACATTACAGAGCTCCTTTAGCAATTTTATTAACCGATTAGTTTTTTTCTTTTTTAAAGCATTAAGTAAATATAGTTTTTCATTTAACTAAACAGAGTGAACAGACCAGCGGTTCTCAACCTATTTATCATTGTGGGCTGTGCGGGACCCCAAACCTGCTGTGGGGAAGCTGGGAGCCCACCACACACGGCCAGGCAGCCAGGAGCCCACCATGTGCGGCCTTCAGCCCACAGCTGTGTGCTAATTGGGCTGCATGCAGCCCATGGGTTGAGAACCACTGGTCTAGAGCTAAGCTTGGATTGCCCACTTCAGGTGTTTTCTGTAAGCTTTATGCAGGTCTGTGCCAATAAACTACAGAAGGTTTGTCACCAAGGGAAATTGTCTAGAGAGTGAAACTGATAACTTAGAAAAACAGGAAGCTTCATGGAACAAGCTTCCCCCATCCTCTCCAGTATCTCCCAAAATCAACAGAAAATTAAGGTTAGTAAGCAGCTACATTATACTGTAGCATATCAAGCCAAAGCTAATGTTTGCCAATGATTCAAAACATTAAATATATTTCTATATCATATTATTCCTATAATCAGTATTCAAACAAATTAATATTAAAACGTTACTTCTATTGCCTCAAGCTTTGAGAAATCATGATGCTTTCTCAGTTACCACATGGATATCACCTGTGAAGAGTAGTTGAAGGAACAGAGTGTGTGGAAAAAGAGGAAGGAAACTGGACACAGTCACTAAGGATTTAAAGATTTTAAGTTAATATCGCTGGGGTGGAACTGGCTGGAATCCTCATCTTGGCCTAGTCTGCTATGGAGTTAAACTGAACAATTTTAAAAAATGGAACTAGCCTTTAGTTAAGAAATAGATGAAAAGGCTTTAAGATGACCCAGATATACAGGGTTATGTAGTTTTTTTTAATGTTGCCAACTGCTCTTTAACATATTATTTCAACACAGGTGTGAACACTTCATCACCTCAGAGAGTTTTTCATCACGTTGGCAATAGTGATTAATGATTTACAAAAATGAAAGTGACATAAGGGAGCTTTTGCATGGAAAGCCTGGAAGAAAGTATGTGCCTGCAAGATAAAAAATGATGAATCGTGCATTAGTTACGGACTGCTCCTCTGAAAAACTGCTAAAGAGAATAATCTACATTTTAAGTAGCTGTCTGGTTACACAATCTCATAGGTCCTAAAAATAACTAGATATGACACTCTGCAGTAGTACTATTAATGTGCACCTTTCCTGTGTAGTAAGGCAGAAGGCTTTCACCTTAGAAGTGCTGCATCACAAGTCGACTTGAGGGTAAAGGATGCAATTACTCATGTAAGCGATCTCTATCAAAAATGGCTTAGATTGAGCTGTAAGCTTTTACAGGAACGTAGCCCATTCTGGAACTTGGTAACTAAAGCTATTCCAGTAATCCATTTACAAGAGCATATTGTATGCATACAAAATTAAATAGTCAAGTTTGGTAGATTTTCTTTTAGTACATTAAGCTTTGGTGTCTCAAGTAAACCCACAGGAAGAGTAATTTAGAATTAAGGGTGAATAATTGTCCTAAACTTACCTAGATGTGAGTAGGTATTGCAAAAACATTTGAAGAGTGCACAATTTTGTGTGTTGTAATGTTTACTGTGACAAAGTTCCTCCTTTACCTTGGTGGGTCCTGCGCTTATTTGGCAAATTTACTCACCTCAGTGATCTTCCCCACAGTCTGGGTCAACTTCTCCTGCATCTGATCAGGAGTTGGGAGGTTTGGGGGGAACCTGGGCCCGCCCTCTACTGCAGGTTCCAGCCCAGGGCCCTGTGGATTGCAGCTGTCTATAGTGCCTCCTGTAACAGCTGCATGACAGCTACAACTCCCTGGGCTACTTCCCCATGGTCTCCTCCGAACACCTTCTTTATCCTCACCACAGGACCTTCCTCCTGGTGTCCTGATAAGCTTGTACTCCTTGTCCTCCAGCAGCACACCCCTCTCACTCACAGCTCCTTGCGCCTCTTGCCCCAGCTCCTCACACTCACTTCCCTCTTCTGGCTACCCCACCCTGACTGGAGCGAGCTGCTTTTTAAACCCAGGTGTTCTGATAAGCCTGCCTTGATTGGCTGCAGTTGTTCTAATAGCCTGCATGCCTTAATTGGTTCTAGCAGTTCCTGATTACTCTAGTGCAGCCCTGCTCTGGTCACTCAGGGAACAGAAACTACTCACCCAGTGACCAGTATATTTGCCCTCACCAGACTCCTGTACCAACTGGCATCAGTCTGTCAGGCGTTACATAGTAGGGCCCTGAAAAAAGTCCACCAGATGATTACTAGCCATACGTATCACGCAATATAACAGATGGAAAAAACAGTTACTTTTTCCGTAACTGATGTTCTTCGAGATATGTTGCTCATATCTATCCACAATAGGTGTGCATACTCGCCACGTCCACCTGTGCCGGAAGTTTTCCCTACAGTCTCTGTGGGGGGGGGGGAACGTCCCCCCATGAACCCTGGAGTGGCTCCTGCCCGGTGCGGTATAACGGGAGCTGCGCGCTCCCCCACCCTCCGTTCCTTCTTGCCAGATAACTCCGACAGAGGGGAAGGAGGGTGGGATGAGGAATAGACATGAGCAACACATCTCAAAGAACATCAGTTACGGAAAAGATAACTGTTTTTTCTTCAAGTGATTGCTCATGTATATTCCACAACAGGTGATTTCAAGGTATATCTGTTGGAGGTGGGTAAACAAAGTATATCTGTTGGAGGTGGGTAAAAAACCCAGCATCATCCTGGTCTGGGAGACGATCGCATAGTGCGAGGCGAACGTGTGAACCGACGACCATGTGGCGGCCCTATAAACATCCACGGGGACGTGGGCCACGAAGGCAGCTGAGGAGGCCTGTGCCCAGGTCAAGTGCACCCTCACAATGGTTGGCAGGGGAATGCCTGCCAGCTCATAACAGGAACGGATGCACAAAGAGATCCAGTTGGAAAGCTGCTGAGTGGAAATCGGCTGGCTCCTCGCACGCTCAGCTGTGAGGACTTTCTGAATGGCTGAGTCTGCTCGAGGTAGAAAGCCAGAGCCAATCGAGCACGTGGAGACAGTTCCTCACTGGATGCGTGAAGCTTGGGGCAGAGGACCGGCAGAAAAAATATCCTGACCCATGTGGTAGGTGGAGACCACCTTCGGGAGGAACACAGGGTGTGGGCGGAGCTGGACCTTGTCCTTATGAAAGGCCGTGTATGGCAGTTCGGAGGTCAGGGCCCTGAGCTCCGAAACTTGCCTGTCCAACATGATAGCAACCAGCAAGGACACCTTCCACGAGAGGTGAGACCAGGAGCACATGGCCAGTGATTCAAACAGGGGCCCTGTGAGATGAGCCAAACCAGGATTAGGTCCCACTGTGGAACCAGGAGTCTAGAATGTGGGAAAAGACAGTCTAGACCCTTAATGAACCAGCCAGTCATAGCATGGGAAAACACCGTGTGTCCTTGCACCAGCGGATGGAAGGCCATTATGGCCGCCAGGTACATCTTGACGGACGTGGTCACTAGGCCCTGGGCCCTCAGGTGGAGGAAGTAATCAAGGATAAGTTGGATCAGGGCCGTCACCGGGAAGACACTGTGGTCTTCCACCCACCAAATAAGAGTGGTGAGCGGAGGGCCGTCTACTTTCGAAGAGGGCACATTGAACCTACTCTGAGCACATCCTTTCCTCTCCTCCAATGAGCAGCCATGCCGTAAGGTGAATCGCTGCTAGATTGGGAGGGAGGCAGCGGCCCTGGTCCTGTGAGAGCAGGTCTGGGCGGAGCAGCAATGGCCATAGCGGAGCTACCGCCAGGCCCGTGAGGGTCCCGTACCAATACTGCCTGGACCATGCCAGGGCAATCAGGAGAACTCGAGCCTTGTCCAACTTTATCTTTTCCAGAACCCTGGTGATTAGAGAGAACAGGGGCGGAGTCGTAGAGAAGCCAGCCTGACCAGGACAGGAGAAAAGCATCAGAGATAGTGCCCCTTCCCCAGGCCTTCCTTGGAGCAGAACCGGGGGCGTCGCCGGTTCTGCTGAGCCATGAACAGGTCCACCTAGGGAGTTCCCCACCTTTGGAAGAGCCGGTGCTTGAGTCACTGCTCAAGTGATCCACCCTCTCGTTGCAGGTGCCCAGTGAAGGCCTTCAGGTGGATGTTGTGGGCTATACAGACGTCCCACAGCCTGAGGGCTTCGAGGCAGAGGGCAGAGGAGCGGGTCTCACCTTGCATGCTGATACAGAACATCAAGGCCGTGTTGTCCGTGAGGACCCTGATTACCTTGCCCTCCAGGTGCAATCAGAAGACCATACATGCCAGCCGCACTGCTCTGAGCTCCTTGATGTTTACGTTTAGGGTCAGGTCCTGAGCCGACCACAGGCCTTGGGTCTGAAAGCTCCCCAAATGGGCCCCCAACCCAGGTCCAACACATCAGACACTAGCTCCAGTGACAGGGCCCTGTCCCTGAACGGGATCCCTTGGGGCATGTTGTTCGGAGTGGACCACCATCGCAGGGAGGTAATCACAGTGTCCATCCTGTCCATGGCCTGGGAGAAATTCGAGGCCAACCAGAGCTGGAAGGGCCTCATCCTGAGTCTGGCATGACAGATCACATACGTGCATGCCGACATATGACCCAAAACCCTGGCTGTTGTCACCAGGAACCTTGTGATCGAGTCGATGAGACCTTTCAGGGTCTCAAACCTGTCTGGTGGGAGGGAGGTCCTGGCCGACACTGCGTTCAGGAACACCCCAATAAACTCTATGTGCTGGACCGGGACTAACGTGGACTTGGTGTTGTTTACCAGTAGGCCCAAGGTGGTGCACATGGACAGGAGCGCCACGTGATCCCACACCTGCGAACATTAGGTGCCCTTGACAAGCCAATCGTCCAGACAGGGAAATATCTGTACCCGCCGTCATCTGAGGTAGGCCACTACCACCGACATGCATTTTATAAACACTCTGGGGGCAGTGGACAGCCCAAATGGGAGGACCGTAAATTGGTAATGATTCTGTCCCACCACAAAAGGGAGGAAGCACCTGTGCCCCTCAAATACGTGGATGTGGAAGTACGTGTCCTGTAGATCGAGGGCAGTATACCAGTCCCCAGGATGGGGATGATGAAGGCAAGGGAGACCATGCAGAACTTGAGCTTCACCATGTGCTGGTTCAGACCCCATAGGTCCAGTATGGGCCTGAGACCCCCCTTTGGCCTTTGGAATAAGGAAATAATGGGAGTAGTACCCCTTGCCCATGAACTCCTCAGGCACCACCTCTATCGCTCCTACTCCTAGGAGCCTCCCCACCTCCTGCTCGAGCAGAGCTTCGTGTGAGGGGTCCCCCAGGAGGGACAGGAGCAGGCGGTGGTTGGGCGGGGAGGAGATAAACTGGAGGGTGTAACCCTGGGATACGGTGGTCCAAAGTGAGCTTAGACCATTCCGGAAGGAAAGCACACAACCGGCTGGGTTGGATCCCTGACGAGGACTAGCGGGTTGCCCCCTGGCATCCCATCAAAACGCCTTTTTCCCCACCTGTATCAGAGGGGTAGCCATGTTAGTCTGGATCTGTAAAAAGCGACAAAGAGTCCTATGGCACCTTACAGACTAACAGAACTATTGGAGCATAAGCTTTCGTGGGTGAATACCCACTACGTCAGATGCACGTGGTGGACATTTCCAGAGGCAGGTATAAATATGCAGACAAGAATCAGTCTAGAGTCTTTTCTGGACCTGCCTGCCCTTGAAGGGTCCAGGCCCGGGTGGAGGCAGAGACTGCCTGTGAAAGCACCTCTTATAGTCCCGTTGCTTCTTATGGACAGTCTCGTACTTCAAGAGGGTGGCCGGGGTTGGAGTCTGCTGTGCTTGAACTTACCTTTTGCCGGAGCCGGGACATAGAGACCCAGGGTCTGGAGGGTCGTGCGGGAGTCCTTCATGCCATGCAGCCCTGTATCTGTTTCCTCTGCCAACAGCTTTCCCATTAAATAGGCAATCCTGCATGGAAGATTGTGCCTCGCTGGAGAGCCCGGAAAGCAGGAGCCATGATCGCCGTGTCCACAGCATCTGAGTTAGCCTGAAGGGAAGCCCGAACTGCCACTGCCCCTTCCTCCACCAGCACCCAGAACTCCTCCTTATCACACTCCTGGAGGAAGACCTCAAATTTAGGCAGGGTGCCCCACAGATTAAATTCGAATTGACCCAATAGGGCCTGATGGTTTGCCACTCGTAACTGGAAGCTCGAAGACTAATACATTTTTCTTCCGAAAGATTCCAGCCTCCAAGAGTCTTTGTTCTTTGGGGTTGGGGCTGGCTAACCCTGTCATTCCCTGTGGTTGACCGACTCAACCACCAGGGAGTTGGGCGCCAGGTGAGTATATAGGTACTCATGTCCTTTAAGGGTACAAAGTACTGGTGTTCTGCCTTTTTTGATATGGGGGCCAACAAGGGCGGTGTTTGCCACAGGACATTTGAAATTTTAGCCACCCCTTCAGGGAGCAGCAAGGCCACCCTATCCAGTGCCAATGGGGACCACATGTTGAACAGGGAGTCTGAGGGCTCCTCCATCTCCTCTGCCTGGAGATGGAGGTTTGTTGCCACCCTCTTTAAGAGCTCTTGGTGGGCCCTGAAGTCCCCCTGCGGGATAGAGGGAGGCGGGGCGGGGCAAAGAGGCTGGTGCAGTGCTTTGGGTGTTGGCCAGCACTGGAGGATCCACCACCTGGTCAGACTCCGGGCATGGTACCGAGGACAAGCGTCCCACTGACTCCTTCGTCGGAGGTCTGGAGAGGGAGGCTGACGGTACTTCCGAAGCTCTGGCCACCAAGCAAGCTCCCACTGGGGGCTGTGCCAGAGGCCACAGTACCCACTGAGCTGGCCACGATGCTCAGTGCTACTGCACCTGCTGTGGCACCGGTGGGGCCAGCTGCCCGGTCCGGCCCACTGAAGGACGGCTACGAATGGAGACTGGGCTAGCGTAGGATCTGCTGCTGTCTCTCGACTGAAAGGAGGGTGGTGCCAGGATTTGCAACAGTCACAGGAATGCGATCTCGACATGGAGGACTGGTACTGACGGTAACAGCTGCTCCGCGAACGGCCTCAACAGGCAGACCTGCAATGGCGAGGCGCCAGCGATCGACGCCCGGGGCTGCAGTGCCTTGGCAGAGACTTGGAGCAGGAGCCCAAGTGGAAACAGCAACAACGACCATGCCGTGACTGACTGCGGTACCCTCTCGACAACGTCCGCCGCGGTCCTGTCGATATCCACTCTCTGAGTAGGGCCAGTGTCAACAAGTCTCAGCTGGATGGAACCCGGCTCGAGAGTCTGATTGGCGTCAAGGGCGATCCATGTGGACTCTGTCCCAAGTGGACGCTGGGCGATGACTGGCATCAGGAACATTCCCTCGACTGAGACCAGTACCGAGCCGGAGGCAAGTGTGGAGATCCCACCGGAGGCTTGCCTCTAGAGCATGGGGCCAACATCAGCGGCACTCTGGGCACCGGCATGGACAAGACATCCCAAGCCACCTGGAGGGCTTCGGGCGTGGATGGCATCTGGACATCCGGAGAGGCCTGTTCCAAAGGGGCTGGGTTACTCCACTCTATGGGAGTCGGAGGCCTAGGGCCTGATGGGGATCAAGACTGCCCGACATGGGCCTACCCTCTGTCTCAGACTTCCCTCGGTGCCACTGCGAAGAGGGAGACTTCTTGGCCCTCTTGACGTGCCCTGAGGACGGAGACTGGTGCTGACCGGTTGATGACACTGACAGATCACTGTGTACTGAGACCGCAGTGCCCGGTACTGGCTTGAAGCGGTGTGCCGGGGTCAGCGTGACTCCTTCAAAATGGATGGGAGCCTAATGTCCCTTTCTCTTTCGGTCCAAGGCTTAAATGATTTGCAAATCTTGCAGCTCTTGCTGATATGGGTTTCTCCCAAGCAGCGCAAACAGCCTGTGTGCGGGTTGCTTCTTGACAGAACGCTGACAAGAACTGCAGAACTTAAATCCCGGAGCTCGAGGCATGCCCCAGCCCAGGCTCACTGACTAACAAAACTAACTATAGGTACTAAATGAATAAACAGTTCTGGGACGAGGTACAGCAAAGCTGGAGCAGAGCAGTTCCGACACACCTTCACTGGAGGCAAGAAGGAACTTAGGGTGGTGGGAGCACGCAGTTCCCCTTATACCACACCAGAGGGGGCTCTCCCTCCTATAGGTACTGCTAGGGGAAAAACTTTCGGCACTGGTGTACGTGGTAAGCACGCACACCTATTGTGGACTACACATGAGCGATCACTTGACGTAGTTGTCTAAGGTTTAAGATAAAGCATTATGATGCACACAACGATCCCAGCTACCATGGAGACTGTGGGGCAAGGGAGAACATATGCTGATTTCAAACCAGGAGTCTTTCCCAGGAAGACCCCATATTTTGCATTCTTACATGGTAGCTAAACTATCAAATTTGGAATTTCCTCCCTCCTAGGAGGGAAGAGAACAGCACCACTCATTTCTCCTCATCTTGTCTTTTGTGGTTTGTTTGGCTTCTCAGTTTTGAATGCCCCCCTCTCACTCTTTCCTCACTATGTCTTCTTGCCTGTACACAGTTGCCCAGAGAAGCAAATGATATTCTTGTAAATTTATATTTCCCTCTTCTCAATATGAATGTAGTAAAAAAAAAAGCTATTTCATTCTGATTTCACAATTTTTTTTTCATACTTTAGCAAAAGTAAAAATAATCTCCAAACATTTTGGAAATATAGTTCTAGTAGATGACTAAGCAGTCCTATAGAAATATTTTCCCACATCACGGCTGGCTTTACCAAATCATTTTGCTAACTTGTGAGTTACTGCCTACCTTAGAAGCCATGCTTCAAACTCAATTCTCAGGCAGCAACAGTTAGAAATCTCAAGGTTAAAGTGTCCATTCATACAAATGGCATTCAACAATATAGGGTAAATCATTTCTCTTACTTAAAAGATCTGAGTCCAGATTCTCTGCTGCACCAAGTTTATGATTTCTCTTAGGAGCTGCTCTAACATCCACCATCTGGCAGTAGAGTTGCCAAGGGACTGCCTGCCTGCTGAGCATCACCATAGCACCTGCCACACACATCTTGTACTGGGGCTATGAAGAGAGCAACATTTGAAGATAGCTATGCCAACTCTATGCCCACAAGGGACTCTCCCCTCTCCTTTTTTGGATGGGAGTGAAGGGATTAGAAGCAGATTCCACCCCCTCTGTACCACAAGAGAATCTGGTCACTAGATCAGAAATGGCAAATTTGGGGGGTTCTTTTTAAACTAAGAGTAAATACTTTCAAAATTTTATAATTTCTGCCTGTTTCACTCTAATTGTCTGGTTCCCTCCCCCTCCCCCACACAACTCACTTCCTCCCTAAATACTTCGGAAAAAGTACAGATGGGACTCTGCATCTTCTCCTCTTCTTCCCAGCCAAAACTCCGAATAACGACCAAGGCCAGTTCTAATTTGTGTATGTCTGATCATTTAAAATTAAGGTTTACTGGTAACTCTACAGAGAGTCCAAAACTATACGAAGAGCTGACTGGTCATAAGGTCTCCGAATTTCCAGTTACCAAGTTTCATTTAAGGAAACTCAGCGTATTAAATATTTCTCTATTATCACTTTTCCATATGAACAACTGCTACAATTGCTACAGGATTTTGTGATCAGAAGGAAGGGAGAGATGTTCTGCATGATTTTGAATGGAGATTGTCTAAAAAGCAGCAGGCATATTATTGTAAAAAAAAAAATTTTAAAAAATTATGAAGTATAAGAACCCTGACCTGCTCACGTCACTAATTAGGTTGTCTTACCACTTCATCTTACACTCTGACCAATAGGTGAGAAATGAACAGGAGAAAAATTCAGCTCACACTGATGTAGCTGTGTTAACTCTAACAGGATAGCATAAGTAAAAGGTAATAAATGTCTGTCAGTAAACAGAAGGGACTCTAAAAATCTAAAAGTGTCATGACCTTGTTTAACAGACCTGATTCCTGAGTGTCTTTGGACTAGAAACACAGCTTAAAGCTCTTTTTATAGCAACACACTATCAAGAAGCTCTATTTTTCACAATTTTTCTGCACTCTCAGCAATTAATAGGAAAAGTTTCCTTTAGTACAACAGTGACACATTCCATTTAACAAACATGGACTTGTGTTAACAGCACAAACCAAATTGGTTGATTTGGTTTATTTCCTTGTGCTACTTCAAGTGTAGCCAATGTAAATAACATGTACAGCTCAGAAAATGACTAACTTCTGTTGCAGAAAAAGCAGATAAAATTAACACTGTATGGATGCTAGAGGGAATTTTTTGAAGCTATGCAATAGATTAAAGCTATGAAGACATTTTAGAATCGTGAGAAATTGTCAGTTTTGTCCTGCACTGCTACACATTTTTAAATTCACAACAAGCACTAGTTTACAGTTTAGCCACTAAATTGTATGTCCAATAATCTCTCTAAATTGATAAATTTTTGCTTTAAAAATAATTCCAGCTGGATATTATACTATCATCCCATCTGGTATTTAGTAACCAATAGCATGTGAGCCTAACATTTAAAACAATAAATTCATCTCCTTATATGTACTACTAGAGATATATCACCAAAAACATGTTACACAAGATATTAAAGGGAAGGATGTTTCCCCGACAAGCTACAGAATCCCAGCAGGAGATTCAGATGTGCAAATTTAAAATTCAATTCAAATGGCCAGAAGCATTTTTTTAACTTTCAGAACACTGGGTTCAGCAACAACAAATAGTTTTCCTGCTAAAAAGCTTTATTTTCTCAAAAACATACAGATAGAAGGGAGTCTCATTTTTGGCAAACTTTTCTAACCCACAAACCTTCAAGCCTCCATGCTGTGGATCAACTGTTCCTGCAGGGAAAGCCTGAACTCTGCTCTATCTTGACCATTTAATTTTGAGGACAAATGCAGAAAGGAAAGAAATGTCATACTATAATTTATACCACTTCTTCAGACAATCTCAAAGTCCTGATCACATAGAGAGTTAACAGTAAATTGTGAAGATTTCCTGTTTGAAGATCAGCAGGACTCCTACAGAAGTCAGAAAAAACCCCAAATTTTATTTATTTATTTATTGACTACAGCAACAGTCAATTCTGAACTCAAACAAGTGAAGCAGGCCTACAGTATTTCCCTCCTTGATGTCATGTCCCTAAAATCCTCTCTACTAAGATAGCTTCTTTTGTAGCAAATTTTTTTTTGGTTCATTAGATTAAGTTATAGTTATTTTAAATATTGTTTAAAACTTCAGTTGAAGTTTTAAGCACCATCAAGTATGATTTTTTAAGTCTGCTGAAGAACTGAGCCAGTTCATATTAAATATATAGCATCAATTCAGCAGAGTAGGATTCGTACGTACTCTACAGTACCACCACCATATATTTTAATCAGTTTAAATAAACCTGTATGAAGAGAAACATTAGCTCCTGAACTACAGAATGGATACTTGTATTACCCAAATCACAATTATTTCAGCATAATGAACAAGGGAATTTAATGTTTTCATCTGGAGAGACAAGACTAAGGAGTCATAGAAAGGAAGACAATAGTAAGGTAAAAGGAGACTAGCGCATGGGAGGGGATTTGAGCAGCCGTAAAAAGAGCTCAGATAAGTGGAGTATACATGCCATGAGTTGGAGAGGTGATGGACAGTGTTTTAGACATAGAATAGAAGAGAGTTTAGGGGTTGAAACAAATAATATAGACAGTGGAATAAAATCAAGAATAAGACACTAAAGGAGATAAAAGTTTCTCTCACACTTAGTTTTGAAATTTTAAATCAAAATGCTCTATTTCTTCAGAGGAGTCAAAAGCAAGATCAACATTTCAACAAAATTAATGACAACATGGCCGGTAACAACTTCCATCTAGTCAGCAAGACTGTCTTTATTTTGGCAAAAAACATCTAGTTTTAGAACTGTTTAATTCAAACAATGAAACTGATTATTCAATATGAATGATTAGTACAGTGGTTCTCAAACTATTGTATTGGTGACCCCTTTCACATAGCAAGCCTCTGAGTGTAACCCCCCCTTATAAATTAAAAACACTTGTTTATATATTAAACACCATTATAAATGCTGGAGGCAAAGTGAGGTTTGGGGTGGAGGCTGACAGCTCACAATCCCCCATGTAATAACCCTGCGACCCCCTGAGGGGTCCCAACCCTGTTTGAGAACCCCAGGATTAGTAAATATGCAGGTTTTGGGAGCATTCAACTCATTAATAGAAATTGCCATAAGAGCACAGATATTAAAGATAATTATGCTCTATCTGCTCAAATTTTCCCCAGTTGCAGAAATTATTGTGCCACTTCTGCTAATAATAATAATAAATAATAATAACCACAAAGTGTTGCCAATACAGAATAGCTACTGCATTTCAGTAGCAGGGAAGGGAGATAAGAACACTTCTGTGAAACACTTCACAGTAAAAGGCATTATATGAATGTAAAGTTATTTGATTCAGCTATGTTGATTTGCTTATCCACTAAGCTAAAAAGAGACATGCTTTTTTTGCTTCTTTATGATGTCTAAAAGCCTGAAAAGGTTCTCTAGCAAACCCTTTCTACACCTCAAGCTTTGTTTTTTTGGGTTAGAAATTCAGATTTGTTAAAAATTCAACTCCCTGCCTCTTACTCCCGGAGCTCAGATACCTCACAGGTCCTCCTCGGGTGAGTGGGAGGGAAGAGGACTACATGGACTTTCCTTAAGTTTATAAAAATAATTTTATGATCTTTCAGGTCATTCTTTAAGATGGAATATTTTTATAAGACTTGAACATAAAACCAACATCTTGACTGTAGTGGCTTGTTCAGCTTTTTCTAACAAATCTAATTTAAATATTTTTATGGATCACCTATCCAGTTTATGAAACCCACACCTATATTTACCATAGATTTTTAATAATTATGCTAAGTGTAATTTGCTAGGCTACAGCATATCATTGCTAGATTTGAATTCTCATACCAACCAGCAAGCATTAGCTTACTTTATGAAATAGTTAAGTACAGTCTGTGTACTACTGATTTAAATGAATTCACAGTGTAACAGTACTCCTTGGCATGTCAGGAAAAAACTGTTACTCAGAAGAGACAGCTATCTACCCATCAGAGACTGTTTTTACCATTTCTAGTGACATATGACATCTTTTGTAGAGAGTGAAGGAGGAAAGAGTAGGTCACCAGATCTGTAATACAGGTTACCATTCCAAATATCACTGGACAATTCCTTTTGTCTCATTGGCTGACAAAGAAAACAAATTAAAAAGATAGTAGGGAAAGTAACAAGCATATAACCAGAAACTCACCACCTACAGCTACAGTATCAAGCCTCACACACGAAATGCTTATGCTTTAATGTCCAGTTTATAAGTTATCTTTTGTTAAGAAGAACTTACATAAGCTTATATAAGAAATGCCAACAGGTTCTTAATTTTGACAGAAAAAAATTCCTATGTTTTCATAAAAACAAGCACTGCAAGAATGCACTGAATTCAGAGTATCCACTAGTCAAATGCACTAAGTGAAATCTGAATGTTAAAAAATGTTAGTTGCTGAATATCCATCTGTATCTCTTTCATATCTAAAAACCTGCAAGTGTTCTTATAGATTTTCATTCTGCCTTCTCTGCTTCTATTAGATTAAAAAAAAACAATACAAATTTGAGTTCAGATCCGGCCAGATCTTAAACTAAATTGACAGGGTGTGGCTGTCCTGAATGATACGCTTCCATGTAAACTGATGTGCTGAAGTAGTGGTGGGGATTCAGCACGTAGTACTCTGAACACCATAATATACTGCTGGATACACTGTGTAACTGGATATGCAGTCATTACAGCACGTAAAAACAAAACCGCTGACCACTTGATTATATTTTGTCTACCTAAAATGCCCTCTATGATTTCTATAGGATATGGCATTCTTTGATTCCTGTACCAAACTACCATTTAATAAAGGCTTGTCTATACTTGCAAGTTAATTCAGATTAAGGTAGGTTGTGAATTTAAAGCACATAATCTGTTCCTTATTGTTATGAACTGACAGTGGACTCAATACCATACCAGACAAGATAGATATGGTCCCTGCCTCCAAGCACTTACAATTTAACCAAACTCCACAAAATGCAATGGGTAATATTATATGATGGATAAGATATACAACGTTGCTGTGTGCTGCTAGACCAGGGGTCTCAAACATGAGGCCCGCGAAGTTATTTTTTGCGGCCCGCAAGCTCCTCACAGCCCCCCTGCCCTCGCCCAGCATTTAGCTAGCCCGGCTCCGGCCTGTCGCGCACCCGGGGCAGGGCAGGCTCCCTGCTTGCCTGCCTTGCCCCTGCGCCGCTCCGGGAAGTGGAAGGAACATGGGAGAACAGAGGCGCAGGGGCGTGTGTTGCTGTTGCTTCAGGCACCGCCCCCAGCAGCTCCCATTGGCCACGGTTCTTCATTCCTGGCCAATGGGAGATACTAGGGGCGGAGGGGTGTGCCTGAAGCAACAGCAACACATGCCCCTGTGCCCTTGCTCCTCCATGTTCCATCTGCTTCCCAGAGCAACATGGGGGTAGGGCGGCAGGCAGGGAGCCCACCCCCCGAGCCCCTCCTGCAGTCAAACCCGCTGCCCTGAGCCCTGTGCCGCACTCTGCACTCTGACTCCCTGCCACACCCCTCCTGCTGCCCAACCCACTGCCCTGAGCCTCCTGCCGCACCCCAACCCCCTGCTGTACCCTGCACCTTGACTCTCTGGTCTGAGCCCCCTGCTGCACCCCAACCCCCTTCCCTGAGCCACCTGCCGCCCCCCTCCTGTACCCAATTCCCTTCCCTGCACCCGACCCCCTGCCACACCCTGCACCCCAACCCACTGCCTAAGCCCCTGCTGCACCCCTCATCCCTACTGCACCCACCTACTCCCTTCCCTGAGCTCCCTGCTGCACCCCTCATTCCTCCTGCACCCCACACCCCAACTCCCTGCCCTGAGCCCCTGCCACACCCCACACTCCTCTTACACCCCCTGGGGTGGGGATTTCGGGGAAGGGGTTGGAATGGGGGCAGGACCTCATGGAAGGGGTGGAGTGGGGGTGGGGCTGAGGGAGGAGGTGTCAGTAATGCGGCCCTCGGGCCAATGTACTAGTCCTCATGTGGCCCTCGTGGTCATTTGAGTTTGAGACCCCTGTGCTAGACAGTAGCTGTATTTCACCACAGATGTGACTACCCCTTTTTTTTTATGCCAGATTGGAGGAAGGGTAATATTGAAGTCTAGTCAATTTCAAAAAATGAACTGGAAGTAGCTCCAGGTACTACACCTGCCAAAGTGTCCTCTTGCCATTCTGGGTGCTTTACAATCACACTGTTGTTGTTTTTTTTTTGTTTGTTTGAATATTTTTTCCTCCTTGCTGCAGTGTGAAAATTCCATTCAAAAGGCAAAAAAACTTACAGATTATGCAGGCAAAACAGTAAAACTGAATATACACAAAGGGCTGTCAAATATATAAATGAGTTAGAATTTTTTTCAGCTATTGTAATTTTAGGTGTTACTTGTAAAAGCATTAGGTAGAAGTTTTCTGACCAAGGTGCGATTTTTAAGTTGATTTTGTCCCTTTAAAAAAATTCTGTGTGGAGTCCGCGCAAGTTTGATGTTTCTAAAAGTGCTTTCGGATCTCGTGAGAGAAACTGTGCTATATGCCCAATGTCCCAACCATCAGCCTTATTTTAAGCTTCTCTTCTCCCCTTCACTTTCTACTCCAGCTCCCATGAAGTACTCCCTTAGTAAAACACTCAACCAATGTCTTGCTGAAATCATACACATACCATTACATACCAGTGGAGCCTGCATATGGAGTAAGGTAAATCCCATTATTTTTAATGCAATTTTGTATCCTATACAAATCATAAAGTTAAAACTTTATAGAATTAACACTTGACAATTAATGGGAGTTGCCTTTCACCTTTTAGTCAAGGTTCAGTGATATACAATAGTGGGTATGAAATCACCAGCAGGTTGTATGCTGGTACATTAATTTAAACTAAAAGGAAGCTGGTTAATCTGGTAAAACAGCACTTCATCAACCTGAAATAGAAGAGAAAAAAGTTAAATACTAGTATGCAGAATGTTCAGTCTCTTCAAGGAAACAGCCACTGAAATATTCAATGAAGCAGAGAGTATTAAAGTGATTCATTCACCAGTGGGCCTCTCTGTGATGGAGTTGCCCCATGTAATGCTGTATATATCCAGTACTCATTAAGTTTATATGATCTGTAGCAAATAATTAGCTTTCCTAATTTTTAACATTTAGGAATTTATAGGTAAATTTATTCTGTGCATGTTTTACCACAACTAGTCAGTTTAGGACAGAGGACAGTTCCAGCCCTAAGAATCACAGTTTTGACAGAGAACTCACACTTCATGAAGTGTGAATATAATAAAGTATTATATACCGTATATAAACTTAAAAAATTCCAACATTTCATATTTGATTAATTTAGAAAGTTACACAAATTTTTAGACCTATGGATAGTATAATTTATTTTCTGGTATGTCTATGAAATAGTATATAAAGGACAAAGCAACTATCACAATTTTATAGTCTTTACATTAATATATATTGCAATGAATACAGTACTTTAACGATCATTCAGGGCAGACTGCATTCCTGTAATACGGTATGTTCCACAAATAGATCATAAGAGGAACATGAATCAACCACATTTCCAAAGTCATGATAATGTGAAATAAGAGCGTTCATGGGGAGGAGCATGGAAGGAGAGAGTGTGTGCAAATCCTGACAATGCATAATGATTGAATTAACTGCACTACTAGACAGTAGTATTTACCACCATGCTATATTCATTAGTATTTAAGATGCTAGATCAGGAAAATACACATAGTTTTTTATGAAAAAACTCAGATTATGCTCTATACAACAAAGAATATGCTATACAATGAATAAAGATTTAATGGTGCTCCTTGAGCCAGTACATGTAGTATGCTGATATCCTATAATCGTCTTAGACAGCTGAATACCTAGTGTAAAAAATTATATCCTCATGGCATTCAGAAGGTGAAAAGGGAAAATAAAATTAATGGTAAACATGCTAGACAATCAGAGCCATCAACTTAAGTTCCACCTGTAGTTTGGATGAAGGGACAGGACAGCTTTCTTTACTTCTGTGAACACAGAAAAATTAAAAGGAGTTAGTGAAAGTGTTTCAATTAACCATGTTAGGGTTATAGATCTTTACCTGTTTCAGGCACTGAAAGTAACAGTGTCACATTTTAAGATAATTACCATATCTTTGCCTTTTAGCTTATATTATGTTTTCTGTGTATACTATTTTCCCTATTTTTCACAGGAAATGCTAAAGAACCTTGATTTGTATTTATATTTTTGTATACCATTTCCTATTGAAAAGTTACAGTTTTTATTAAATGAGTGCATCAATCTTAAAACAGTTCCAAACGGGCCCAAATGCGTGCAGTAGCTGATCTCTTGAACAATACCTTCTGCCTAAGTCACATCACCATTGTGCATCATTCACTACCGAACTCCATATCTTCAAAAAGAAACATAGCGCGTTCTTTCAACAATGAGAGACAACAAAAAAGGAGGACACATACACAAAGTTAAGAAAAAGTCTACAGTAGTCTCCTAAGGAGGCAGGAGACATAGAGACTATTTATTGAAACACCTCCCAATATACACACCCAGTCAAATCACATATTACTCAGTAGCATCCTCCCTTTTCAGCCAAAAATTCTGGTAGTCAAGCATTTACAATCAATACTTTGAAACAGATTCTTCACCCTGTTCAGCAGGTAAGACCAGCAGAAACGACCAGCATTTCCTTTCCTGGATGTTCCCCTGCCATGGAGGAATCCCCTGTAAGCATAGATTCTAGGATAACCAGCTCCTATGCGTCTCTCTATTTGCAACTACTGGTGCAGTGGTCACGTCAGAGGCTACAGCGACACTAAACAGCATGCAGCTGCGCCGCTATAAGCGGTCTAGTATAGCTTCTCTAAGCCGATGGGAAAGAGCTCTCCCACCGACTTAATTAATCTACCTCCAACCAGCGGCAGTAGCTGTCGACATCAGCATTTAGGTCAGCGTAACTTATGTCATTGAGGGGAATGGCTTATTCATACCCCTAAGAGATGCAAGTTATATCAACATAAATGTAGTACAGACATGGCCAGAGAGATTGAGGGGGAGCAGTCTGAACATGTTGCACTCTGGCTCCCTGCAACTGTAATGTGTTCTCCAGATAAACTGCCAATTTGATGGAAGTTAGAGCAATCTCAAGGCTCTATCTTGGACGCGGGCAGAGAATCAGGGAGCCATAACTAATTCTCTTTAGCATTTTCCTGAACTATCCCGAGCGGCTGGCTGAAGATGAGGAGCCATCTTTTATTAGGTATTCCCCTAACCTCAGACAGAGTCAGTTGAACTACCCAGCAGAAAGGGTAACAAGAAAGGGACAGCAGCTGCCTAAACTGCTCCCAAGGGAGTTGGTAAACAACAGCCTCCCACCTCTTTCCCATAGTGCTGACAGAGCAGTTTAAAAGATGCAAGGCAAACAATTTTAATTTGTAATCAAATACAAATTTTTCTTCTTAGCAGTTACCCTCAAAAGTCAGATATGAATGGATGAAGATAAACTGAAGACTCAAAATTTCAGAAATATTTAAGTAGCCAGACATAACAGGTTCAATATAAAGCATGAAAAGTCTAAACTAACACCCCTATAGCATACAAAATGATTTTTGTGAATGCAGAATTAAGCATTGACATTAAGGAATATTTAATCTCTTTACCACACATCTATTACCTAAACTCCTGTTGAAGAACAAATTAAGTACAACATTACATAAAGTACTAATGAACCTTTATATAAACATATTTACTGAATTTATTCTTGAAATGGGAAAGTATCTTTACTGAGTGATTTGGCTATAAAACAGAACAATCACTCAACTCCAGATTAAGGTAGGTTTGCTATTAAAAACAATTTTATAGACAATATGCCATGGCACAGGAAGAGACCAGGATGGCAGTATTACAAAAGTGTTCCCTAGTAAAGTAAGTTACAAGATTGAAAGGGTTCAATTTTTATCAGTAATTGTCAGAAAACACTGATTTCACCATACATATACAAACTGCCAAAAAAATATTTCCACTGATGAAATTTACAGATAGGTAACATAAGAAAAATGCTGCTTAAGAACTTAAATATTGATTTAAGGATATTTGTTTTGTATATTTTGACCTGTGAGTTGATAATTTGTGTCTTAATGGTTATAAAGCTAATTTTTTGAATTTCTACTGTCATTAAATAATCATCTGACCCCCACTCACTGTCTGACACCCATGATTTCCTGCAACTGTGGAAATTTAAACAGATAAAAATGCTTAAAAATAAACATCCGTATCATGTCAAAATTATTAAAAAAAACAAAAAAACAAATTCTGCCAAGCCCAATCATTGGTGGGGAGAGACTAGCTCAGTGGTTTGCGCAACAGCCTGCTAAACCCAGGGTTTTGAGTTCAATTCTTGAGGGGGCCATTTGGGAATCTGGGGCAAAATTCTGTCTGGGGATTGGCCCTGCTTTGAGCAAGGGGTTGGACTAGATGACCTCCTGAGGTCCCTTCCAACCCTGATATTCTATGATTGATAAATATCTTTGTTTTTCCTTAAGATATGCTAAGCATTTCTAAAACACTTATAGTTGTTAATGCTATCTGTTTCAGTACACAAATATGCTTCTATGATCACTTAACCACACACCCATTCATTCAACCCACACACTTTAAGAGAACCTGCTGATGGAGTGCCTGAACAGAGAAGTCACAAGACAACAACAGACTGGAAATTTCCTCTCTTCCTCCTACTCTATTTGAGTAGCAGAGTAGCCAGCAGGATCATATTTCTGTCTGAATAGAGGAGAGCTCCTATCAGAAACAGCGCCCTCTCCTGACAGGCAACCTGAGAGCACACACCCTGCATGTTCTGTGTTACTACTCATGGAGTGTGTACCAGGGCGCGCATATGTCCAGCACTGCTCAACACCATGCTGAAATTCTTGTTGATTTTATAATCACAGCTATTTAAATATCTCAACTGTATCAAAATTTAGGAGTAAGTAGGGTGCTATCTGAAGCCAAGAAATATACATTTCCCTTGAGAAGTGGAGTAGTTTATTAATACTTAACATTTATACACCACTTTAATATGCATTTTCCCCCCACTATTGTAGTTTAAGAATTTGGGAGAACAACGTGATTTCATCTCCCTCCTGTTACAGCTCCCAGCAGAGGCAGTGGGAAAATGAGGAGGGGAATGAAAGCACAGTATTCCAAACGGTCATGTGGAGAAACTACTGTTATCAGCCACATCTGTAAAGGAAGATCCCAGAAAATTCAATCTAGGGTCAACCTTAAGCAAAAGTAATGTAAGTTACAGATCCATCCCTGCTATTTTCAAAAGCTGTGGGCAAACTGACAGCTCAAAGACCAGACCTCTCCACCACCTCCAGCAGCAGCAGCACACCTCATTCACCACTGACAGGTCAGAGCTCCCCAAACTGTCATGCCAATAAGGAATATGTGGGAGCATGACACGCGTGTGGCTGCAGCAATACCACAGAAGAGATCAGCGAGGAGGGAGATGGCCCCCGTCTTGGCATCGGGAGTCTGCAGCCGTAACCTGCTACAGTTACGCCACCAGACTCCTCCTTCCTCCCCATCCCTACGCAGCGGACACGGAGAAGGAGCCTGCTGAGCCCCACTGCAGCATTTACGCGGAGAGTGAATCAGCTGGGGACGTACGGAGAGATGCTTCCCGTGACGGCCCGATCATCAACCCTACCAGCCCGCCCCGAGCAAGACGAACAGGAAGGCGGGGCGGGCGCCGCGGAACCAGCACGCGGGCTCCGAGACCCACCCCTCCCAGGCGCACTATCATAGGCTATTTTTAGATCAGAACGCAGCGAAAGTAACGGCTTCCAGAGAACCGCCTCGTGGCTCCCCCCGCCGGCAGCCCCCCCCAACGGCTCCTTCACCTCTTCACCCACCCGCCCCCGGCTCCCGGCCAGGCCCCCGCCAGTCCCTTACCCCAGCTCTTGGCCGTGCGCCCCAGAAACTCGCCGCTGCGCGGGTTGTACACGAACTGCCGCCACTCGGCCATGGTCTGGCTGAACGGCTTCTTCTCCTCCTTGGACATGGCGGCGGGGCGAGGACTGTGCGTGTCCGGGCGGCAAAGACTCCCAGCCGAACTGTGGTAGCGCCTGCTCCGAGCCGCCAAGTAACAGCCCTCTTCCCCTCCCGCCGGGCGCCCGAGAGGCCGGGCAAGTCGCACGCAGCCGAGCTCCTCACTCCCCCTCCCGCTGCCGGGGCGGGGCCCCACGCGTCAGCGCACCCTTTCCCCTCCCGCTCTGTCTCGAAGTCGCGCCTGCTGCCTCCTGGCGGCCAGAAGGAGAATAGCCGCTGGGGCGAGGTGGTGCGTAGAGCCCCGGAGTTCCAAGGGCTCCCCAAAGAGCGACACGGGGCCTGGAGTGGTGCTGCTCTGACGGCATATGGCGCGGAGACCTCAGGCGCTGCCTTGCTTCACCCTGCCCAAGCGTGTGCACACATCCCATTGAGCCGGACTTAGGGAAGGGCTATGAGACCCAAGCACATGCTTGGTGGGGGAAGGGAAACAGAAACTGATTTGACATAAAATTTTCAGACTGTGGCATTGAATCCGTGACCTGGCACGTAAATGACCTGGTTTTCACATGAGCTGATTCCAGGCAGGTCCCCTAAGTCACCAAGGGAGCTGTCAGTTGTCACATCCTTGAACATAAAAAGATTCACCAGGCCTAATTGTTCCCTTAACTAAGACTGTGCTACCTCCTTGACTTCATTTATATACTCAGTGACCTGTACACACCCACTAAAGGCTAATGGAGTTGACACAGCTGTCACATAGGGCACACAGTTTGGTCTGCAAAACTTCTCAGTGGTATAGATGCAGCAAATGGGAAAAACCCCAGCCTGACTCTGAGCCCAGGGGGAGTGAAGTTCAGCAGCTGGCAGGAGTGAGGAGGAGTATTATACTTACAAACTGTCAGAGTCAAGTAGCAGACTAAGTAATTGCTTAGGGGTCCAAACAGCTCACGAGAACCACCTATTTGCTTTTGCAGTATGTGGGGGGGGCAAAAATATTCCTTCACAGGGCCCCCAATAGGCTAGCACAGCCTCTGAAATTATACTACTTTGATATGGAACTCTGTGCCAGACTGGCCCTGGGAACCATTATGCCATTTTAACAAAATCACTTTTCTGGATAGGTCTGCACTTTAAGTGTCTGCACAGTATTGTGTTCACTAATGTTGATTTATAATTAGTGATAAAGGAATAGAGCATGGTTTGACAGTGATACCTATTTCTGATATAGTCCTTATCTGTAGATCTCAGAGTATCCCCTAATCTTTAATGTATTAAGGTTAGAGCTGGGGACCAGCACACTTACCTCTCTGTTTGACCTGGCAGTTATGGTGACTAAGATTTTCAAAATGAGTGCATATTTAGGGACTGACTACTGCCAGTGATGTTCAACACTAACACTTTCTCACCATGTGTTTCAGTTATTGAAAATATTAAAGACTTACTCCTTTTTTCCCCCTTCCTAGTTCTGCAATCAGTGAATATGACATCACTGACTTCAGCTCAACAGATCAACTACCCAAACCTTCCATGGTGCTAGAGTTAAGGGGGCACAGTGGTGGCTGAGGCAATTACAACTCAAGGGAGCTGCTCTCTCCTTCCCCTTTTTGCTTCCCTTCACACATGCACATAGTGGACCACACTTATACCCAGCCTGTGTATGTAGATTTTGTAGTTTCCAGGATTTGGTGCAGGAGTGGTTAAATATTTGGAAAACAAAGACATGTTATACAATAAACCATCTTCCTAAAAAAGATTAATACAATCATAGCATAGTTTAACAGAAGAGATTCCATAAACTGTTTCTGCTTAGCATGTTCCATGTGAAGTTTGTTATGTATGGGTTAATTTTTTTCATCCCATTTAATTTCTATATCTATGCAAACTCAGTCTATACAATGATGATACCATTTGCACAGGAGTGAAAAATAAAATTGTGTTTCCTTCCAGTTTACTGAGAATAGTGTAGCATTGCAAGCAATGGAGAAAAGTATACAGGTTTCTCATCCCTCCTGAGCCCTTGATTCACTGTGTGATCTTGGACAAGTTAGTTGACTTCATTGTACCCATATCAAGCCAGCTGGAAAACTGAGAAAGAACAACAGTCCAGTGAAAACCAAATGCTGAATCTGAGCTCTGCTTTCCTGGATAAACAAACTGGGTGAGATGGTGTCCCCCTACTTTTGGGACTATCCCCAGGGGAGCTGGCCATGTAAGTGCTTTTCAAAACCCAAGACATATCATCAGGCTAGGTCTTAGAATGTGTTTTCTTTATTATAGTAATTGGTATACTGTATTTGAATACAATAAATTAGATCTTATGTTTAACAGAAAACATTTCAATGTCTTACAACAATTTTCACATTTTTTCAAGCCTGTTAATATACGTTTGCTTCAAACATCCTACCTCTCAGATTTTATGTTTTTTTACATCATCTAATGGCATCCTTAATGAATGCTTGAGAGTCATAAGTGCCTGACTGAGACGAATCAGGTTCGACTAAGTGTTTACTCTGGTGAGGAACAACTGAATGCAACTGAGTAAAGTTCAAAACCAAACAGCTGTTCATTAACTGAACAAGCAACAAGGATAAATTGCAATTTGGATCAGGAAAGGGGGAATTCAATAACTACAGATACTGTCAGAATAAACACACACACACACACACACACACACACACAGAGTACCAGGCAACAAAAAACAACAACAAGGAGATAGCCAGACTGAATTAACAACAGGAATGAATTACAATTCAAATTGAACAAGGCAGTTTATCAGTCAAGAATACTATTAACAATTATATACAAAACTCTATACACAACTTTATACACAATTTTATACCAAGTAAGGAAGAAAAACAGAAGAAAGTGACTAGGCAAAATGGATTATATACAAAAAATAAAATGTTCTTAGCACACTCCAGATGCAGCTGACCAGCAGTACAGACATCGAGTTCATGGCAAATTGAAGGGATGTAATCCTAACATAACATGACACGAACCGGAAAAAAACGGAGACGACTCTGGCTGAAAGGGTGATCAGGCCTTTCAGCTAACACGCGGGCACTTCTAATGTTTTTTGGCGCAAGAGACAGTTTTATCTGAAGACTCTTACTCGTGTCGGTGTTGGATTGATTTCCAGCTCCCGCACCTATCGGGTTCTGAGCTGGTCCCCTTTACGTCAGCAGGAGCTGCACCCGGCACACTAGGGGCTGCATACGACACACCACTTTTGCACACAGCACTAGTAGCACACGGCCCTGTACTGACCTTGTGTTGACCCTGTACTGACTGACAATCGGCCAGACCGAGAGCCAGAGTGTGAGTTTCAGGTTGTGACAGTGCCTATTAATAGCTCTTGTGAGCTTGCAAAAGTTTTGTATTTTTCCAGATGAGTTCACTACAGCTCCCAGGGCCTGATTAGCTTTTTGTGGGCCCAGCTCCAAACGTATTTCTGCCCCCCCCCGGGGGGAATGATTGTAAAAGGGGCCAGGGGCAAAAGCACAGTGGGGCAGGAACTAGGGTTGGTCCCTGGAGCAAGGGAGGGGCCAGGGGTAAACTACAAGTGCAGCAGCGCTGGGGAGGGGGTAAACAGGATCCCCCTCCCAGCCCTGCCCACACAGAGCAGGAACCTTACCTTCTCCCTGGTTCTAGCCCATTCTTTTCATCTCCCTCTGCCCTGAGCTGCCCCTCCTACAGTATGACAAAGTGGGAATGTTCTTAATGTTTTCTCTGAATACTGTGGGGTGCCTCAGTTTCCCCTATGCATTTCTTAAATATCTAGGTGGTGGGTGTGTGATTATTGCAGAGCCATAGGCAGGTGTGATGCTGTCTGCACAGAGAATGGCTGACACCCTGTCTCCTGGCAACTGATGGTCTGGGCCCTTCCCCTGCAAGATGCCAACTGAAGGTGTTGGAGAACAAAGAGATCAGGTGGCCTCCTAGCCCGGGAAAGAGACAAAGGACAGAGGAGGGGCTTGCAATTTGGAGTTGGCTGGGGAAATGGAGGGAGGCCCAACACTCCGCCTGCCCACTTCCCGGAAAACCCAGTTGGTACAGTTCTCTTCATGGGGGGGGATCCTTTAGCAGTGGGTGGGCCTCCACCTGCCCACTTCTTGGAAATCAATAGGTACAGTTCTCTTCACCTTGAAGTCTTTAAACCATGATTTGAGGAGTTAAGTGGCTCAGACACAGGTTTGATACAGGAGTAGGTGGGTGAAATTCTGTGGCCTGCATTGTGCAGGAGGTCAGACTAGATGATCATAATGGTCCCTTCTGACCTTAAAGTCTATGATTCTATGACAGAGGAAGGTTCACAGCAATAATACCAGAGAAGAGTAACTCTTACTGTCTATGCAGCCATGGCAGAAGACTAAAGGCAGGCAGACCTAAAACAGGGTGGTATGATCTAAAAATAGGGAATGGCCAAGCACAGAGGCAGAGAGCTCATGTCCTTACTGCTGTGTATGCTATGAAGAAGTGTTCCTATGTCCATTATAAGCTCCAAAAACCTGTACAAGGAAATCCCTGTCTTCAACTTGATAACAAAATGCATCTATTCTCATTTGCCCCTCAAGCAATTATTAATTGATTGAAATGGAACTTGAGAAGAGTGGAATTTTTTTTTTATTGTTAATAATTAAGCAGCACTCATTGCCATTAGAGATAAATCAGTTCCTTAGGTGAATTCCAGGTAAGGCAACTAGGGTATACTCCAATTCAGTAGAGTATACTGTATTTTAAAAACACACTTTGTTCTGATTTTCAGTTTCAAACCTTCATATCACAAGAAGGTACCTAATTCATTACCCTTAAGAATTCAAATTACAGAACACTGCATAGATAGGAGGAGTCCAATTCACCTTTTCATCTTTCCCACTTTCTAAATATATAAATAAGCCCTTGAAATGGATTTAAGGAAGTTCATTGGTAATTCTGTAAAGTAAAAGCAAGTGATGAATTGCTGATAATGTATAATGAATAATCAGTAATTCTGAGTAGTAATTACCGGCCAGACCTTGGATCTGAAAACCTCTGTATTTTAAGAAAGTTCAGACCTGAATCGAAACTTCGCCATTGGCATCATTTCTAGAATAGAAAGGATAACAAAACTCCAAATTAAAAACTTACCTCTGAACTTCAGGAAACATTATCTTGATCCATTCATCTCAACTTAAGTTCATCTCTGTTTCCTGCATGGCATTTAACTAGAACTGCACATACTTCCAAATAGATCATATCTATCAGGTTTCCTGGGACAATCTCTTAATAAAATTTTAGTGGGCAGATTTAAAATATGTAGAAAAAATATACAGTTCCATTTCTATTGCAGTTTTTTAAAAAATAAATGCAATATATATTATACTGCATTCCTAACAAAGAAAATTTTAATTCTTGAAATCAGTTTACCAGTTTTCTTCAGCTACATGAATACCTTTCTTTTTCTGTATTACATACACTTTTAATACTACTTGTATTATAGAAATAAGAGGATTTTTAGGTCCTACAGGGATAAGTGCCTAAGAGAAAAATAATATAATTAGATTTGAAATTATCCTAAACCCTGGAACTAAACCCCAACAACAAATGTCTTGATTATTCAAATATTGTCCATCCTCTATAATAGAGAAATTTTCGTTAAGATTAGAAGACAATTTAGAAAGTGTTAACACTGAAGAAAGTCAGAGTCCCTTACGTTGTAGCTTTGTTTCAATAATTGGAAAAAAACAAAATCCCATTGTGACATAAGTGGTTTGCAACTTCTGGACTATTTGCTTTCCATTTCCTGAATTATACATAAGAGTCTGTTCTTAAGACTTACCAGGTTAGTTTACAATAATTATCTTAATACAAAATATTCTTCTCATGTTACTCACCTCACAATCCCCATGTTTCCATGCAATTTGAACCAAATTATGTTTTAGTCAATACATCTCTCTAATTTTTGTATTATATATTCTAGAAAGTCTTGCTGACATCCAAGAAATACAAAGAATTTCCTCATCTGAAGTTATGGCTGTGCAAGAACATATGTGACCCTTTTTTAGTGTGTATACAATTCTAAATAAATAAGTTTTCAAAAGACAATGATATACCTAACACATGGTTTTCTATTTCATCAGCTTTTCTCATTTCCAAGAGGGGTTTGTACTGAGAACAAATAAATAATTACAAGACTCTGTGACTCTGAGGCAGCAGAAATGCCTTTGAAAAAAGTCCTCAAAAGATCACTCAGAACAGTACATGTAAAGGGATGAACCCATAATCATACAGACTTTTGTGATAAAGAAGATACCGAATTCAAGATAAAGTATTTGCAATACATGTAGTTGTAGCATCTCAAAGCTGCTCATGGGAGTCAAGTAGAAATAAGGTGGCCTACAACACCTCCAGAAAAATCTGGTGATTTTAATAGTCATGGAAAATAGTGATGAGAGATTAAATAGTTCAGGAGCATCATCATGCTACTTTCTAAATTAGAATGGGCTAAATCCTGCAGGTAAAATTCACATTAATTTCAGTGGAAGTTGAGGACCTAACACTATTTCTTCCTGCCCACGTGGAAGGTTTTAAATGCACTGAAATGTTATTCATCATCATAAGTGAGAGGGAGAAGCAGGTCACAAAAATAGCAAGAAGAGACTGCATAGATGAGAAATATTACAGACTGAGGGACTTCCCTTCCTTTCGAAGGCTTTGTCTACACTATACAGCTTTTAGCGACATGGCTGTGCTGCTAGAGCTGTGCCGCTAAAAGGCACACAGTGCAACAGCTGTTTGTTGGCAGGAAAGCTCTGCTGCCAACAAAAAACTTCCACCCCCAACCAGCAGCAGTATCTTTGTCTGCAGGAAAGCAATCCTGCCTACAAAGCACTGTTCATACTGGCCCCTTTCCTTGACAAAACTTTTGTCTTTCAGGGTGTGTGGTTAATCACCTGTGAATGACAACAGTTTTGTCAAGTATCAGAGGGGTAGCCGTGTTAGTCTGGATCTGTAAAAGCAGCAGAGAATCCTGTGGCACCTTATAGACTAACAGACGTTTTGGAGCGTGAGCTTTCGTGGGTGAATAC
>NC_133776.1:33596156-33669618 GCF_003597395.2 Chelonoidis abingdonii
TGGTTACGACTGTAGTGTATGCAGCAGAATTAGACTACTGGTGGCTTACAGGAGGGTGACTGAAGGCCAACTGGCAGATAAAAAGTGCTGAGATAGCCTCAGCACATTAGGTGACCATCCCGAAGGGGTTCTCTGTGACCGACTGTATGCCTCTGATCAGGCAACACTCAAACCTGTTCATTTTAATGCAATGAGTGGTGTCCCAGTAGACTGCAAGTTTTAACCTGAACATGTGTGGTTGTGTTGGGGCCAGACAGAGAGCAATATAAGATTTCTTCGGCTTTGTCTCCCCTGGACAAAATGATCGAGAGCAAGAACTAGTTAAAAGCAGTCCATCACGTCAGATGGACCACATCTAACACGCCAGCGGTCATTTCTAGACACACGTGCAAATAAGTGATGGTCCATTACACAACCCTATATCGGAAAACTACCCGAACGCTCGCCAACTACCTTCTGCCTCCAGTTCATCCCAGGCATACACGATCATTTGTCTAACGCAGCACTGGGTACACCGCATCTGCTTAAACTCTACCCTCGACAGAGCCAAACCTACAAATTCCCAGCATTTTCAAACTACATACACCGCGCCGAGGCAATTAAGGAAACAGCTTCGATCAAACGAGCCAGACGCGTATACGCAGGGCCTCCGTACGCAAGAAAATCCAGAAAGAAAACCAAAGGACATCCTGAGGCCATACTACAGCCCCAGCCCCTAAAACCCCTCCCACTCTCATTCACGGGATCTACAACCCATCTTGGGCATGTCCCACAACTTTCACGGGTCTGCAGGTGGCCACGGCCATCCTGCCCCACAGACAGCCCTGGCTAAACCATTGAAACGTTTCTCACAGCAACTGCACACCGTACCATAGTACTCTGTCGGGGACCCATCCATGCAACAACTCGAGCAACTCTGCCCACATATCTACACCCAATCGCACACCATCACAGGACCCTAAGCCTGTTTTCATGCTGGAACCTCATTGTACTCGCGCTCTCACCCCTCATTTAGCTTTGGTAACAGTCGGTGATACTCTTGTCTTGGATCTCACCCCTCCCTTCTAACCGAACAAACACAGCGTTAAGATGCGTTATTCCAGTACCAGGTGACATGGTCACATGTCCTGTGAGACCCCAAGCCTTCATTCTTCCTGGCCTGACTCACAGGAAGGCTTGCAAGTAAACGGAGCCATTTACAAACAGTTAGCCTAGTTGATGGGGAGCCATCAAGATTCAAAACTATCATTAATGGCCCACATTTTGCATAATTACAATAGGACCTCAGAGTTATATTTCAGATTTCTAGTTTCAGATACAAGAATGATACATTTGTGCAAATAGGATGACCACACACAGTAGATTATAAGCTTTGTAATGATACCTTATTGGAGACATTTTGAATGAAGCATATTCCAGTTACATTATATTCCCACTCATAAGCATATTTTCATAAAATCATATGGAATGCAATGTCACAAGGGCCTTTCTCTCTTTGCTGCTTTAATTTGAAATAAACATATTCTGGACTGAAAAATACATGATTTTGCCTTTGGAAAGCAAAAGCTTTACACAAAAGTGCTATGGAGTGCGTCTTTAATGTACACTATAAGAAAACAAGTCCACGGTACTTAAAGTCTCATCAAAAAGACAAATACATAAAGTTAATTGTACAAAATTTATTTTCCTTACCAGGATGAAGGGCTATATTAGCCCCTGTAAGTTTTGATTTGATGGTTTCAGGGAATTTAGATGTTATTCAAAGGCCATGTCTATACTACCACGTATGGTGGCAAGCTTATGTCACTCAAGGGTCTGAAAAAAACACTTATAAAATAATAAGGCAATGCAGAACTAACTGAGGACTAGTAGCAACATGCATTATAATCTGATATATAGAAAAACATAAGAGAAAAGCCTCTAAATGGTTTTCCTGATTTGCTTTAGATGAGGGATTATTTGCAAGCTTCTTTTCTTTTCTTCCTTAAACAAGTTCAATAACATTTCCTCTCTACTATTGTTAGCTTTTTCATTGTTCATTTCAAATAATAGCCTTTATAGGATGATTGCTGTTTTTTCCCTTACAGGAAGATCATGGGAACAGAAGACAATTAATGGCCATTCATACAACACAATTAATGTATTTGTTGCCTTTCTCAACTGTAACGGACATTTAAAGCCTCATAAATCCTGTTTTAAAATTATTTAAGAGTCATAGATAGGAGTCATTTCAGAATAATGGTTTATTACATGGACAGGGTGCCACTTCATGTATCCCACAAAAAAACTAGTTGCCATCCTACTTATCTTGGGAAGCAAGGGCCAAACTGGGGTTATTTGACAGTCTGTGATGCAACAGCCAGGCTGTCTCAGACAGAAGCATCTTCATCCCTCTCCCCACCCATCTGCCAGGAAGAGTGGCCAAATGTGCTGGGGGTGGGGGCACAGGGAGAGAAGGACAGAACCCCTCTCCCTTTCCACCCCTGGTAGACCATTCTGGAGGGGGGACATTTGATCTCCCCTCATGTTACCCTCTACACATCACTTATGAGGGGATGGTATTATGAGATTGCCTCCTATGGCACATGGCCCATCTGTGACTGCTAATAGAACATATCTCCAAGGGATGGAGATATGGGATATTAGAAGGGAGGGCTCTGAATTACTACGGATAATTCTTTCCCAGGTGTCTGGCTGGTGGGTCTTGCCCATATGCCCAGGCTCTAACTGAACACCCTACTTAAGGTCAGGAAGGAATTTTCCCCCAGTCAGCTTGGTAGAGACCCTGGTGGTGGTGGGGTTTTTTCTGCCTTCCTCTACAGTAGGGGGAAGGGGTCAATTGTTGTTTGAACTAGAGTAAAAGATGGATTCTCTGTAACTTGAAGTCTTTGGGCTTGTCAACACCGGCACTTTACAGTGCTGTAACTTTCTTGCTCAGGGGTGGAAAATACACCTGCCTGAGCGGTGCAAGTTTCAGTGCTGTAAAGTACCAGTGTAGACAGTGCACCAGAGTTGGGAGCTATTACTCTCAGGGAGGTGGTTGTTGTTTTTTTGCTGTGACTACACAAGCCACATTAAAGCACTGCTGTGGCTGCTAGTGAAGACGTAACTCAAGACTTGAGAACTACAGTCATTTAGCCAGAGGTGATGGGTCTATTACAGGAGAGGCATGGTAAGGTTCTGTGGCCTGCAATGTGTAGGATGTCATATTAGGATGATCATGATGGTTCCTGCTGGCCTTGAAGTCCAGGCATAATTTATAGAATAATCGAATCCTCACCAATCTGTGACTGCAATGTTTCAGAAGTGATATATTGAACAAAGCGAATTCTTTCCCCACTCACAGTAATTCCTCACTTAAAGTTGTAGTTATGTCCTGAAAAATGTGACTTTAAGTGAAACTATGTTAAGTGAATCCAATTTCCCCATAAGAATGAATGTAAATGGGGGGGGGGGTTAGGTCCCCAGGGAAATTTGTTTTTGCCAGAGAAAAAGGCATTATATACATTTTAAACAAGCAATTTAATACAGCTACTAAACAGGCTGGCAGCCCCCATATCAGCTCCCTACACCCCCACCCCCAGCGCCTCCCTCCCTTGGCTAATCCTGTGGCTCAGTGCCTTTCCCCTGCTTCCCCCATCTCTTGCCCATAGCAATCAGCTGGTTTGCGGCATTCAGGAGGCTGGGGGGAGGAGCAATATGCACCATGCAGCCTCCCCCCTCCCTCCCCTGCCTCCTGAATGCTGCAAACCAGCTGATTGCTGTGGGCGGGAGGCGGGGAGGGGAGCAGGGGGAAGGCATTGATCTGTGGGGTCCACCGGTGGGTGGGAGGTGCAGGGGGGGCATAGGAGAGCTGATAGGGGTGCTGCCAGCTGTGGACAAAGCAGGCAGCCAAACAACTTTATAGCAAAACATTGCACAACTTTAAACGAGCATGTTCTGTAATGGAGAAGGGAAGTAACATCGAAACAATGTTAAGCGAGAGGACATTAAGTAGAGAGTTACTGTATTTCAGAGGCAAAAGCACTCTTCACATTAGTTGCATCTACAAAAGAGAATTAATCAGTCTTTATCTTTTAAAAATAAAAACAGAGCAAATGAAGACTTGAAAAACAGAAAAATGTTTTATTCAACAGCAAAAGCAGATAAATAGCTTTTAACTGGTAAAAGAGCAACACACAAAACCAGCAGCCTTCATCTGTTTGAAGAAAACAATTATTCTTGTAGGAGCTCAGTTGCAATCCACTTCCAGTGAGTCTGGGTTTCAGTCTTGTGCAGATATACCAGAGCTAGAAGAGGGTTAGTCCACATGTTTAGTGGGCAGGGCTGATTTTGATAATACTGCCAAATTTGCATTGCTCATTTGCCCCACCAGTGTTGGTTTGATGTTTACTACAGAAGGAGCTGTTTAGTGGAAGAAAGCTCTTTGTTGGCAATAGTGTGATCCTGACAGACCAGGTCAGGCCAGAGTATATTCAGGCCAATTCACTTGTGTATTAGTATAGATCAAAGTGACTGATGGAAGTAAAAAAGAGTATATTTAGTGTTTAGACTTAATAAAACTAATGGGACATTACTTGCATTTTTCTGTATCCTATTACAATGAAAAAGCAAACATGTTCCCCATAACCAAATAACACATCAAAGAAGCCTTGTGAAATGCCAAATGAAGGACTTTATCAGAAAAAGTACTAATTTTAAAGCAAACGGCCATTGTGTATGATGACTACCCCGGAGTCAGAGAAAGTCAAAATGCATTCCTCACTCACCTCAAAGGAAAAGCCCATCTGGGCAGCAACACTCAGCTTGTGCTCTATCAGAAGCACTAAATATGGATTGAAGGAAAAATCCTTCATCTCTGGATTATTTGGACTCTTACAGGGAAGTGTACCAGATGCAAAGCAGAGATCCCCAGAGACAATATGGGGACCCTGAGATACTTTTGGGAAACTGGCAGTTTATTATATCACTGCCACCATTTGGGATTATAAACTATGACTCACCTGTTAATAATTCTCATTTCCTCTTTTTAGCTAATAAACCTGTAGTTAATTTACTATAGAATTGGCTGCCAGGCTTGTCTTTGGAGTAAAATCTGGAGTACTAATTGATCTGGGATAAGTGACCAGTCTCTTGCAACTGGGTCCAATCTAATGCGATGTGATTGTTGGTTTAAGTTGGCATTATCACAAAATTCAGTTTGTCCAGGTGGCAAGATAGGCTAGAGACTCTAAGGCAGAGGTGGGCAAACTACGGCCCACAGGCCACATCTGGCCCACAGGATCCTTCTGCCCAGCCCCTGAGCTCCTGACACAGCCTCTCCTAACCAGCCCTCCATACAATTCTTGAAACCTGATATGGCCCTCAGGCCAAAAAGTTTGCCCACCTCTGGTCTAAGCGGACGGTCTTTGACTCATGGTAAGACTGGTATAGTGATCCAGAAGTTCACATTTGTTATTGGCTTGGTGAAATTTAATTATAGAACATAACACCAGTTTGGGGTGTCTGCCCTGAGGTAGAGACTTATAGTTGTGAGCCACTCTAGACAGTGTAACACTCACCAGTGTTGGCGTGACGTTTACCACATAGGAAAAAGCTGTTTTGTAACAAAAAAGCTCTTTGTTGACAGTAAGATGAACCCTGTAGGGAGTCCAGATGTTTAGTCGTCATTGTGACCATTGGGATATTGAAAAAAGCAACAACGAATCCTGTGGCACCTGTGGCAAATTGCCGATACTGTTCTCTGGGTCTCGCGCTTTCTCTTCTCTGGGGTAGGTTCAGGGCGATATTGCTTGCCTCTGAACCAGTTCTTAATCACTCCCCTAGTGTCCTTGGAGGAGGGGAGTGGAGAGGGAGGGACCTGGGCCCGCCCTCTACTCCAGGTCCCAACCCAGGGGCCCTGGGGTTGTGGTGAACCACTTGACTAGCGGTTTCTTCCCCTGGGTTACTTCCCTCTCATACCCGTCAGCTTGTGAAGGGCTTCTCGCCTCTCTTCTATACAAGCCTGGTGCCCCTTACCTAGGGTTTCTGTTGGGCTTCCCAATCCACCGCAGCACTCCTCCAAACCTTCTATTTCTCTCTGGACAAACTCTTCTCTTCTGCAATCTGCACTCTGCTCCAATCCAACCTTTCTCCTTCAACTACCACCCCCTGTCTGACTGAAGCAGGGGTTTATATCCCATGACTGGAGTCAGGTGCTCTAACTGGAGTCAGGTGCTCTAACTGGAGTCAGGTGCTCTAACTGGAGTCAGGTGCTCTAATTGGCCACAGCTGTTCTAGTTAATCTAAAGCAAACCTTCCTCCCTTGGCAGGGAATAAGGCCCCCTGCTAACACTCTTATGCTGCCCTCTGGCCATGCTGTATCACACACCTTATAGACTAACAGAAGTATTGGCGCATAAGCATGCGTCTGCCGAAGCGGGTATTCACCCACGAAAGCTCATGCTCCAATACTTCTGTTAGTCTATAAGGTGCCACAGGACTCTTTGTCACTTTTTACAGATCCAGACTAACACAGCTACCCCTCTGATAATTGGGATATTGAAGTTTCCTTCTTTACATGGTTTTAAAATTTGATTCACAGTTCTCTCATACACAAAGTTCTGGACCTATTTTTTATTCCACATCCTGTCCCACAGCTGGTGTAGCATAAGAGTTTTGAGTAGGGTAAAGGATGAGTAGGGTAAAGAGTTTTGAGTAGGGTAAAGGCCTTCAGTCAGAGGGCCCCCTAGATAAGCTTGAATCCTCCCAGACTGTTCTTTTATCCAGCATCTTTCAATAACCACATTCTTAATCACATTAAACAATAAAGTAACCATTCTGATGTAGTTCTGTTAAGGAAGGGTGAGGAGAGGGGGGAAAATTGTTGAGATTTACATAGGACTCAGCAAAAGTTAGTTTTATTGGTTGGAGAAGTTCCCATCACTTGATTTGACAGAGAAAAATTCTAGATTAGGCATGTCTCTGCCTCAGACAACAGCATGTTTTGTGGCTTGAAGTTCAACTGAGAATCAATAGCACTTAACAGATAACTCTGAGCAGCATGTATCTTCTTGCCCTGCCTGTTGCTTCACCACATGGTCAATGTGTGAAAAACAAAGATTGGGACGGCAGTGCACTGCTTGTGCTGCCTGAATATTTGGATGGATTCATAGGTGCCAACTTCGTGGGTGCTCTGGGGCTGGAGCACCCATGGGGAAAAAATGGTGGGTGCAGCCCCCCATCAAGGGCTTTCCCTCCCCCAGTGCCTCCTGCCCACCTGGGGGCCCCTCCAATCAGCACCTCTCCCTCCCTCCCAGTGCCTACCGCCTGCTGTGAATCAGCTGTTTTGTGGCATCAGGAGGCACTGGGGGGAAGGGGAGGAGCAAGGGTGCAGCACGCTTAGGGGAGGGGGCGGAACTGGGTGGGTAGAGGTGGGGCTGTGGAGGCAAGAGGTGGGACAGGGGCAGAGCAGGGATGTGAAGAAGCAGGGTGGGGATGAAGCTTTGGGGAAGGGGTGGAATGACGGTAGGACCTAGGCGGAGCCGGGCAGGGGGGAAGCACCCCCTGGCAGATTAGAATCTCGGCGCCTATGGATGCATTCATAGATCTGTTTCTTCCCATAGAAAAATACCTTCAAAAGATGAGTTTGAGAGCTGAAATTCGTAACTTTGCTAGACACTAAAAATCTTGATCTTAATAAGGACACTGGATTTATGGCTTATTACAAAAATCAGTAACCTACTAATCCCCTTTTTTAGACCTATGGCTGAAAAGGTATCAACAGGGCACTTCACTTTGAATGGTCTCCTACAAGATGTGTTAAATATTTATGTCAAAAGAAGGTGTTCTATCTTGTGACACTCTAAGTCCCTTTCACAGACCTGAAGAAGAGCCCTGTGTAGCTTGAAAGCTTGTCTCTCTAGCCAGCAGAAGCTGGTCCAATAAAAGATATTCCCTCACCCATCTTGTCTTTCTGATATCCTGGGACAACGATAGCAACAACTCTTCCCATAGTGATTCATTGCATGTTTTCACACTTGTCTCATACACATTTCTTGAATTATTAGGATGGATCTATAGACCCAATGCTGATGTTCTGGTCATACACAAATAATGTCATCTTTGAGCTCTCTGTCTTGCCAAATGACCCATTTCCATGTAACCTCAGTGGAGAATTTCCCCCTCTTGTTTATTGACGTTGTTCTGTGAGAAAAGCAGCAAACTTCTTTTTGGCTTAGAGATTTAAGTTTGTACAGCAGGCATCTCTCTCCAGAGTATCACAAAGAAAGATTATTTATGCTGTCTGGACATTATGCCTCTTCATGGTGATCCTAGTGTTATTGCTGTTGCTATTATTGATAATGAGTCTGCTCATGCTTGTCAACCTCAATTGCTTTCCTCAGCTGATGAGGACTATAAACACTAAATGTCATTTTAAGTTTTTAAGAGAATTATTTTTGCTTCATACAGCATAAAATAAAGTACTGTTCCTTATCCTGCCTCCCCAACTCCCTCTCCTATAGCACAGTTCTCCATGCAACTGAAGTCATGTTTACCCTTATAGCGCTGCAGCGGCACAGCTGTACAGCTATAGCTGTGCCACTCAGGGCCGGTTCTAATTTTTTTTGCCCCCCTAAGCAAACTGCCGAAGCAAAAAATAAAATAAAATAAAATAAAATAAAATAAAGGTGTCTGGAATGCCTCCTCCAACATTGTGCCACCCCAAGCACGTGCTTTTTTTGCTGGTGCCTAGAGCCGGCCCTGGTGCCACTGCAGTGTGTACGGTGAAGACCTCTATGTAGATGGGAGAGAGCTCTCTCGTCAGCATAAAAAAACCCCCACTCCCTCAAGTGGTATTAGCTATGTCAGCGGGAGAAGCTGTTCTGCCAACATAGTGCGGGACACTAGTTCTTATGTTGGTGTAACTTATGTCATTCAGGGGGGTTTAATACTCACACCGTTGGGTGACAAGTTTTGTTGATGTAGATGGCAGTGTAGACAGAGCCTAACTCAGCATTTCCTGGAGTGGGCATTAGGCAGCCAGGAATCTCTAGGCTCCTGCCAGCTTCCAGTTAGGAAAGGGGAACAGGAGGAGATAGATAGCATCTGTTGTTCGCTATCTTCAACCCTCATTAAACAGCACAGTCCCTCCCCATTGTTAGGAGCCAGCACAGTACTTTTTATTGTGGGCTATAGACAGCTTCCAAGAAGTTCCAGTCCTCAGTCAGCTCCACACCAGGAAACTGCACTATCAGCGGTGCCTTAGTGATTGCACCATCTGATATTGTTTGTGCTACTTTCTCATTTGTTCTGCTTTGCTCTCTCCCCCCTTGGAATCAAGAAATGTCTCCATTTCCATTAAAGACTAACACTCCTGCCAACTTCTTTTAATGGTCTGAGCTCACCATGACAGCTACATTTGTTCATCTGCTTTTGTCTCCATCATTTCCATCCTCTTCTTGCCTACACTCTCCTCTCCCCTTCCACTCCTTCTATCATCTTATGCTTTAAAAATACTCACCCTTCACTTCTTTTGCCCCAATTGCATCAATTTTGCACTGATGTAATTCCATTGATCTCACCGTTATTTCTAATTAGCATAATTGTGAAATCAGAATCAGGCCCAAAGTCTTCAAAAGTAATCTTTCCAGTGATGGGCTCTGCACTGCCCCCTACTGAGGAGGCCAGCATACTGGAACAATTTACCCCATATAGTTAAGTAAATGTTATGTCTTTATTTCATGTTATACTATGAAGATTTAAGACTATTACTGTAGTTAAAGCAAAACTTTAATTCTGGTTTAAAGGGCTTTTCAGTTGTCTTTCAAATTGTCTAGGCTTGCCAGATGCATGGTATATGCTCTCATGTGAGTGTGTCTGCTGGTGGGAGAGTGGGCAGGAGGGAAGGCATAAAGTAAATCTACTGTTACATATGGTGAATCTTTCACCTTAGCAACTCAGTCAGGTGACATGTCTAGCATAACTTATGTCAAGTTTGCATGCAGTCTTGCAAAGCAATTACAGGTTTCAGAGTGGTAGCCATGTTAGTCTGTATCAGCAAAAACAACGAGGAGTCCTGATGAGGTGGGTTTTAGCCCACGAAAGCTTATGGTCAAATAAATTTGTTAGTCTCTAAAGCAAATACAGTTCAACTGAACAGCTCCTTTCAATAGCTGTTTTTTTAAACTGTTATTTAGCTGGGCTACAAGTTATGACAAGTGACAAAGCCAGAATCATCCGTTTGGCATTCATTGTAACATTCCATCATAAGGAATTCTCATACTACAGGATGTGAATGTAATAAAATATGTGACTCAGTGTTGCGATATCTTTTCACTCTGTGAACTGCAACTGTTGTAGTAGTGACTTGGTCAGGCCATACAGGCCAAAAATATAGGTTTGATAAGGAAAAATGTCTTAAAATGAATAGGAATAGAATTGGTTTTAAAATAATAACGTTGGACCATGCCGTTGTACGTGAAACACACTAACAGATATTGGTAGTTGAAAAGTTCTAAGAGAACACAGGGCAACCTCTGTCTAAATGTGGCAAAATAAATGAGGGACTAGATTATCCTCACTGTCATGCAATAGGGAAGAGATGAAATAATCACTGCCTAGTTGAAGGAAGGTAGGGGGAACAACCACTCCTCCCCCAATTTCTATAGTGCACAGGGACCCAACATTTTTAATCTGGGTGTGATGCCTGATTCACCAAATGGAAGACCTGATTTTGCACTGTCTTACATTTTACAAAGTGTAAAATCAGAGGTGAAAGTAAGCTGGTACAGTCCAGTATGGTGTACCGGCAAGAGCTGGTACGCTGTGCCGGACTGGACCGGCTTCCCCAGCTGGGCTTGGGTGGGGATTTAAAGGGTCCAGAGCTCCAGCCACTGCAGGAAGCCCCGGGGCCTTTAAAGCACTGCCGCCGGAGCTCCGGCAGCAAGGGTTGGACAGCGCTTTAAAGGGCCTGGGGCTCCCCGCAGCGGCCGGAGTGGTGGGCCCTTTACATTCCCAAATGAGCCTGGCAGCCGGGCTCCGGCGGTGATTTAAAGGGCCAGAGGCTCCAGCCGCTGTGGGGAGACCCGGGCCTTTTAAAGTGCTGCCGCTGGAGCTCTAGCAGCGAGGCTTGGGCAGTGCTTTAAAGGGCCCAGGGCTCCCCACAGTGGCCGGAACCTCTGGCCCTTTAAATCCCCACCGGGGCCCAGCAGCCAGGCTTGGGCGGGAATTGAAAAGGCCCAGGGCTCCTGTCACTGCAGGGAGCCCTGAGCCCTTTAAATCACCACCAGAGATCTGGCAGCCAGGTGCAGGCAGGAATGTAAAGGGCTTGGTGCTCTGGCCACTGTGGGGAGCCCCAGGCCCTTTAAATCACCACCAGAGCTCCAGCAGTGGGGCTCAGGCGGCTCTTTAAAGGGCCCAGAGCTCTGCGGCGGCCGGAGCCCTGGGCCCTTTATTTCACCCATGAGCCCCAAGGCTCCCAGCTACCTCTGCAACTGGTAGTTCCGGGGTGATTTTAAAGGCCCTGGAGCTCCCAGCCGCAGCCCCAGGACCTTTAAACCCTGCATCTCCCGGTTGAGGTCATGCCCCCACTCAGGACTCTGGAATATTGGTAAGTCCTTTCAGTTACTTTCACCTCTGTGTAAAATGCTACTGAGAAAATGATAATATTTTCACACTCATTTTTGCACAGCCTTAAACAATTAAACACAATGAAAGGCAATTGAAAAACAAGCAAAATTTTTGTGAGTGCCTTTCAACCTCTCATTTTTATTTTTTTTTAAATGAGAGATGATTAGGTCTAGATTTTTAAAGTTCTTTTCAATAATGCAGAACAATTAATAACCATAGTCATGTTTAAAAGAAGTTATATTCACCTAATGCCTTTTTACTTTTTAACATGCGTATGAAGTGAGCCCCTTAGAACCATCAGATTGCAGCATTTCAGCTGAAGTGATCATAGATGGTCTTTAGCCATAATATTTCAGTTATGGGCCAGTTAAGATTTTAGTACAAAAATGGGCCAGGAATTTCCTCCATATCTAAAGTTTCCAAATTTGGTGAAAAAAACACTAGTTTTGTCTTTAAAATGTGGGATACAAGTTGCCCATCTACCAACAAAGCTTTTTTCAATGGGGGGGAAGAGTGATTTTTGTACTGTTTTTTAAAAAGTTTTAGATATCTTAAATCTTAATTTACCACTTGTACATTAACAAAATGACTACTGTGCAGAATCACAAATTAGTTTTTACTACCTTTTATTGCATCAGTGGACTCCAGCCATTGAAACATTTTGCTATGAAATTATAATGATAGCAGATAAAGATACAGTAGACGTTCCTAGCTTCAGAGGAGCAGTGGCAATCTTCAAAATAAATGACAGAAGTTCAGTTACTCACCTCACGTTTACCTCTGGATATGAAAATCAGATTTATGTGGATATTTAAACAGTAAAAGTTACATTATTTTGAAGATCACTAATAAGAATTTTGTATTCTTAAAATAGTAGTGTTCAGATGAGAAATAGTTTATTATAGCTGTACTGCACAACACTCTCCTGCAGCCATAATTAGACATCCTAGGGAAATCTCATCCCACTTCCATTTTCCTTACTGTTTCTTGCTCCTGTGCTGAAATTTGTTTGTGACTGTAGGTGGGGGAGATGATCCTAAGAATTAGATTTACAAGGGAACTTTTGATTTTGTACTAAACTGACTGTTCTGACAAAAATATGTTCTTGATATGGAACAAGGAAATTCCAGAGGCATACAGAATAGTAAGTTGAACTGCTTCCCCAAAGCCAGATTCTGACTGGTCAGTTGGACCTTTATACTAATACAACATTCCTTATGGTGCACAGCTGGGACTTCATCACCACCAATAACTAATCCCTATAAATACTGATTTCATTATAGGCATCGGGTATAAAAGCAGCCTCTTCCTTTCCTCTCCCCCCCAATTGTGGCTGCCTTTTTTAAATGTAAATTGGGGTAAGTTTAGAAGACAATGTTACTTAAAAGGCTGGTTTGGGAGCTCTCACCAGCTCCCAACTCAGCTTGGTGCAGTTAAAGCTGCCCTGGCACCGTCCAGCACCTTTGAGAGTGGGAATCAGGCTGGGAAAGAGAGCATTAGTTCTCTTCTCTGGAAACACATGGAAGAATCCCGGAAGAGAAATCACTGCAGAGTGCCCAAGGCAATTAGTAGCCCCTCACAGGTAGCGTTTATTGCATTTGGGCTCTTAATTCAGTCTTTTAAATGAGATTAACACTTTAACATAGTTCCTAGTTGCCTGCAAAAGAGGCAGGGAAAAGAGAGGTCACTGAGCTGGCAGGGGAAAAACAGGGAGGGAGAGGTAGTTTCAAATTATACACCTTTCCTTTGCCCCGTGAGCGTATATATCCCTTGGAGGGCAGGTCATTCTTCTCTGAGCACTTCAAATCCCACTTTCTATTACAAAAACTGAATTGGGGAACTGGTCAATGTGATTCCTAAATTATGCCCTGATTGGGCAGATGAGGCAGGTGATTAACTTTATCCATGTGAGTAGTGTCATTGGCTTCAGCGTACTGTTAATCACATGCATAAGTCTTTGCAGTATTGGGGCCTGGCTTTTTATAATACAAAGCAAGATGTTAAAAGTGGCCTTTAAGGCACCACCAAAATGTTGTTGAGAGTACATCAAGGTTAATGGCAAGGGCAGGAGAAGGAAGAAGGGACTCAGATATTTCACTAAATCATTTAAAAAAAAGTTTAAATAAGTACATTTTAGAAAGTGTATATATTAGAAATAGCAAAGAAAATGCATTTGCAAGCTTTTTTCTGTTTCTTTTCTTTCTCTTCATAATAGAAACACCTGCTATCTAAATCCATGCACTAACAGACTTTAGAAATTGAATTGTAAAACTACTGCGCTATGCTCTTAGCAAAATGACCTGCAGGATATGCATCAGTAGATTATTGATGCACTCTTTTGAGTTGCTTACTTAAGGCATGTACTCATAGCCTACTAATGCACAGCCTTTAGGGATTAACTGGCTTAATAGATCTTTTTAAAACAACAATCATATAGTATTGTGGACCTGTGATGAGAGAAATTTTGTCCTGAACTCTCCCATTTAGGTACTGCAGTAGATTTTGCTTTACCAGGTGTTGAAGGGCTGTGTTCTGCAAAGTAATCTTAGCTGAAGTGCTTTTACCATAGGGTCAAATTCTGGTTCTATATATACATCAGTTCCCTCCTAAGGGGAACATGTTTATACTACAAAAGTAGCATTAATGTGAACCCATATTCTGGCTGCTTTCCACCCCCATTCTCAGCTCTTGCTGCGTACTACCCTGCCAGGAGCAGGATTAATCTACACCAGGGAGTAATCTGCATGGAATGGGGTTATGAAGCTGAGTCAGAGTGGGCATGTGCCAGAGCATTTACAACCTACTCTGCAGTGCCTCTCAGTCACTCTAGCTAGAGAGGACCTCTGAAGTGCCATTTCTGTGGATCTGTCCACAAGTTTCTGCCACTCATTTCCCCTCTTAACTACATAGGTTTTTGGTGTGCACGTACAATATACTTCGCAATTCTTTGAGATCCTCAGATGAAAGTTGCTAAAGTAGTTTAAAAAGATTATGATTTTAGCCTCACAACACTCCTGTGAGGTAGGCTATTTTACAGAGGTGGAAACTGAGGCAGAGAGAAATAAAAACACTGGAACACAGTGACACAGCCAGGAATAGGACACCTATTCATTCTCTCCTCATCCTGTGTTAGAACCACAAGATCATAATTCATTTCCAAGTCCATCAATTTTTCAATATCTTTTCAAGACCATCCTTGCTGCCATATGAGCAGCCTAAGTCCAAATTTGGCCCATAGCAAAGTTACAATAATTTGATAGGATGGCCACCGTACTCCTTCACCCCTACAGTGAGGTGGTGGTTGTTTACTGTTTTGTTTTGATTATCTTTAAGAGATGCCCTAATATCATTCATGAACAGAATTATCTAACCAATATTGTATAACAACTTTCATATTAACATGCAGAACAAGAAAGAAGAGAATTGGACAAGTATTTTTAAAAGACGAAAAAGAAACCACTCCTTTTATATTTAATCATCTCCGTACAAAAGTTAGGAATTTATTTATTTACCTGTAATATTAGATCATTTTTTTAATATCTGAAACTTATGGTTTGACACCTACATTATTTGGAACGAGCCAAGCTATTATGTTAATAGTTTATTAATGTTATTAAAACCCACATAGTGTACATTAGAGGTGGTTATAGATGCAGTGTATCTTTAGCAATTCCTTTGTGTATCAGATGTAGAAGTCTTATCCTGTAGTTTCTACAGAGGCAAACCTTTGAGTTCAGTAGATTTGCCTCTGTAAGGAACGCAGGACTGGGTTCTAATGGCTCAGTGCTTTAAGGAGCTGAACACCATCAGTTTCCCTTGAAATCAGAAGAAGTTGAGGGGACAAAAGGGCCTAATCCTGCTAGAAGTTACTATGTAGTATAGTTCCTACTAACATATGAATAGTCATTAGGACTTCTCTTGGTAGGAAACATTAAATCTCATATAGAGTTTTTGCAGAATTGAGCCTCAAATGAATTAATGTCAGGGTGTTCAAAACTAGAAATAAACAGAAATATATAAAGTTTTGTTCAAGAACTGATGAAACTATACATTTAGACCAAGGGTTGGCAACCTTTCAGAAGTAGTGTGCCGAGTCTTAATTTATTCACTCTAATGTAAGGTTTCGCATGCCAGTAATACATTTTAACGTTTTTAGAAGGTCTCTTTCTATAAGTCTATAATATATAATTAAACTATTTTTGTATGTAAAGTAAATAAGGTTTTTAAAATGTTTAAGAAACTTCATTTAAAATTAAATTAAAATGCAGAGCTCTCAGACCGGTGGCCAGGATCCAGGCAATGTGAGTGCCACTGAAAATCAGCTTGCCTGCTGCCTTCGGCACATGTGCCATAGGTTGCCTACTCCTGATTTAGACAATAATATCAATTTACATATATCATTTTTCCTTATCACTTATAAAAATAGTGCAATGTATTTTATTTTTGTGACTGATTGAATTAACATTGCTATTATATTTAGAAACTTCTCTTTTCAAAGGCCAGTTACAAACTGGTGTGATCTATTTGTAGTTTAATTTAAACTACAGTTTAAACCAAATATAGACACGTATATCAGGAAACCTGATAGAAAGTTGAACTTGGTAACAAAAAAATGAATGTACGTTCACAATCAAACATCAATTTCTTCATATAAGCTATAATATAACTACTCAAAAGCATAAGATTACACAGTATTAAGTAAATTTATTTTCTCAATTTCAGTAGTTCACCCTCAGTCTGATTAAGTTAAGATAGAGGAGAATTTGACCTGTTTTTTCCATCCTTGTGCCTACTGAATTTTTTACATTAATGAGAACTTGGATGTATTACTATAAATCATTCAGTGACTAAGGTGAACTCAGAAATCTAGATAGCCAAAAGATTCTCAAGTTTGCTCTGATTCATGAAGTCCAAATTCATTGTCTAATTACTCAGAGTATTACTTCATCATTTAAAAGCCTTTACTGAAAACTATAGAACAAAGGGAAACATTTGAATTAAGAAAAGGAGAGAGAGAGAGATCAAGAAAGGAAATGAGTGTATTATAATGGCAGACTCATTCATTTTCAGAACAAGTGCCTCCTCACCCTGTTATTGTTTTCATATTTCACATACACAGAGTGATGGAGTGCTATCCTTCTATGTTTCCTAAAGTAAACCTGATTCTTCATCTTGATAGCTTCCAGCACAATAAGCAGATTATCTCTGTTGCCAGAAGAAAGTAGTAGAATGTCCATTCAGCTTGCGCTCCTACTTGTCCTGTTGATCTCATATTTTAGGTTGATCGGTTCTCATTAAACAGCTTAGCTGAGTTTTTGAAACATTGTTAGAATTTGGAAAGTTCTGTGATGCATTTTAACCCTTTTTGTTAATTGTGTGATACTTACAACAACAAACAAACTCCTGACTTGGCTTCACCTCCATTTGCACATTCCCCAGTAGCTATTCTGTTAGGATCATTCAGTTCTTCAAACAGTCCTGTTTCAATAATTTCTTCCTGCCATGGTATAGGGACAGCACCTGTCGCAAATTTCTTGAAGAACTTCTTATCTTTGTCATCAAACTCAATCCCCCGGATTTCAGAGAAGTCAGCAATGTCTGCGACATCTTTGGCATAGACAACTGATGGATCTGGCACAAAAGGGGGGTCTATGAGGCCTGCCTCCAGCCTGTGGAAGTTAATTGTTTTGAAGAAAGCATGTTTTCTTGGATCATCGTCACTGCTCCTGCAATAAAACAAGAGATTGTCAGTCAAAACTGTGATGTGGGTGAACTATATATTTTGGGAAAGTTCAATTGCATAACTTGGGTCTATTTTAATTTTAAATGGGTTTCATTAAAGCATCCCTCTGCATGTTCTTTTAAAATCCAAGGGTTGTTAGGTGCATAATGGGATCAAGATATTTTGTACTTTTCAGCTAGGAAAGTCAGGTTTTCAGTGGAACTGAAGCTAAGGAGTGGGAAATATTGGGACTATTGTTAACAACAAAAGCCCAGATAACTTGTTTTATTTTAGGTAGAATAAGAATTCCAGGAAACTCTAGTAGGTAGTTCAATGGGTAATACGTTCAGCTGTCAACTCTGGAAACAGTGATTTCAGTGTGAAACTGGTGACAAGTAAAACTGATATTTGTGGTCTCATCTGAAATGAGTATTGGTCCAAAGTGCGTGCACACAAAAAATCACACAAAGCCCAATACAAAAGCCCTTATTCTCATGATTATTTCTTATTCACATAAGTAGCTCCACTTAGCTCAATGGGGCTACTCATGTAAGGTCTACTCAAATGAGCAAGAGTTTGCAGGATCAGATCCAGAGACTAGTATGCTAGCAAAAGAATGCAAGCACATTTCCTAGCACCTTCACACCCAATGACCCTCTAGAGCTAAAGCTATCTTAGTCCCTCACTACTATGAACATAAACATTAATAAAACTCACCCAAGAATTAAAAATAAAATGAATCAAACATTTTTTAGACTTCAAAATAAGTATATCTTGGAAAGAATAACTGCAGTCCATGCAATGGGCTGAATTAAGGTTCTCTTCTCTTGAAGGAGAAACAGAAACACACGAACTGTTGCAATGTGGGCCCACATTCAGATCCCAAGATGACCGCCAGGACAGGAATAATCTGAGTCTCAAGGGTACAATCAAAACATACTATGATCCTTGACCTAGGCCCCATCCTAGAATGTGCCATTTTTGCAACTTTAGCTGTGGGGAATGTGCAAAGAGTGACCTTTGAGGCCAGGTCTATACTAGGAAATTAGATTGGTATAACTATGTCGCTCAGGGGTGTGAAAAATCCACATCCATTACTGACACAGTTAAATCGAGCTAACCCCTGCTGCAGACAGTGTTACGTTTTCCCATCTACATAGTTATGGCTTCTAGGGGAGGTGGATTAACTATAGAGAAGCCCTCCTGTTGGTGTAGGTAGCATCTTCTTTGAAGCGCTACAGCAGTGCAGCTGCACTGGTGCAGGGTTTAACGTGTAGACCTGCCCTGACTTTTGGAGAAGCTATGAACAGGAAGGAAAATTGCGTTTTTTTTTTCCTGTATATATGGATGATACAGCTTGGACTGGGTCCTACATGAGGTAAAGGAGTATGAAGAACCAAGCTATCATTACAATGCCGGGGAAACAGATTTCTCTCTATTCCTTGGCCTCAGTAAATAGCAATCTTGTTACTTGGTTGCAGTTTTCTGATCACACTTTTATACAAAGTCATATACTAAATAAAGACAACGCTTTCACACATTCACAGTGCACTATGAGATAGTACTGAAGAACTGAATGTTCTATGGACATGACTCCTTACAACAAGGTTAAAAGAAAGAGATAATGCAAATTTCTGTTAAAGCCAATCATCTTCATTAATGTGCAAAAGCACCATTACTTAGTGACGAGATGCAGCCTTAGGCCTATGTGACCACAGAAAGTCCAGTTCCGCCAAGGGTCTGCACCATGCACATGTAACAGACCCTCCAGCTTGAACAGCATCTTTAATTCCCTTTGCACTGCTTCCCATTCCCTAACTGCTCACTCCTGCCCAGAAAACTGCACTTTAGCTTCACTTCCTGGCACACTAATTCATGTAGGCAGGTCTCCAGAGGCCACAGTCTTGTAAACAAATGGGATCAGGGAGCATTGCCATAGCCCAAGAGGCTTCAGAGGCAGCCATATGGGCCTCAAAGGTACACAGAGATGGTGTTACCCATCAAGAAGTGGCAAGGGGGATGTATACTACAGCGATGAGCACAGTAGGAAAACACAGATTAGGTCAACAGGGGCTTATGTTATTTTTGCATAGGGTCTTGCAAAACCCAGCCAGCTCAGTTAGTGACACATAAACACTGGTACAGCTGTGGAACCTGAAGTCAATTGCTGACTGTCTTTATTAGCCTGGAGTGCATTAGAGCTGCAGATCAGATAATAGGAACTCACAGATTTGTGACTCTAGCAGCTCCGTTAGTCACCCTATGGAGTTACTGGGTGATTTCATACTCAGCATATTCATGCAGATTTTATTTTATTTTGCTTTTCTATAACATGCTATTAAAAGCATCAGAACTTGGTGTAGGTTCCACAGTGGATTACTGCAGTGTTTTCCCCTCCTGATCTAATATATTTTCTTTTGATACCATCAGAAATACATCTTTTTTTTTAAAATATGAAGCGACAGGTGCCATCTAAAGGCACCTACTAATACGCTGCTTCTTCTACCTAGCCATGACCCCTTCCTGTGTGAATCTGATGTTTGCATGACTGTGACAGAAAAAGTGAATGAGCTTGTCTAACTTCTCTCACGTTAACATTCCTCAGTGAACTATTTCATTGTTCCATGGGACAGCAGGGAGCAAGTTCCAAAGGAGAGAGAGTGGAGAGAAAGGTGTTAATCTCTCCAGAATAAGCCAACACCACCGAGTCTTGAATACAAAATTTAGAACATTTTCAAGAGGTCAGGTCTGCCCTTGAGCAGCTTTAACTTATGCAACAGGCACTTATGTAGATAACCCAAGGCCTGATTGACCTTAGCAGAATTACAAGGCTAATCTTTACGTAAGGATGAGCTGTTCTTGAACAATATCTCCAGTGTAATAGGCAGTGACAGGTTTTGTTTTTTTAACATCATGTACAGAAAGGCTGGACTTCTCCTTGCCCATTTCTCATCAAACTGTGTATTGAAGGGACATTGAAGGGAAGGGAAGAAAAAATGGGACATTATGTTAATGGATTCCATTGTGTCCCTTCCTCAATACTTCAAGGTACCACTACAGATTACAGTTGTAGGCTGTTCCATGCTCATGTATTTTAATAACTTGTCCCCTTTCCTCTCCCCCACGTGTCATAAAACACAGGCTAAGTTGCTCCATCTGTAGTTCTACTTGTTAGGCTGGTAGAAATTTTGGTGGGGAAAAGTGCCCCCAAAAACGTGAAGCGACACCAAACAGCAAAGAAAGTAGAGGCAGCATATTTTGAAAAATCAAAGTGGCAGAATGAAAAACCTCAACACAAATAACTGTCTTGAGGTGCTTCTCCCACTCACCACTAAGAGCTAATGTAACATTAAATAGGCAGATAGATGGTTTTGTGGTGAAAGGACATGACTAGGATGGTGGTTCCATTAGGAGAGCAGTCTATTCCTAGCTCTTCCACAGACTTTCTGTATGACCTTGAACAACTCGCTCAGACTCTCAAAGCCTCAGTTTCTCCAACTTTTAAGTTAGGGTAATAAAGCTTACTTCACAAGGGTGTTGTGAGACTAAATGTATGAAAAGCACACTGAGATTTCAGATGGAATGCTCTAAGTCAGTATTTCCCAAGCTTGGGACACTGCTTGCACAGGGAAAGCCCCTGGCAGGCCAGGCCGATTTGTTTACCTGCCGCATCCGCAGGTCTGGCCGATCGTAGCTCCCACTGGCTGTAGTTCGCTGCTCCAGGCCAATGGGGGCTGCGGGAAGCGGTGCAGGCCAAGGGACATACTGGCCGCCACTTCCCGCAGCCTCCATTGGCCTGGAGCAGCGAACCACGGCCAGTGGGAGCCGCGATTGGCCAGACCTGCGGACGTGGCAGGTAAACAAACCGGCCTGGCCTGCCAGGGGCTTTCCCTATGCAAGTGGTGTCCCAAGTTTGGGAAACACTGCTCTAAGTGAAGAGTATTACTATTATTATGCTAAACCAGGGAATTTCTGTCATCTGTGTTGCAAGATAATTTGTTGCTGAATAGTATCTACAGTTTCATTCAGTGTTAGAATTGTCAGCTTCCTTATAACGACAAAAAAAGGGGAATCACAGCCTCTGTTCACATTTGAAATCCTCACAGAAATAAAGTATGTGGCTGATCAAACCATGACCATATCATATCAGTATGCAAAGATGTGTATTTTGGACATCCTTCAGTCAAAAAGCTGTGTAGCTGTTACACTTGCCCGGCTGGAGAGAAGATTCATGGGATAAAATGATACACACATTCCTGCTAAATCCTTGGAAAAATCAAATGGTCTTCACTTCTACATTAGATATAGAACACTGTTATATGATACTCTATGACATTCTTTAATGTGTTTTCAAATATCTCTAGATTCTTTGTAAACTCAGTATGACAAATTAATATTATTAATAAATAATATTAATTATACATCTTCACATTAAGCCCCTCCTTTGCAAATAGGAGTTTTATATTTATTGCAAGCATTATCAGTGTCACAACGTGGCATTCAGATTAACACTGAATACTGCATAGAGAGCAATCTGGACTATTGGCAAATAACAAGATTTACAAAATAGAATCCACTAATTTATTCTAATTACCATATGTTTTACAAATTTAACTGTACTGGTTACTGAATACTATACTGTATTGCTAAACAAGTGATAGTTAGAGACCATATTTCCTACCTTCCTAAATACCATGCTATAATAAAAGTTTTAAGGCAAAATGTGTAATCTTTGCACAGAAAAGTCTCCCAGTAATTTCAATGGAAGATTTCCCTGTATTTTTGTGAAGTATACACATAAAATGTTAAAGGACTGTCTTAAATGAGTCTGTTCATCTACTTTTTGGTAGGTTCTCAATCACATTATATTGGAAAACTTAACTACTTGAATTGGTAGATAAATTTACAATCATGTTTGATGAAAGTTACTATGTGTTCTAAAATTAGCTACCACCAATTTCCTTTATATCTTATTACAGTTTACTTATATGTCTTATAGATTGTCTTGTATTTATTCTGTCTTGACAGTAAGGCTATTGAATCTTTCACCATGTATCACTACAAAGGTATTTGAAAAGTTAAATACTATAATGTTTAGCTTTCCAATTACCTTATTATTCAAAGAATCTTTAGGATTGCTGACTCAGGGCCAAATCCAGCAGTCCTTTCAAAGGCAAAACTCTCATTAAGGCCTCAAATGGAATTTTTGTCTAATAAGGATGTAGGTCCAAGTGTACTCTCCCTTACAAATACCCTTGGGATGATGGCAGAAGGCCCAGGAAACTCTGTGGGTTTCCATGAAATTGGCCTGTCAATGAGAGAGGTTAGGATACCTGTTGCAGGAAACACATGGTTCAGCTTTCCAACCCTGATACCTTGAGGCTTTTTGGGGGTTATCCCTTCATGCTGCTGCTCTGGAACCCTGACAGCACAGTTCCTACAAGAGTCACACTGACATAGACCAAGCATTCTGCACTCAAGTAGCATTAACTTAGATGCAGATATACACTAGAATATTCACTGTCTAGAGGGAAGAGAATGCTATGCAGGGGGCTCCTCCCATTCCTGAAAACTCTACAAAACTCCAAAAGAGGAGCTTCTATGGATTTCTGCGGAGGTAATTGGGATTGACACCACAGAGGCAACATTCCTCCATTTCAATGCTCTCCCAAGATAGATCTGCTAGAGCAAGATCACTTCCATTCATGGAAGTGGAAAGGAAGATTGGAGTCTTTTAGAAACCTTAGGATTTGGTCTCCATTTGTATGAAATAATGATTGCATCATTGATCTAGGCTTAAACATGGGAAATAATCCATACCTGCTTCCTAAACGGTCCTCTGATTTCTTAGCCAAGAACAGCCTGCAAATATCTTTTGTTTCCGCCGTGAAGTTGGCATGCTCAAATTTCACCTCATCTTCCAAGGTTCTTTTTTTCACTTCATCCTTACTGACCTTTTCTTTGAAATCCTTGAATGGAGTTCGACCCGCAACCATCTCATAAATACTACATCCCATAGCAAACCAGTCCACGGGGTAGGAGTAATTCTCTTCCTTCAGGATTTCAGGAGCCATATAACCATTAGTCCCAGCCTATGGCAATCAAACATATATGTTTACTAGACAATGGCAATAACGAAATACACAGGAGTAAGTACATTTTAGTCTCCTACAGTTAATTACACCAAGCCACAAAATCTGAAGGTATCAGTAGCAAACATGACAGAATTGTGCTTATAGAAACTACAGATGACATTCTATAGATGTGCATCTATGTAATATCCATATAACACCTTTGGCACATGACTGAATTATTTCTGTTGGTTAAATATCTTTCAATACGGAAACTTTTAAAATATGATCTACAAAGGAAAAATATGGATTTGTCCCTTTTTTGCATGATGTTAAAGGAAGCCTGAGAGGTTTTGTTTTTTAAAAAAATATTTCTTTCTGCTTTATTTTTTTCTTTCACATTAGAAATTCAGGCCTTATCTACCTTGTTTTCCTGGAAGACTATGAAGAACTGAGGAACAGAAGGTATAGCACATCACGAGAAACCAGAGAAGTGAAAACTGATTAACTATTAACATTTACACCTCTACCTCGATATAACGCTGTCCTTGGGAGCCAAAAAATCTTACTGAGGTGAGTGAAAGTGCATTATATCGAACTTGCTTTGATCCGCCGGAATGCGCAGCCCCCCCCCCCCCTAGCTCTGCTTTACTATGTTATATCCAAATTCATGTTATATCAGGTTGCGTTATATCGGGGTAGAGGTGTATTTGACTTAACTATTTGGGAAAAATCCTTTCTTTAATAAGGATTGACCACCACTCAGAGGTGATGTGTGGAGGAGGGCATGAGGGCGTCACGTTTCCCCCTTCAATTTCTGCCAAAGTGGTCCCAGTGGTGGTAGGAGCTCTCGGGGCTGTGACTCCTAAGCTGGGTGAGTGGCTCCAACAGATCCCAGGAACAACATCAGAGCTCTCTGTCCAGAAGAGTGCAGTGCTAGGAACAGCTAAGATGCTGCGCAGAACCCTCAAACTCCCAGGCCTTGGTAGAGGACCCGAGGTTGAGGAAGACACATACCACCCATAGGGGTGAGAGGGGAATTTTTTTATTTATAGTTTTTGTGGGGAATGGGTTCAAAATACACCCCCCCACTACCAACAGTAACACGTTACCTCTGCCATTCCCATCCCTTCAATTAACAGCAGAGAACGCTCTCAACCCACATCTCTGAGTCATCTAAGTAGTTTCCTTGCAAAAACAGGAAAGAAAACATTCAATTTTCCTGATATTTTAAGGTTCAAAAAGCAACAACAAAATAATACCTTCAGGTCTTCTTTAAAATTCATTACCAAACACAAAAGGAAACAGATCCAGTTTGCCCTTCCAGGTCCCTTGCAACCAATGCAACAGCAAGTGAGCCTTGCTTGAATGTTGTGTGGTATTCTGCATTCAAATTGGGGAGAATTAAGTAGTCAGCATTAGCTAGTTGCAGCACATAACTCTGAACTAAGAACACTCCTAGATATAAGACAAACTGACCATGCCCTATGGATATAACTACAATCCTCCTATTGCCAGATTTGCATCACTCAGCCTGCAGGGCAGGCAAAGTAGGATTCCAAATGAGTTCTACTGGATTTCTGGTAAGTTGATTTCCTTGAGTTGAGGAAATCACTCTTTCTCTACACTGCCAAGGTATTACCATCATTAGTGCGGGTGGAACCCTTAGTATAGATAAGGCTCCCACAACCAGACCCATTTTTACCCCTGTATTAGTTATACCTGTTACCTAGCAGGTTTAACTAGCAGAATGGTAAAAGTGCCAAAAGTCACTTGAACTTTTTCTATGCCTTTTTCAACTGATGGGAATCTTTCTTCTTTTTCTTTTTAGTATAGACATGGTCTTGGTGCAAAATCCAATTGACAGTTGTTCAAGATTATGGTTGCTATTAGTACCAGAGTTCTACTGTTGGCTGAGGGAGTCACAATGAGCCAAAACAGAGGTGCCTCAGGAAAGAATAACTGAAATCATAGCTCATTTGGGGCACACAAAGGAATTTGTGAGTGGTACAATTAAACACATGCACAGGCAGTTTCAGTTTGAGCAGTGGGAAGACTATTACTCCTTCAGCTTTAGGCACAATGTTCCTCTCTTCATCAGTTTTTCAACCCCCTCTAAACCTCAGCTCCTGCCAATGTACGTATATATATATATATATATCTCCCATAATATGGCTAGGCCAGGCCATTGTTTACAAAAGGTAGGCAGTAGATGAAATACACTTCTTTTTCCTTGCTAGTAACTATTCTTATTTAGAGACACAGGGCCAAATCATCCCCTTTGCAGACAGGCAGCAGGGAGATAAGAGCACAACTATCAGCCAGATGTGGCCAGTAAGCACAGAAAGGAAGAATGGAGCCAAAGTGGCACTGTCTCTCTTGTTGACTCACCAAGCCCACAGAAATTACTCTGTTTTGTAGAGTTATATGGGGTGGATGGAGCTCTCAGTCTGACATTTCCCCTTAGGCAATCTGCACTATTTGTATTGGATTTTCCCACTGGAATTTGATTCTGCCCCAGGGAGAGTTAAAATCTTATTCATGGCTACTCCTCCATTCAGAAAGCGGGCATTGTGTAACTGTGGACAGAAACCCAGAGTCATGCTATCTGGAGGAAAGATGAGGGACCAGGGAGAAGTACAGAGAGGCTGATTTCTACACAAATGCCCTAATGTGAGGGTAGAACTGGAGTTCCTGTGAATGATGGGCAGCTACATGATCAGAAAGCATAAATGGTGTGGCTATCTGCATGTCTACAGACCCACAAGGGGTAGGAACTATGCATAGCCTCTGAGGTACTTTTGCCTTGTCTTGTTTTTTAGTGGGAGGCAATAAGCATTCTCAGTTTGATTAGGCCAGAGGTGAAGTTGATTTAGTGAGTGATACCCTGAAGAACTGGTGAGCCACTTCATCATCAAATGGAGTCACAGAGAGCAACACAATAATCACAGTGTTACATCCTGGCATTGTGTTTCTATTAAGACATTGCTGTGTTGGAATTCAGCCTCATCACATGCTGGACAATATCAAGACACACATGACACAGCACTGTCAGAATGTCATTCCTGGATCATCAATGTGGGTCACTGCGGCTCCATTAAGCAATACCTTCTCTCTTTCCCTCCTCTCTTTTCCCCTCCCCAGCACGGCTGCTTGAAGGGGTGGTTGCCAGGAGCCTTTAGCCTATTTGACACGCATAAACGGCATAACTGTGTTAGTCATGCAATACAGGAGGTGGCTTTGACAGATGTGGCACTCATGCTCCTAGAGCTCAGGCAAAGCAAGAGGAGTGCCAGTCCTACTCATAGATTCAAAAGAACTGTCAGGGTCCAATAGGTGCATCATTGTTTCAGTGAAAATTAGGGATGGATCAGCCAGGTGACGGCTGGGGTCAGATTAAGTGAGAGATCAGAATTTGGATTAAAGGTTGAATCAGGGGTAGAGTCTGAGGTTCTAATGTAATGGAATTGTAATTCTGTGAGCTGTTATGAAAATTCAGCTCAAAGTGAGGGAAGTCTTGCAAGATCTGCTATTCTCATGAGGTTTTCAGCATTGTATCCAAAATCTTGAGAGCCGCTTCTCACAAAATTTCAGAATTTGAACCCAAATTGAAAAGAACCCAGGTTCTAGTTCTAGACCTGGCCCAGAATCCAAAATAAAGGAATAAATTAAAATGTCAGAGTTCATATCCAGCTTCCCACCGCCTGAAATTCAAAGGGATTCAGATTTGACCATTCTCTGGTGGAACATATATGTTACAAATGGCAATCCTATTGTTTGATATGTAGACACTGACCCATATGCCTAAGAAACTGGGGAAGGAAGAAACAGAGTAAATCTCACTATAATTTCAATCAGCACAGGAACTGGCAAGCAGAGGGACAAATGGAATTTAGATTTCTGTCTTCTCCTATATAGTTAAATGTCTGTGCAAAAAGTTTGTATTGATAAGAAAGGGCTATAAAACCACAAGCACTCAGCTATGTAAACAACTTGAGCAGTAAATAAGGAAAACAGGAAGGTATGTGCTGAAATAAGAAGATGCAGGGTGTTGTCAGGAAACACACTGAACAGAACAATTCAATGCCCTGAACTGGCAGAGCAAATATCTTTCAAGTGAAGATTTAGCTATACTTCTTGGGATAGGATTGAATTGGAGGAAACCAGCAATTTGCACAGTCTTTACTCTTACATGTACAAATCAGTACATGTCAAAAGGTGACAATTAAAAAATGACATAACTAACACAGTAAACCTCTTGCAGCAGCACAAAAGACTGAGGCCAAAATGACTCAGGACTCTTTCCCCCAGCACAGCAAAGGTATATCAAAGCATATTCTCATCTTGATACACTGAATTTTTAACTGCACAACTCTGTAATTGCAATGGGATTTGGGTGGCTAAAAGATAGTGATTTAAATTGAGAATATATCCGCTGATCTCCAAAGCAGGAGCCAGAGAAAGCCATTTATCTTGCTCCAATCTAGGTCAAAGAAAACAGGAAGGTATCTTATATTGACTTAACAATATAAAAGTGAGAACAGGATGGGAAGCAAGGAAATTAAAATGCACTGGAAGAAGGGAATAGAGGTGGCAAGTGCACATTACTGAAGGCAGTTCAATTTTCCAGCACTGAGATTTTGATCCTGGTTCACTGTGGAATATTTGACTCAGTTAAACTAATGAGGATATCTCCCAATACAGATATTATTTGTGCTCTTAAGTTTATTACTGCTGTTTTTCAGAAGTTAAAAATTCCTCAGAAGTCGTCGTTTCTATAATGACTTGCAGACTTTATTTTTTTCACTTGGTACAAATTGCAAATAGATTTAAAGAGATTTTTATTAATTGGAAAAGTATTTTGTAGCTAAAGATTTATCAATATTAGGACAAATTCTAGTGTGTGACTGGAAACAGGTGTAGTAAATGCAACCTCAAACAGTCACATCACTGTATTGCCAAAATACTGTTAATATGCTTCAGTCTTGTCTGAGACTTGCCCTCTCTTTTGTGCCACAGTATTCCTGCTAAGAGCATATAGGCCACTGTCTAGTCAGGAAACCCATGTTTGTGGGCACATAAACATGCAGACCAACCCCTGCATCAGCTAGGCATGTCCCATTAGGCACGTTCATAAAAAAAAAATAATGGAGGACCCACAGCATATGGTGTCGCCACAGTTTTTTGGAAGAGGCAAAATCCGGCAGTCCATGTGCCTTTTTCTCTTCCTGTCGTTCTTCTGGCATGCAGCTAGAGTCCAATGCCAACCATTCTGTGCTTCCATTCATCTCTGTCATGGAAACCTTTTATCTGAATTGTAGAGAGTGAGTAAGATGCTTTATTTTTTCTACTTTGTTCAAATGCTTGCATTAATGTGAATTTTAATGTTATTATTTTAAGTGGCACTTTTAAAGCAATTTCTGTCTTCTTTTTTTTATTCAAAGAGGAACAGCCAGAAATATAAAATCAAAGTCAATGACCAAATTCTTCTGTCAGACATATGAATCACATTGATGGAAACCCCATACATAAATACCAGGATAAAATGTGGCTGTAGAATTGATATCAAAAGGGCAAATCCAGCCACTAGACACACAAGGAATTTCAATTAAGGGCAATAGGTATTTTAAGAACGGATTGACAACAAGACATAGTTGAATTGATGTAAGGAGCACGCTGAAGAGAGAAAACTCCTTTTTGAACATTGTATTTTGTGTATTTTTAAAAAGGCTCATTTTTTAATGTGTTCTCATAACACAAGACTTAACTCTGGGAGTCATCACATGCACTGAAGTCACACTGGAGCCAAAGGAGCTTAGCTCATTGTGAGGGCTTTCAGCAGGACTAGGCTTAAAATTTAAATGCTTATACACTGACCATACTGTCCTGAAAAAGGTAAAGTACTAGTAATGCCCTGGGTAAAACACTGTGGCATCTGGGATCCTAGTAAATAGCGTAGGGGAAGAAACACAATATAACTCTGCAGTTTCCATCAGCGCAGGAACCGGCAAACAGAGGTGAAAAAATGGGATTTCTCTCTCTCTACCTTTCCCCGTAGATCTGTACTAAACAAATTCAGTCAACATTATAAACCAAACAGCAAAGAAAACCAGAACATCTATCTTTTGTTTGTCATGGCACAAGAACTGTTGAATGGGGGCGGGGGAAACCAAGTTGAGTTTAGCTCTATCAGCTCTTTCCTGGGGCTCAGTTCTTCTTTCCTCCAAGGGGTGCCACTGACTGCTTTGTTCTCTTTCCCAACTGTTCTTCTGCTCCTTCAGCAGTGACCTTACCAGACGTTGGAGGAATGTAGCATTAGACCACAGGAAGCTGTTGATAGCTCTAAATTTCAAGATATTTTTTCTGCATATGCGTTCTTGGGCCCCAGAGAGGGGAGGAGAATAGCTGATCTTTCTTTGCCATTCATTTAATAATGGTAATTTGAATGTTTTATTTTTTCCCAGAGCGACTGTGAGGAAGAATGGAGAAAAACTTAAATTGGTGATACAGAACTACCGTTTCCCATCATCCTGTTATCTTGGCAAATATTCACATTACAGCAATAATCCACTTGATTGCTTAAATAAATGGGGTGATTATTTTTAAAGCCAAGATAAAATTAGGTTTCTGTAACAAATGAAAACATTCTTTGTTTGCATCCTATAAAAAGACTTACAGAACCCAGAAGAATTTAGCGCAGCTGCAATTACTGCTTAGCAAATACAAGGACTTCCTAGAGTTTGTCTACAATGCAGTAGAGAGGTATTATTCCCAGAGTGAGGAGACAGATTTGTGCTAGCTCAGCTCAAGCTAGCTTACTAAAAATAGCAGTAGCTGCTTTCAACAGCAGTTTTTATTCAAGCTCTGGCATGGTCTTCCTTTGGAACTTTGAGCAAGTCCTTTACCTTCTCTGCCTCAGCAACTCCATTCATAACATAGGGATAATATTACTTCCTTACTAAAGAGGGGTGTTTTGAGAATTAATTACTTAATGGTTGTTGAATACCATATAAGTATTATTAGTGTAAGAGAAGAATTTCAGTCTACTCTACAGATACTTAAGGAGATCCTCTGGAAATGAAAACAAAAATAGTATTAGAGCTTTTAATAGCACTATGAGTGGGCAACTTACTCAGCAGAAGTCATCAAACAAATATTACAATTTGTGCAGGTGTTTTCCTTCTCTGCTTATTTCTAGCGTAGCAGGAAATATTAGCAGGTGATGATGAGCCAAAACTTCTATGGTGCTCAGCACCCTAAATGCCACTAAAATCTGTGCGATTTAAGGGTGCTTGCATCTTATTGGTACCACTTTTAGCATCAGGACTCATGCTAGAGATACAATTAGGTTAAAGTCACTCTAAATAAAGAGCCAAATTCAGTCAACACATACATGGGTACAAGCCCAGACTTCACCTGCTCTTGTGGCTGTAGAGCAGGGGTGACCAACCTGAGCCTGAGAAGGAGCCAGAATTTACCAATGTACATTGCCAAAGAGCCACAATAATATGTTAGTAGCCCCCCATTAGCTCCCACCTGCCTGCTCCCAGTGCCTCCTGCCCATTGGCACCCCTGCCAATCAGCGCCTCCTCCTCCCTTCCTGCACCTCCTGATCAGCTGTTTGTGGCATGCAGGAGGCTCTGGGTGGGGGGGAGTGGGAGGAGTGAGGGCACAGCAGGCTCAAGGGAGGGGGTGGGAAGGGGTGGAGTGGGGGCAGGACCTGTGGCAGAGCAAGGGGTTGAGCAGTGAACACCCCCTGGCACACTGGAAAGTTGTTGCCTGTAGCTCCAGCCCCTACACAAGGTGCCTACACAAGGAGCCGCATATTAACTTCTGAAGAGTCGCATATTGCTCTGGAGCCACAGGTTGGCCACCCCTGCTGTAGAGTCTGTGCCTAGTTTTGCATTTTGACAACATATTGTTAATGTGTGGGAGTGGGGAAGAGGATGACTTTTTTTTCAGTCATTTTTGGCCAGATTTTGATACCCTTAATCACACTGAGTGGAACCTTACTCTGAAAACAAAGGGACTGTTCACAATGTGATCAAGGGTACTTGGATTTTGTGAGTAGCCTACATCGACAGTACCACAGCTTATGGATTGCTCACAAAAGTATCATGTAAACCTCATTCAGCCAAAGGCAGCCAAATCAACATTTCAAAGAAAAATACGATTGGCCAAGTATTTTAGGCCATATAACCCTTTCCCTGCCACATGCATGTTTCTGACAATATGCAGTAAATACACCCAAAATGTATGCTGTGCACTCATACCATATTGATCAACAAAACTGTCAGATAGGTTCCTATATTTCACAAATAATTATATGAATTTCAAACCATTATCTAAACTGCTATATGGTACTTGAAGACATCATTCCAATATACTTATGCCTCATGGTTTCCATAATAGCTAATTGCTTCAAACAATAGAGACTAAAATTAATAACAGTATTTATATGGTGTTTTTCATCTTCCAACAGCTTCATAAGTGTTCACTAATTAATCCTCATAACAGTCCTATGCTCTAGATAAGGAATATTCTCTCTCTTTTTTTTTTTTTTTTTTTTTTACTGTTTAACAATTATGAGTGACTGTTAGGTTGGGCTGTGCAGGATTGAGCCTTTAATGCCAAACGAAGTCCCGTTGTGATACTCCAGTCTTGCAAGGGGCACTTAAAGCTGGCCTAAAGGGGCCCAGGGGTTCCCTTGACATTAAAGAAATCTCCTGGTGATCACCTGCTCTCCTCCACTGTGTAAGATGTGGGTCAGAAATTAGAAAGTAGGTGGCTAATGTACCCAGCATGCTGGTGATCTTTGGCCAGTAAAAAAGCCCTTCAACCAGGCCCAGAATGGAGGGAGGCAGAAGGCTGGCAGATTCACCTTTGCTTCCCCAACTCTGCTCAGCATGACGTTGATGCCTCTAAGGATCAAGTCCTGGTAAAGTGCTATGAGAGTCATGAGTAAAGAGACAAACTATTACACTATTATACTATCACTAACAGATGCTTTATAATAGTGGTTCTCTACCTTTTTTCATTTGCAGAACCCTAACAAATTTTTAATGGATGTGTGGACCCCTTTGGAAATCTCAGATTTAGTCTGCAGACCCCCGGGGTCCATGGATCACAGGTTAAAAACTACTGTTCTATGGTAATGACAACCTTTTGTGGACCCCTTAGACATAGGTTGCAGACCCCCGGGGTCCACAAACAACAGGTTGAGAACTACTGCTTTATACCATCTAGCAGGATCCATTTTTTAAAAAAATAGCAAAATCCCACTAGTGAAAAAGAGTAAACTCAATGTATCAGAGAGCTATGATGAAATCAGTCCTGGTTTTGAAAATATTAAATAGTGGTAATATATAAAATAATCACTTTGTTGCTAATTCTGAACAAATGCTGAGCTGTCACTTTAAAAGCACAAAGGAAGAGTAACTTCTGCAGAATCTTAACCAACAGGATTGGTGTGTGCTCGTGAACAAAGATCAGCAGTATCAGAACTGGCTAAGCTATTTTTCATTTCAGAATTGTGACTCCCTACGCACTAGTTCTAAGCTGTCTTGAAACGAAACCGCAAGTTTCAGGAACATCTAAATAGCTTTTCTTTTGTTTTCCTAAGAAACCTAATCTTACAAAAAACAAACATACAGGAGGGCAAAGGGACATTCTGAATATGATTTTAAGCAAAACATGTTTTTCCTATTCAAATATTATGATGTCCTTCAAATATATAAAACACAGCACAGGAAAACTGTTAAGAAGCCTATATACACATCTTAAGGGGCTTTGCTTTTATGATTACTATAATGTCAATAGAATCCCTTGAAGTGTTTGCATAACTTTATTGCTCACAGTTATCAATGTACCATTTAAGCTCTCTCTCTCTCTGGCTTGCATGTGTTGTTGCCTGCAGACTGCATGGTCCCTGCTTGCCTGGACCTGATTCTGCTTTCTTCACAGAACCATCCCTCCACATGAGCTTGGGCCTTGTCCCTTTACCCATTTAGCAAGGAGGGTGGGCTCTGCAATTAGCCCCAACCATCCTGGTCCCCTTTCTTCATTTCCTTTCTCTCTTGTTGCTCTGAGGTGGTCACTCTGCCAAGTAGGTAGGGATCCTTTCTGACTGAAGGCACAAGTACAGAGTGTTATCTTGCAAAATTTTCTTTACACATCTTAAGATTTGTCTGTTTCTTTGGTCACTGTTGGTGCTATTAGGGAAGAAATGCTTCTTAACAGCAGAAAGACCTTGGCCTACAAATCTGCAGAAGGCTATTCCCTGAGCCTAGGACAGGTAACAGTGGGTACTTAAATTGACCAGGGTTCATCCTGAGCCAAGGACAGGTCAGGGTGGGTGCCTTACGCCCCAAGCCCAGGATGGGAAAGGATGAAGTGCCTAAACTAACCAGGTTATGCCTTGAGCCATTACCCATTGTAGGGTAAAGGTGAGGTGTCCTAAATTATGCACACACTTACCTGCACTAAAAGCTACATTAATGTTAACTTGTAAAATACCTGACTTACTATAACAACCACACTCAGTATGGCCCAAGCCTGCTCCCACTGAAATCAATGGCAAAATTCCACTGACTTCAATGGAACATAATTTGGCCCCCTAAGACTGAGCATACTGCATATCTTAAGGGATTGACGTTAACACCACAAGCAAAATCCTGCTCACCTTTCTTACACCAATGAATTCAGCATTATTACACATATAAATAAGACCAGCAAGACTGGGCTCCATATGCAACAATATAAGAAGTACATATGTGCAACATGGCCGAGTTACGACTGCTGTGGAAACCCTAGCCCAGCTCATCCAGTCCAGTAGGAGGAAGACAAGGGAAGGAAAGTTATGTAAAGATTGCTTTGTGAGGATGCTCTCATAGTGTTCCATCAAGAAGATGGAGTTTGCCTCATATGCAAAAGTCTATGCTAGAGTTAATTATAAACAGTTGGGTTTTTTAAATTATTTATTTAATAAGTTTTAACAAGCTTATAACTCTTTGCCATATATAAATAGCAGAAACAAAACAATCATTACAACAGTTAGATATTGTTTAAAGAGACATTATACAGGAATATAGTCAGAGATCTTTCAATTTAACAAGGTGCTACTGTATTATTGAGTGAGCAGCATTATGTTGTTTCCAATGAAGCATGTTTTTAATGATGACTCTTCTTGTTCACATGTAGAGCAAAATTGTGTTTAACACTGTCTTTGTTAAAATATTAACCTATTATCTAACACAATGCATTTTTTCCAGCACAGATAAAGCCTAGAGATTTGCAGGAGTGCAGCTACACTGGTAGCTAGCGAGTGATAGCTGTAACTGGACCAAATTCACTGTGTAGAAAAGGACTAATATTTAGAGGTCTCTTCATTAAGATCTTGACTGCTTTATAATTATGAAGGGCTATAGGTGCCAGGGGCTCCCTTGACCCCCCAGGCATTACTATCCATCATTCATTCTCTTTCCTCCCACATTTCATAGCATATGAGGGCTCTAGGAGTCAAACACACAGGAAAGGGAGCATAAGAATGGTCATACTGGGTCAGACAAATGGTCCATCTAGTCTAGTATCCTGTCTTCCAACAGTGGCCAATGCCAAGTACTTCAGAAGGAATGAACAGACCAGGCAATCATCAAATGATCCATCCCCTTCATCCCAGCTTCTGGCAATCAGAGGCTAGAGACACCAGAGCATGGGGTTGCATCTCTGACCATCCTGACTAATAGCCATTGATGGACTAGCCTCCATGAACTTATCTAGTTCTTTTTTGAATCCCAGAGAAGATCTGGGTGAAAACAAATAAAGGCAAAGGTGGCCTGTCTCTGAGACAGTCTTTTGGGATTCAGCTCTATGAGCTTGGTCTATTAGTCTATTGCCTCTTACTCGGGCCTACTTTCTGCCCCTCCACTTGGGGCATACTACATTGCTGCCAGTCAGGGCAACTTCAGGAAAGGTGCGGCTTGTGACTGACCTTCTCAGCTGACCTGTCTCTGTTGCCAGCAATCTGAGGTGGAACAGCCTTCTTCCTGTTCACCAACCCTTCCTGTGACAGGCTTCCCTTTTTAACTACCTCCCACTCCAGGGTGATCTAGCCTTGCAGATGTACCTCATTAGGACTGAACAGGCCCAGAAGAGTTTGTTGGTCTCCTCAAAGCTAGAGTGAGGGTATGTCCCTTCACAAGAGCATAAAGAAAACCAGTCAGTTCCTCCTTGTTACCCATTCCTATTATATGAGATAAAGAGGACACTACAAATGAAAGAACAGTAATTTTAAAATAAATGTAACACAACCCTGCTTTACATACCATATATTCAACCTGAGTAACCTCACATGTATGCACTTCTAGATAAAAGAATGCCTAGGCAATAGGCATAGGTATATCCTGAAGACCAGTTTCAGTACATGCTTGTTTCAATAAGGAAATTTAATGTAGTGCTTATGTACTATATGCTATTTTAAATCACTCATTACTTCTCTATTTCTAAAATGGGCATTCTTCAAACCTGGTCATTTTTATGGATTCTACCATCCTAATCATAATGATCTGAATCCAGGAACCACCAAGTATCTCAGAAAAAACAGAGTATTTCCTTCATAGGACTAAAGTTATCTAAACTATCTAACCATTAAAACTAATATTAGCTATTTTAATTATTTACAACTGTCTTTAAGTAGAGGCAAGAAAATATGAATGACAAGCTAGGAAGGAGAGCCAGAGGAAACGGAGGAAACTAAGGAAATGTGGCTAATGTAACTCCTTATATATCCTGGCATGAAGGATTACTTAATTCACTGATCATACAAAAATGACCAAATCAGATTCAAAAAACCTTTCCATACATACAAACAAAATCACCTTTGGGTTGGAAAAAGTACATGAGCAATTACAGGGTAATTTCACTAGAGAGTTGCAAGTGCCTAAAACAGGGACTTACGATGGAAATGCTTCCTTAAGTAGAATGCCACTACTTTCATGCGAATAACCTAACACAAGCGGTTCCCAAACTTGTTCCACTGCTTGTGCAGGGAAAGCCCCTGGTGGGCCGAGCCAGTTTGTTTACCTGCCGTATCTTGGCCTGTGCCGCTTCCAGCAGCTCCCATTGGCCTGGAGCAGCGAACCACGACCACTGGGAGCCGCGATTGGCCGAACCTGCAGACGAGGCAGGTAAACAAACCAGCCCGGCCTGCCAAGGGCTTTCCCTGTACAAGCGGCAGAACAAGTTTGAAAACACTGACTTAACATGTTTTATAAAAGGGGTATTTGAGCTACTCCTGTTGATGTGTGGGTGGGAGTCTATTTATACATGAGATGCTATGAAGTTTTTATTGCCTTGAGTTTGGGATGAATGTATTATTCATGACTCATGAAACTGTGAGGGAGTTATGCAGAACTTCCAAATAGTTCTGACAATAAAAAATTGATAGGTCCCATGTCTTCTGAAATGGGTTGTGAAGTTAAGTTTAGGGGAGTCTTTTATCACCACATAGATAGTATACACTGTAGTAACTAAGGCTCCAAAGTTATGAGTTATTACTATTTAAGAATTCCCCAGACATTAAGGATATTTTACAAAAGAAAGAAGAGTTCTGAGAAAAGAAAACTCAAGGTCTAATGGCTAGATTTCTTCAATATTCTGAGGAAACTCAGAAATACTGCAGCCTTTTATAGGAGTGTATTATTGGTGGAGCTAGAAATACTTGCCCTTTTCCCAGTGATTGAGTGAATGAATGAAAAAACATTATATCAAACATTAGATATTATAGATGCCAGATACAGTAGTGAAAAATAGGGAACTTGTTGGAATTTAATATTATGATGGGCGGGTAGCTCAGTGGTTTGAGCACTGGCCTGTTAAATCCAGGGTTGTGAGTTCAGCCCTTGACGGGGCCACTTAGGAATCTGAGGTAAAATCAGTACTTGGTCCTGCTAGTGAAGGCAGGGGGCTGGACTCAATGACCCTTCAGGGTCCCTTCTAATTCTGTGAGATAGGTCTCTCTCTCTCTCTCTCTATATATATATATAAAAGGAGGTTGATTATGAATGATACAGCTTTAGGCAAAATATTGTAAACTTTAAGGACAGGGCTTATTTTATGCGCAATCTTGTTAGGGAAAAAAAGGGGTTGTATTCATAATGATTTCTTTTCATTTACTGACCAAGTGAAGAAATAAGGCTTTCAGGGACATTGTAAATAAGAGGGCAGCATTATCTCTTATAAATGTAAACACACTTGTTTGTTTTAGCGATTGGCTGAACAAGAAGTAGGACTGAGTGGACTTGTAGGCTCTGAAGTTTTACATAGGTTTGGTTTTGAATGCAGCTATGTAACAAAAAAAATCTACATTTGTAAGTTGCACTTTCACAACAAAGTGCTTGTATGAGGTGAACTGAAAAATACTATTTCTTTTATCATTTTGACAGTGCAAATATTTGTAATAAAAATATACACTTTGATTTCAATTACAATACAGAATACAATATATATGAAAATGTAGAAAAACATCCAAAATATTTAATAAATTTCAATTGGTATTCTATTGTTTAACTGTGCGATTAAAACTGCGATTAATCGCGATTAATTTTTTTGAGTTAAATGCAATTGATAGCCCTAATTATAACCTATAATTTAAAATGACTTTCCTCAACTTTTTCTTACATAAACCAGTATGTTTTAATCCAGGGACAAACAGATTTTTCTGGCCACTATGCATGTTTTGTTTTCATAGTAAAATACAGTTTATGGATCAAATTAGACCATCACAAATATACACTCATATATAACATGCAAAAATGGAAAATTTTAGACAACCTCAACTACTGGAGTTGCTGCCAGTCACCTATAATAAAAACTATATAGGTAAATACAAGCTACTTTTCCACACAACAATCTCTTTAAACATAGATATTAGAGAGACTGAAAGCAAAACAAGCATATATTATATAATATAAATTGTCCCTCTCTGCTCTCAGTTGCTTTAACAACAACTCCTGACCATTGGGAACTAGGGTTTTGCATGTTTTTGCTACTGTGATAGATAAAACATGACTAGATCTAACATTGCTCTATAGCACAATTTAATAACATTATCTTTTTTGAGGGGGGGGAACCCAAAACAAAAAACCACATCCACACCAGTCAGGAAAACAATGCTAACAACAAAAAATAATGTTAAGTACCTGGTCTTCAGAAGAACAGATAGTCAGCAACATTCCCATTTAAAAATAAAATCTGTCTTAACCATCACTGAAATAATACCTTCATGACACATATTTAATATTCTAACCAAACTAATTATTATCGAACACCTGACCAGGGCAGTGATAGTGATGCTGAAATGCTAAGGGAAATTAGAGAGGCTATCAAAATTAAGAACTCAATAATAGTGGGGGATTTCAATTATCTCCATATTGACTGGGAACATGTCACCTCAGGACGAAATGTAGAGATAAAATTTCTCGATACTTTAAATGACTGCTTCTTGGAGCAGCTGGTACAGGAACCCACAAGGGGAGAGGCAACTCTCCATTTAGTCCTGAGTGGAGTGCAGGAGCTGGTCCAAGAGGTAACTATAACAGGACCGCTTGGAAATAGCGATCATAATATAACAACATTTAACATCCCTGTGGTGGGAAGAACACCTCAACAGCACAACACTGTGGCATTTAATTTCAGAAAGGGGAATTATGCAAAAATGAGGGGGTTAGTTAAACAGAAATTAAAAGATATAGTGACTAGAGTGAAATCCCTGCAAGCTGCATGGACACTTTTCAAAGATACCATAATAGAGGCCCAACTTAAATGTATACTCCAAATTAAAAAACACAGTAAAAGAATTACAAAAGAGCCACGATGGCTTAACAACCATGTAAAAGAAGTAGTGAGAGATTAAAAAGGCATCTTTTAAAAAGTGGAAGTCAAATCCTAGTGAGGTAATAAAAAGGAACATAAACACTGCCTAATTAAGTGTTAAAAATGTGTAATAAGAAAAGCCAAGGAGGAGTTTAAAGAAAGGCGACCCAAAATAAAGGTAATAACAAAAATGGTTTTAGTACATCAGAAGCAGGAAGCCTGCAAAACAACCAGTGGGGCCCCTGGACGATTGAGATAAAAAAGGAGCACTTAAGACGATAAAGTCATTGAGGAGAAACTAAATGCATCTTTGCTTCAGTCTCACGGCTGAGGATTTAGGGAGATTCAACCTGAGCGGCTTTTGTAGGTGACCAATCTGAGGAATTGTCCAGAACTGAGTGTCATAGAGGAGATTTTGGAATAAATGACAAATAACAGTAAAAGTCACCGGGAGCAGAATGGCATTACAAGAGCTGAAAGAACTCAAATAATAAGTTGCAGAACTATTAACTATGGTTTGTAATCTGTCCTTTAAATCAGCTTCGTACCCAATGACTGGAGTAGCTAATGTAACGCCAATATTTAAAAAGGGCTCTAGAGGGATCCACAATTATAGAACCGGAAGTTAATGCCAGTACCGGGCAAATTAATTGAAACAATAGTAAAGAATAAAATGTCAGATACATAGAAGAACTAAATTGTTGGGCAAAAATCACAATGGTTTCTGAAAGGAAATTTACGTCTTCCTTATCTATTACAGTTCCTCTGAAGGGTCAACAAACATGTGGACAACGGATCCAGTGGACAAGCATACTTAGATTTCCAGAAAGCCTTTGACAAGGTCCCTCACCAAAGCTTTAAGAATTAAGTTGTCATGGTTAAGAGGAAGGTCCTTCGTGGACTGAGACTGGTATAAAGACAGGGAACAAAGGGTAGAATAAATGGTAAATTCTCAGAATGGAAAGGGGTAACAATGGTGTCCCAAGGTCAGTCCCAGGACTTATTCATAAATATCTGAAGAAAGGGTAAAAAATGATGGTGACAAAGTTCAGACATACTAAACTACTCAAGAATAGTTAAGACCAAAGAGACTGTGAAGAACTTCAAAAAACTGACAAAACTAATGATTGTGGCAACAAAATGGCAAATGAAATTTAATGTGGATAAATGTAAGTATGCACATAGAAAGATAATAACACAACTATACATACAATATGATGGGCTAATTTAGCTACAACGAATAAGGAAAAAGATCTTGAAGTCATCGTGGACAGTTCTCTGAAGAGTTCCACGCAGTGTGCAGTGGCAGTCAAAAAGCAAACAGGATTTAGGAATCATAAAAGGATAGAAAATAAGAGAGATATCTTATGCCCTTTATAAATCATGGTACGCCCAATCTTGAATACTGTGTACAGATTGGTCTCCTCCTCTCAAAAATATACTGGCCTTGAAAAAGGTTCAGTAGAGGGCAACTAAAATGATTAAGGGTTTGGAAATGGTCCATATGAGGAGAGATTGAAAGAGCGGACTTTTCAGCTTGGAAAAGAGGAGACTAAGGGGGGATATGATAGAGGTATATAAAATCATGAATGATGCAGAGAAAATAAACAAGGAAAAGTTATTTACTTGTTCCCATAATATAAGAACTAGAGGCCACCAAATGAAATTAATGGGCAGCAGGTTTAAAACAAATAAAAGGAAGTTCTTCACACAGCGGACAGTCAACTTGTGGAACTCTTTGCCTGGGGAGGTTGTGAAGGCTAGGACTATAAAAGTGTTTAAAAGAGAACTGGATAAATTCATGGAGGTTAAGTCCGATAATGGATATTAGCCAGGCTGGGTAAGGAAGGGTGTCCTTAGCCTGTGTTTGTCAGAGGGTAGAGATGGATGGCAGGAGAGAGATCACTTGATCATTGCCTGTTGGGTTCATTCCCTCTGGGGCAACGGGCATTAGCCACTTTGGTCTGACCCAGTATGGCCATTCTTATGTTAATAAGTTTGATTTCCTCTATCTACAAAACAGATTTGTATTTTTTTCTTGGGCTGAAAACTCAACAATGGACAATTAAAAATATTAATTACAGGAAAAAGGAAGTCAGTCTTCAAAATAAAAATTTCATCTCATCTGTACACATCAAAACATTAAAAATGTGTTTATTTCAAGATTGGGGGGAGGAAGAATGATAAAGAGCCATTTCCCCTTGACTGAGACTATGCGTATCAACATTCAACTCACTGGGAGTTTGATGTGGAAATTTTAAATCCCCCAAGTACCATGTAAGTACAATGCAAACAATTATAGGCTCCAGATGTAGCATCTCTAGAAGTAACTTCATAACTACCCTTTTGTCAAATATATAAAATATATGGAACATTCATGCACTTATTATATATGTCTGTGTGTTCTGGCCAGCAGGAGACAAATGTGCTACATTATACAGTTCACCTTTCCTGTGAACCACCATGACGTTATCACTTTAAACCTGGATCAATTTGTAATCACCATACGTCAGTGGTTCCCAAACTTTAACAAGTGAACCTCTTTCACTAAAATGTCAAGTCTCGTGAACCCCCTCCTAAAAATAAATATTTCAAAGGATTTTTCCTTTACCTGAGTATAAGTTATAAAAGCAGTGATCTTGGAAATATTAAATTGGTTTTTATGATATGCTTATTACGCACTATTTATTATTATTTATCATTACAATATTTTTATTACATTATGAAAACGGCACCACTCTTCCAAGATCTCACTTTCATAGCTTGTATCACTTTGAATAACCCTGTTATAAGACAAGGCTCCTATGTTTCATCAAGGAGTATCAGATGTGAAACAACATGAAGGTATTTAAGAAGCCGACTCAAAGAGTTCCTCTTACACAAGCATTCAGGTCTTGAGCAGTCCACGCAAACAATGCACGTTACAACAAAGCTTAAACTTGTTCTTCATAATCATTTTAAAAACAATACCAGCTGCCTATTTAATTTTAAAACCAGCAAAAAATATCCAACTCCCTTTTCATTACTTAAAAGGATTCTTGAAGTTTAAATCTCCTCAGTGTAATAGATATGCTTGCTTTGATCTGCTTAGCTCTTGGAAGTCCAGGCACTCTGGGCTGCTGGCCCCATGCTGCCCAGGGACCCTAGGGACAGCTCTGTCTGCTATTAGGGAATTTTTCCCTGAGAACGCCCTGTAACATTTCACGAACCCCTAGGGGTTCATGAACCCCAGTTTGGGAACCACTGCCATAGGTAGTGCTTAATGTGCTGCACATTCTAACTGAAGCAGAAAAAAATAGCCAACCATTACCCTTCTCTTACAGATATACACACTTTTATTTAAACTCTCACCTAGCTTTCACAGATCTTTAGACTGCAAACTCTATGGGTCAGGAACTTGTGTGTTTGACACAGTTTACTTATTGTGCAGCACTATGCATACTTAGCGCAATGAACCATCAATAATACTATTAAATAAACAAACAAACAAAAATCCCCAAACAGACAAGAAATCGGATAAATGCCATTCCTCTGAAATAATGGTTGGTGATTGGGGGAGGAATCACACCTTTGATTGTCTCTGATTATACTTATGATTCACTCCTAGTTAGACCCTTGATGAGGCAACGTAGCCCATGAAAAGCATAGTGCCTCTCAAATGGCTAGTTTGAGTGAAGTGCATATCCCAATTAAAAAAAACAACAACATCAGTTTGGTTCTTTTATTTCTGCTAGGAGACAAGTTGTGTTAACTGCACATAGCACCAAAGAGTTAATTAACCAAATCCTCTTACCACCTGTCACTTAGAATGAAAAGATCACATAAGATCTTTAGTGAAGAACAAATCCTGAGGAATTAAGGCTTGTTCTCATAATACATTAGAAATAGAATGGCTTCCCTTCCTCCCTTCCCTGCACCATGAACACTCACTCACCCTCTGGGTGATGGTTTTCCCCTCTTTGACTTGCACTGCCAAGCCCAAATCAGACAATCTGCAGTTGCCATTATCATCCAGGAGAACATTTTCTGGCTTCATGTCCCTGTACAGGATTCTGATGGAGTGGAGATGCAGAATCCCACAGGTGATCTGAGCTGAATAAAAGATGATCCTTTTCATTTCCAAGCCCCTCTCTCCCACATTGTAGATATGGTATTTAAGATCCCCTCCATTCATGAGGCTCATAACAAGACACAGATGGCTCTTGCTCTCATAGGCATATGCCAGGGTAACTATGAAAGGACAGTTAACTTTCTCTAGGATCTGCTTCTCCAGTAGAGCCATCTTCTCCCCACCTTTCTTCTTCAGCCTCTTCTTGTCCAGTTTCTTGCAGGCATACATCTTGCCAGTATTTTTCACCTGGATGGCACAAACCTAGAGGATCAGGATGGAAAAAGAAAGGAAAGGGCTTTACAAATACAGACGGGAGGTGAATTAAGAGCAGAGGTGGATGGGGTTTAAGGAAGCAAGATATATCTTCCCATCCTTTCAGAGGGCACTGCTAGTGATCAGCCTGACAGAAGACTGGATGGGGATATAGTGGGAGTAGGGAGTTGGTCTATTCTGCTTGCGGGGAGGGGGGGCTGTCTTATCCTAGTCCAAAGCTCTTGAGGATCCTATGGAGTTCTCAGAAGTTCCCTTTACTGACCAGCATGTGGATGCTTTGGGGCAATAAAGTGGAGAAGGGGTTACATCACACTGGTTTGCCCAAGGAGGAAGTTAGTTTTTCAAGGTTTTTGATGTCTGCCTAGTCTATTGTAGGCTCTTCTCTGCATTGCCCATACCCACCCATTAGATCAGGGAAGGGATTGATGGTAGTTGCCCTACCTCTCCAAAGCCACCTTTGCCCAGCACCCGAAACTCGTAGAAGTACTTCTCATTCACTGGCTGCCTCTCAAAGACTTTCCACTGCAGGAACTTGTCATAGAAGGGGGTTCTCAGGAAGTCCTGGAAGGGTTTCTCCTGGAGGAAAGCCTTGGTCTCCTCCTTGGCCAGCTGCAAGATACTCTCATAGTCCTTCTCAGTGGCAGCCTGGCACTTGCTGGCCAGGTCTGAGCTCATGAAGGCTAGGTAGCCCTTGGAGCTGGACTTCAGGAAGTTGGTGACCAAGCTCTGCATGATGCTACTCTTGGCATTGTCCTCTGCCAGCTCCCAGTTGGACACCTCATCCAGGAAGTCCCTGGCCACCAGGTATTCAGGCACGGTCTCTAAGAAATCCTTAAAGAACCTTTTGCCAATGGGCTGCTGCTCGCAGATGCTCTCATACTCAGCCGAGAGGGCCTGCCTGACCTCTGTGCACTGCTCAGGCTTGGGCAGCGAGAGGCTCTTGCGCCTCCTCTGCATCTCCCTGGTGTCCCCTTCTGTGCTCTTCCTGGCCTGCAGGTATGCTGTGTTGGCAATCAGGTTGTCCAGGCCCCCCATGTCACACATCTTGGTGAGCTCTTGGGGTGGCAAAGCCTGGTTGTGGCAAAGTCACTCACTGGTCCTGGGGCTGTCTTGCACCTCTCCGAGCCTGCGTGTGTTTGTGTGGGCTTCAGAGAGACACTGAGGAGACTAGCTGCTTTAGCATTAAATACTTCTCAAGGATTTTCACTAAGTACCTTTAGGTGTATGTACCATTTGTGGAAAGTGACTGGTAAGAGGTTTCTCTCTAAGGAGCTTTGGGGTTGCTATCTATAGCCAGCGGGATGACATCCCAGGAAAACCTTCCCACTGCTGTCACTGAATAGGTACAGCTTGGCTGGTGACCCTCAGCACGGACTCTTTCCTGCCCCTTATATGTGCCAGGATTCCCACCCCACCCACTGTCCATGGCCATTGGAGTGTGCCAGAATTCCACACCCACCCACTGTCTACTGGCTTCTTACCCTCTGCAAGTGTGCCTTGGACAGACAGATACACACACATACTCCATGGCACTTTGCCCTTTGGGGTGGGGTCAAAATCCCACACAAATCCACTGTTCATGGCACCCTGACCCTGGAGGTTACACAAAATCTCCCTGACTTCTTCCCATTGCACCCTGAGCTTTGGGGTACTGGAAATTACATTAAAACATATATAAAATAAAAAAAAATAAAATAAAATAAAAGCTGTTACAAGATGTAAAAGCCACTCAAAAGTCAAAGCCGTCTCTGAAACATAAGTCAGAAGAGAGTAACAGCAGAAGAAACACAGGGGGTGTTTGGAGTTGCTTAATAATCACTCAGTTCTGATCGTTGAGCACCATCACATCCTTCAACACACACAACAAAATGCTTGTAAGCTGCACATATACAGTGCACAAAGTTCATTGCTGTCATATGCTGCTCCTTCTAAAAGAACAGAAATTGGATTAGATGAAGAACAGGCTAAGAACCGCTGCTATTCTAAAAATAATGATCCGTGTGTACAAACAGAACACCACTGAATCCTAGTCTCCCTTACACATAGCGAAGTGGAAACAATCTGAACTTGTTTAAGAGACAAGTGATTCTCCATTACACTCCTAAAAATATCCCCCTTACCCCAGCCCCAAAACAAACAAACAAACCTCTATCCTACACTGCAAACTACTGTCCAAACTTTTTGAATCCTGAAAATGTCACTTAGGACAAGAGAACATCTACTTACTTTAGCTCTTGGTAATTCAAGGGACTGGAAATATACTATGAATTTAGCTGATAGGGAATATCACTTGTGAAAAAATATTCTGTTGCCCATTGACTATTTAAAAACGGAATATAAAAAATGTTATTGCCTGTACATTCTTTGATCTTTTTGATCACAATTCTATTAGCTATTTATGCATTGTTATTTAAGGTAAAGATTAAAGTATTAAAAACTAAGTTTCTAGCAACAGTGAAACTATTCCTCTTCAACAAAAGAGAGATGTCGGTAGTCCTTGTTGCCTTCACTGTTCTATACATACTACTTATCTGAAAACAGCAATTTTAATGAAAATGGACAGAAATTGACAATAGAAGAAATTTTGTAACTATCATCTCTAAAGGCATTGTATATTCTTATTGTGAATTGGTTTGCCATTCTCAGATATTTTATATATTATGTTATTTAATGGTACAACATGATTTTAAGAACAGTAAGCGCACATTAATCTTACCTGCACTTTGCTGAAAGGCAATACAGAGCAAATTGCTTCCTGTATCTTACATCTCGTAAAGGAAACTGCTTAAATGTTCACTTGCTATTTATAAATCAACTGTATAGATAAAGTTCATTCTCATTTGCTACTAATGTAATTTATAAAGTAGTTGAACGATGAAAAATAGTCCAGGAAGAGTTCAAACATCCCCCTAAGCCAAAAGAAGCTTTCACCTGAAAATCTTGTTTTTACTCATATTGTTAAAAACAAGTTTAAACCTTGAAATTACAGGTGTTTGTCTGATATTTTCTTCAGAAATAAGGACTGTTTGGAAGAATGTTTCAGAATGGCTAATGGGATGTGATGCCACTTACGGATTCCTCTCAGAATCTTGTCAAAAGCAAGTTTGATTTTCCTCAAATTTGAAGGAAAATCAGAGGTTTCTTAGAAGTTTTATATCCTGTGTTTCCCCTCTTCCTTTAATTGCTCAGCAAAGCAACAAAAAACACCCAACAATATAAAACCCCACAAGCAGTACATTATAATTCCTCCATCATAGTCCAGTGGCCAATAGTTATCGTCATGTGCCCACCCCGTAAAAGTGTTTAATGTGGAAACTCACTCCAGCCTTCTAATACTGTACAAGTACAAACTTACTGACTACATAACTCTAGCACATAAAGTGACTGGAAAAATACTCCATCTAGAATATTAAGCATAAAAATCATCCATCTCCCATATGGCAGGAGCTAGACAACAATTACATATAAAGGCATATATTTAGGTTTGTATACAGTATCTTTCCTGTCTTTAATTTAAAAACAGAACCAAAAAATCTCCTATTTTTCCTAACAAGTTTGACTGTGTGTAAAGTACACCCATTATTTTAAGTCAAGATATGGAAGTTCTGTCTCCAGTGACAACTTAAAAGCTGCTTTAACGATTATGAAAATGGCTTAAGTCATAGAAAGTACATAAAAAGCAGAAATGTAAGATCAATTGGCCATCTTAAGGATTTCCTCTATTAAATGAACATCCAGAAGAGGCATCTTTGCTGCATCAAGGACTTCTCACTACAAATAAGAAGGCATTGATACCTGTCTGGAAGAGGATCCATTTGACCCTAATAGCAATAATGAATGTAGACATATGCAGATGATGTTTCACAAAAGACAGGAATAAATGTGAATGTAAGGGTTATTGTAGGAAAGCAGATTGACTTCCTTAATCCTGTAAACACTGAACAACAAAAAGACACAGTTTAAAATGAAAGATGGATAAAATGAAGAAGGAAATTAGCATGTGTCTATTAAGACCAAAAAGTATATCTCCTAACAAAAGTACCCAGTGGTGAGCTGGAACCGGTTCACACTGGTTTGCAAGAACCGGTTGTTAAATTTAGAAGCCTGTGTAGAATCGGTTGCTAAAGGGGTGGTCCGGCTTCCCCAGGGGGCAATTTAAAGGGTCTGGGGCTCCCAGTAAGGGCTGGAGCCCCAGGCCCTTTAAATTGCCACCAGAGCCCCACTGCTGGAGCTCTGGGGTAGGGCTCCGGGGCTCTGGGGGCTATTTAAAAAGTCTGGGGCTCCCACTGCTTTTGCCGCCCTGGCCCTTTAAATAGCTGCCGGAGCCCTGCTACTACTCCAGGGCTCCGGCAGCTATTTAAAGGATCGGGGTGGTAGAAGCAGGGGAGCCCTGTCCCTTTAAATAGCCCCCAGAGCCCTGGGATAGCGAGGGGCTCCAGGGGCTATTTAAAGGCCTGGGACTCCAGCTGCCTCTGCTGCCCTGGTCCTTTAAATAGCTGCCAAAGCCCCGCCACTTCCCCAGGGTTCCAGCAGTTATTTAAAGGGCTGAGGCGGTAGAAGCAGGGGAGCCCCGGCCCTTTAAATAGCCCCTGGAGCCTCGGGGTGCTGCTGCTACCCCAATGGGGGAGGGGGAGAGGAGAAACTTGCGGGTTCTGAGGGGGGCAGTCGGGGGCAGGATGTGGGTTGGGGTCGGATTGGGGGAGAGGACAGGCACGTGGGGCTTGTACTGTACTCACTGCGTGGTTCCCTACCGGGTCTTCGGTGGCACTTCAGCGGCCAGGGGAATGTCTTCACTCACTCTGGGTGAAGGACCTGCCGCCGAAAACCCTGAGTGAGTGAAGACACCCCCCCACCGAAGTGCCATTGAGGACCCGGTGGGGAACCAGTTCTTTGGATTTTGGGAGCTCGTCACTGAAAATACCTGAACTTTTTTGATCAGAAAAATCTCGTAGAGATGTTATGAAGAAATATAGCTAGTTTTAAGGAAGATGGAGCCGTTGCCTCCTTAACTTTGGAAAAGACCTTATTCATATCTACTACCTTACACCTAGGTTGGGGAGAGAAGGGAATGGATTATGAAGCCCCTTTAGTGATCCCTGTCACTAAAGGTTGATGTTCTACTAATTTGTCTTCAGTGTGTATTTGACTGGTTTAGTTGGCAGTAATATAAATATTAAGGGTGGGTTTTTCAGAACTGCATACATGAAGTTGCATGCCTAAAGTGGTATGCAATTATCACAACAGCATATGGAAACTGGCTATTTTGCCATGCAATTTACATATAGAATCGTGGCATTTTGGAAGTACAAATTAGGCACATATGCAGTTTTGAAAATCAGGCCCACATGGACCTAAACCATTGATCTCGTTCACATAATAAAAATAAAACTCCATCATGGGTTGTCACCTGCCTGGCTGGGATACAAATGTTTTTGCAGCCCAAAGCCGACCAGACAGAGTATGTCTTCTAGCATCAGGGCCCTGTGGCTTGCACATAAACCTAAAAAAACATTCTGAAAGAATGGAGAGTGCCCAAGATACACTGAAATTGGCCACATTACCAACTCCTCCTGAGCCACGCTATCCCTTAAAGACAAATGCTATGAAATTACTCTATGTTTAGCCCCTTAGCACAACTTGTTTAAATGATCGAAGGAGAATCCCAGGATATGTTGACCCTATAATAGGTTTCAGTAATCTCTCTCTAAATCACCAATGGAAATACTGTCATTTCTGCACCAGGTACCTGAGCCAGAGCCTAATGGCAGGATGCTTCTGTCCCAAGACAGAAGCAGATCAAGGAAATACCCATATTTTTATGGTGCTCTACTTGCTACTGGTGAGTAGGAATCTTTCTTTCTTTCTCTTATCCTCATTGTGGAGATAACCTTCTAAACTTGCACCAAGTGTAACCAGTGCAGTCTTCCTAAAACTGCAGGGACATAGCTGCACTATTGCAGTCACTGCTGGGGAGGTTGGTCTGGGCTCTACTACTGGTAAGGCACCTGGGATATCTATGCCCAGTATTAATAAGAATTTTTTTTTTTGGTAGGAGGAGAAGAAAAGTGGTCCAGCATTAATTTATTCATTGCAGAATACAACACTGATTTATTTATTTTGTGTGTATGCTGAGGAGTAGCATTAATTGATTTTATTTGTGTTTGAAGTAGGGAACAGCATTTATTAATTTGGGAGGTGGGAGGGGAGGAACTCCGCCATGCCTGGAACCAACAGCCAATTGCAACCGGACATCGTCATCACCAAGGACCAGAAGAAGGTCATCATGGTGGATGTCACAGTGCCCTTCGACAACAGGACCCTGGCCTTCCATGATGCCCAAGCTCGAAAGGTGGAGAAATACACCCCTCTGGCCGAAACCTTGAGAGCTAAGGATTACCAAGTTCCGACATGTGCTGATCGTCGGAGCCTTGGGCATATGGGACCCAACTAACAAGTTGAGTGTTGGGAGAATGCGGAATTGGTCAATGCTATGCTTGACTGATGTGGCAACTCATGGTGTCGGACGCCATCAGATGGCCAAGGATACAACTCCAGACATTGGCAATACCAGGAGGGATGAGCTGGAGTGCTGACGAGAAGCGCATTGGGGAAAGTAACTGAAATACTTCCTTCATAGACTGTATTTTCTAAATGAACAACCTACCCTAAATTCTCAATTTCTGAGGGACAATCTTCACTCACTGATATATGTGCTTTCCACAACCAACTCTCTGTATAACTTTTCATGACTGATGTAACCGAATACTTGGATGCTAATATCTAAACTGTATTCTTAAATTTACTCACCTAAATTTGGGTTACTGCTGATTATGCACTATATGTACCTTATGACTTTCAAAACAAACTTTGCATTTGTGGATAATCTAAGCACTATACCCAGATGTACAAACACTCTTTTCTCAACCTGTGTATTATATAATTTTAACATTAGCTTTAATAAAACTTGTATTTGGAGACTGAGCAGGAGTGGGCACAGCTTGGCGGCATCAGCATATTTCATTCTGGCAAGTAGGCTTTAATTTTGGACATGGGAAATCAATGTGGCTCCATATAGGCACAGGTGTTTTGTGTAGAACTCACAACAGCCTCCAAGTCAATTTATATTTTGATGTTAATTTGAATGATACATAGACTTAATTTTATTATTGGACTCAAACTAGTAAGTTCAAAGTTAAAAAAAAAAGACATTGAATGTGTGTATTTATGAACACTGTCTTCCCTGCCTCCCACTCAAATGTTGACATTTATATGTCATATAATCTGTTCAAAGGATTGGGAAAAAAAGCACACAAGTAATAGTATGCATGAGCACCTTTGAAATTCTAATAGAAAAGTGTTTCCTCATAACTAATTTTAGCATACATTGTTATCTTCAAAGTGTTGCCACAAAGAATGTTTCAGAATTAAAATGGGTTTGAAATACTATTTATATATATACATATATATATATATATATATATATATATATATATATATATATATATATATATATATATACACACACACACACACGCTACCCACTGTACCACATATTAACATTGTAGGGTTATTTGCATTTTACTGAAGGGGTCTGTTTGTTTGTGGAGGAAACTCTAGGAAACTAAGGACAATTCTCTCTCTTCTTCCTAAATTACCAGCAGTATAACTCAATGTGTTTAAATATTCATAAATATCTTCTATACTTATATAGAAAAATCTTGAGCATTTTGAATAAGTTACCTTATGCAGCTGAAAGCGAAAATTTTAATTCCTTTTTCATATCTACTCTATTCTCCACAGAATCATTAAACACTAAATAGGGAGGACACAACAGGGATAGCTCAGTGGTTTGAGCATTGGCCTATTAAACCCAGGGTTGTGAGCTCAATCCTTGAGAGGGCCACTTAAGGAACTGGGGTAAAAATCTGTCTGGGGATTGGCCCTGCTTTGAGCAGGGGGTTGGACTAGATGACCTTCTGACGTCCCTTCCAACCCTAATCTTCTATGATATACCATATTAACTGAATGACAACTTTTGCTACACAAAAATTATGAACCTTCTGTCTAGTGTCAGAATGCCTGGATTTAGCATTGACCTACATTTATAGTCTATCCATAACAGACAAAAAGTGAATTTGTAATAGATTCACTAAATGGAAAGGCAATACACCTCAAGATTATGAAATGCCCTCTAGACATTTAACTTATTCAGGTAACATTTTATAGTTGCATATGTGAAAAGTGACATTCTATAAGGACAACTGAATGGCTGCTCAGTACATTACTACATGTAGGGCTGACCGCATTACTGTTCTTAAAGGTGCCTGCCACATCCTACCTTGTTTTCAGTTGCCAAACTTCAACCAGTTAGGCTGAAGTTTTCAATGCCAAGTGTTTGACTCAGGCTGAATTCATTTTTGGAAAATTTCAGCCAAAAGGATTCAGGGAATAATGGGGAAGAAAACTGGATAAGACCAGGGAGACGGGGAGTGGGAATCATGCTGGGGGGGAAGTGGGGGGGTGGAATTGTGCCCACTATATCGCACTCTTCCAGGGAATAGTATGGAACCCAAGATCGTGGAGTTTCACCATCCCTCTGCTGTCAGCAAATATGTATGAAAGCCACTGATAAAATGCCCATCCCTTTCTAATGCTGGTCCAGAGGTAGCTGTGTTACTCTGTATCCACAAAAACAACAAGGAGTCCGATGGCACCTTAAAGACTAACAGATTTATTTGGGCATACCCTTTTGTAGGTAAAAAAACAACAACACTTCTTCAGATGCATATAGTGAAAATTACAGATGCAGGCATTATTATACTGACACATGAAGAGAAGGGAGTTACCTCAAGTGGAGAACCAGTGTTGACAGAGATCTGTGTGGTGGATCTAAAGGTTCCAACCATGTGTGTCAATATAATGTCACATGATGGCATTTCTGTTTTTTCAGGTTGCTTTTTTAAAAACCTAGGACATTCCAGACACTAAAGTTAATTTTTCAGAGCGGTAGCCATTTTAGTCTGTATCGGCAAAACAAGGAGGCGTCCTTGTGGCACCTTAGAGACTAACAAATTTATTTTGGCATAAGCTTTTGTTTGCTAAAACCCACAAATTACATTGAAAACTTGATTAAGGTTGCAAAGTCAAGCCGTGAAAAAGTTTGTAACACCAGCATTAAAGTTGCTTTAATTCAACAGTCTGCATATGCCTTATGACATAGTCTTTAATTACATGATCACATACTCCTTTTTCCACAAGACCCCTGCCTGATTCAGTAGAGAGGATGGACTGACCTGAAGGTGAACCAAGGATTTGTAGAGAAGGAGGCTGTTATGTTAGGAACCCCGCTTAATTTGTTGCAGAAGTTGGATGGTGTATAATGAATGAGACAGGAGACTGAAGGGAGAGAAAGGATGGTTTCATGGTTAAGGTATTTGAATGTTGCCTTCTTGAATTGGATCCCTATTTCTGCCTCTGCCACAAAATTGCTATGCGAGGCTAGTCAAGTTGCTTAAACAAAACACTTTTCACAGGTGGTTATTATTGGGTTCTTCATTTTCTGAGTATCCAACCGAAGCACCTGAAGATTGATTTGTAGAAGTGCTGAATAGTCACAGCTGCAACTGATCGTTACAGGAGCACAATAAATACTCTGAAAAATCAGGTCACTGGTGTCTCCATTTGGGTACTCAAAATTACAGATACTTTTGACCTGAATCTTCATGCATGTAAAATATGAATCGGGAATTGGGAAAATAAACAAACACTCAGATACAATAGTGATGAGCACCACAGAATTATTAATTTCCTCACGGGCGTTTCTATCTTCAAGAGCAGGGTTTGAATAGTGTATAATAAATAAGATCTAGGGGCATACATTGAACAATGAGCAGAAACCCAAATTTTGAACAGTTGCTCATGAAGTCCTAATAAGCATCTTGTGACCTGAATGAGGCATGGGTTGTGTGGGAAAAAATAGTATGCAATCATGTTATTAAAGAATGTATCATAATACATATGCACAAGGGGGCCAAATTAATGTTACATAAGCACCATTAATTCTGCTATTTTCTAACTTTTGACTTCTTGACCAACAGAACATTATTAAGTGTGCCTGCGGATACTCCACCGGAGTCGCAGGACCAGCGGACCCTCTGCAGGGACGCCTGTGGGAGGTCCACCGGAGCCGCCTGCCACCCTCCCGGCAAGCGGCAGAGCACCCCCCATGGCATGCTGCCCCAAGCACGCGCTTGGCGCGCTGTGGCCTGGAGCCAGCCCTGAAAATAGGGAACATGCTCATTTAAAATTGTGCAATGCTCCCTTACAACATTGTTTGGCAGACACCTGCTTTGTCCACTGCTTGCAGAAAGAGCAGCCCGTTGGAGCTAGCTGGTGGGGGCTTGGAACCAGAGTGGACCGGCAGCCCCACTCAGCTTTCTGCTCCCCTATGGTCCCTGTGCGGCAGCCATCCAGCAGGCTATCAATTGCCGACAGTTCAGCTGTCCCTCCCTCCACAACCATGTGCTGCTCCCAGGAGCCTCCCGCTTGCTGTGCGGAGTGGGGGGGGGGGGAGGAAGGAGAATAAGGGGGCTGTCAGGGTGTCCCACTCCCCCCTGCTCTTGCCTCCCACTTACCGCCTCTCCATAGAGCGGGGGGGGGGAGGGAGGAGACACATGACAGGGCTCAGGACAGAGGGAGCTTGCTTTCAGCAGCTGCTGTCTCAACTTGAGGATATACTTAAAAAGGCAATGTACTTAGAGTGGGTTCAGCGTACTTAAAGGAGAAATGTGCATCTCTCTCTCACACGCACACACACAGGGTGTGTCTCTGTCTGCCATGCTGTCTCCCCTCCCTCCATTTGCACTGCCTTGTAGAGTGTGAGGCTACATTAACATGTTAACCCTTGAGGGCTCAGCTAATTCATCATTTAGCAGTAAGACATTCCCTGGGAAATATCCCACCCTCTGACTTCACCACCTCAACCAGGCTTCACAATCATCAGTGCTGTGTACAGTATTAAATTGTTTGTTTAAAACATATACTGCATATTATATTTTATATACATACATACATGTATATATATATATAGTCTTTTGTATGGTGAAAAAAATTCCCCTGGAGCCTGACCCCTCGCCCATTTACATTAATTCTTATGGGGAAATTGGATTCGCTTAACATCGTTTCGTTTAAGGTCGCATTTTTCAGGAACATAACTACAATATTAAGTGAGGAGTTACTGTACATTAACAAGCCCTCCCAGCCATAACGTTAATGAGAACCCAGTGGAAATTCCCTTACCTACACAGAGATGCCATTGTGTGGTATTATTTGCTCTGTCCATTTTCCTCTCCTCCCTCCTGTTGGCCACTGTCATTCTTTTTCTGCATGTTGCACAACTGCTGCTAGCTGAAGATCAATTTTAATTAATCGGTAATCCTATTTCCTTTTACTCTTTTCTACAGACACTCACTAGAGTGGGGAAAAGACCAGTTTTCCAGTGAAGAAAATGTACAGAAAACTGTGTTCTAAAAATTTTCCCAAACGCAGGCATACAGCTAAGACAGCAGCAAAGACCCACTCCTCCGTCAAAAAGAATAATTACAAAGTTACACTCTGACTTTGGGACAATAGGATTTGCCTTTCCACCAAGCCCCACAGTCACAAAAGCAAGACCTTTGCCAGTTGTTCTAGTTAAGTTCCCAAGTGCCTGAGGTGCTTAGCTATAAAGAAGAGACAAGGCCAGGAGAAATGTTGCATTGACCCACTTCAGCATGTGGCTCTAAAAGTGAAACCATCTAGTTCTGGCTGATAGTTGGTGGTTTTTGTGTTTAATGATTCATTTTTTTCCCCCTTTTTGAGAGAAAGCAAGTTTGGAAAAGAGGTTTGATTGGAGTGTGCGCTGCACAGCAAATCATTGCACAGCTCCATAAATCTCTGACATGAAAGTTAGAACTTACCTTTGCAGTTTCTTTTAAAAAGATTAAAGCAATAATGTGGTGCCTTACAGGGTGGGCCATAACTAATGCAGGAGATTAAGACCACGTCTATGCTACAGGGACTCTAGCAGCAGGGATACAGTGCCATAGTTACGCTAGCATTACCCAGTAGTGTAGATTCAGCTTGCAATGAGGGAAGGGTTTTTTCCCACTGCTGTAGGAACACCCTGTCCCCACCTTATGGCAGCTAGGGTGACGGATGCATGCTTCTATCCACCTAGCTGTGTCTGCCTTGGGGGGTTAGGTCAGGATAGGTAGGATGCCCGAGGTGTGGATTTTTCATATTCCTGACCACTGTAGTTCTGTTCATCTAAATTTTAAGAATAGGCTGGGTCTCAAGTTCTTCACTTTGGAAAAAGAACTCCTCAACTAGGAACTAATCACATGAAAAACTGAGCACTTTCATTTTCCCTGGCCCTGCATTTTGCTGAGTCTGTCCTTAGCTGTTTGTAAATGGCTTTGAAAATGAAAAAGCACTACAAGTGCAAAGAATTTATCATCAAGGATTGACTGGGAATTTGTGTGCGTATATGGGGGGCGACTATGAAGGGGATTTTTGTTGAGGGGGAAGAGTGGGCGGCTACATAAGCATTTAAAGTGGGTTATTTTCTTTGTTGAGGGTGGGAGAGGTATTAGAATGGGGGTTAATCGCTGTGAAACTTTTATTCAGTAAGGAAGAAGTTGTGCACCTTCTCTCTTTGTGTTGGGGGAGGAGATTTAATGATCACGAACCCTGCTCTCCTGCCTGAGTTAATTTCTGTATGTTTGTCTAGTCCAGCGGTTGGCAACCTTTCAGAAGTGGTGTCCAGTGTCTTCATTTATTCACTCTAATTTAAGGTTTCGTGTGCCAGAAATACATGTTAACGTTTTTAGAAGGTCTCTTTCTAGAAGACTATAATATATAATCAAACTATTATTGTATGTAAAGTAAATAAGGTTTTTAAAATGTTTAAGAAGCTTCTTTTAAAATTAAATTTAAATGCAGAGCCTCCCGGACCGGTGGCCAGGACGGGGGCAGTGTGAGTGCCACTGAAAATTAGCTTGCATGCTGCCTTTGGCACAAGTGCCACAGGTTGCCTACCCCTGGTCTAGTCGGTATAGTTTGCAAACTCTTCCAGGCAAGGACTGCATCTTAACTTCTGTAATGTGCTTTGTAAATTGCCATGTACATTTATGGCCTGGTATATAAATGTTCATTCTAGTAGATTCCAGCCAATCAAGATGTTCAACTTTCAGTGAGTTCACCTTTTTCCCAGCAGGTGGCATTAGCACACAGTGAAGTGAGTGATCAAGACATATAGGCAGGCTTGCTAACAGACATCAGCATGATGCAATCAAAAAGGTAGGCCACCACCTATATGAGGGCATTCAAATAGACAAATGGATACAAAACGTATTCCCAAATAGACCTACAATGTGCTGCATTAGATTCTTGCTACATTTAATTAGCATATGCTTTCTTTATAACATCTATTTTGTCAATAATATTTTTGAAACAATTAATAGATGGTTCTCAATTTATCTAAAATACATCCATGATCAGCTAGTTCCGAACCAATATTTTCACATTGCCAGCTAATTAATTTCAAATATGGTTACTAAAATGGCCCAATGCCGGATTAAAGACATCCCCTATTGCTTTTCCTAGAAATTACAATAAAAATCCTAACACAGTAAAAGTTTAAAATTGTATGTTGGAGAAACCACGTATATATCATTATAAAAGAAAAGGCTATTAATATCCAATGAACTATAGGGTCAGATTTCTTAAGCCATCACAAAAATAAGCCTGTACTAAAACCTAAATAAGAGGTTTCGACCATACTGGGGACTGGGAGAGGTGCGGGGGGGGAGGGGAGAAGAGAAGAGGAAGGGAGAGAGGGAACAAACAAAAACAAGAATGTTTCACACACTATTTATTTTAGTCAAAAAATCACTATCAGGCAAAATTATTTATGGTGGTTTGGTATGGATGCAGTATTATTTGAATGGCAAGAATTTCTTTTTTCAATAAATTATACAGCATATCAGCATATCAGGCATAAACAAGGCCTTCTTTTTGAATGGACTAGTTTCTTACATTTCCTTACCAAAAACATAAGATCGATTGTAATTGTATATTTTCGGCACCATAGCATTTCTAAGCAGTTGATACAATTTACACCAGAACACTGACAGAGAGACAGACTCTAAGGTAGAGTGCCTATGGTCCTTAGCTGTGGAAGGATGTTGAAATAAGATCAGAGAAAATGGCACACCAACACATTAGAGCATGTTCAAGCACAATAAAACCATAGTATTCTTTTAACATAGATATAAATTGAATGAATCACGAGTGTTCCTCCCTTTCATATGGATATATGGCATCAGACATATATTGCTTGAAACAAGTTCAACAGAAAAACTGCCCATGTTTTCATTTGCCTATTCTCTGGACCACCCAGTCCTGTTGACAGAGGGGACAGCGATTGTTCTGTTTCACCCATAGGGACATGCAGCAATTGTGGAAGGAATGATTACATTCTCCCCAGACAACTGAAAGAAAAGAAAATACTTGATATGTTCCAGTTACACTGTTCAATATAGACGTACAAACTACACTCACAATAAAGAGTACTAACAACCTAACTCAGATTTTTACAGCAAATAGAAGGTTATATGATATTTGGGGCAATAATACATTATAATGATTTATTGATTTAGACTAGATTAGTGTTACTGGTTTGACAGTATTTTCTATAAATAGAATATGGTGTTCCACAGGGTTATGTCTCACACGTTAGCCACTTAAAACATGTCTACCAATTTATTTCTAATTCAAGAGACATATACACATACTTTCATATTCTTACACAACTGTAGAATGCTTAGCACGGTGCTGTGCACTATATCAACAGTGCATAATACTATAAATATTACTGAGGGACGAGGGAAGCCTGTGAGTGGTTTGGAAACTTCCACAGCCTGGCTAAATTTGATCTTATTTTTTACTGGTTCCTTAATTAGGTATAGTTAGTGTATTGTTTCAGTATTGACTTTCCATCATGTGCCAAAGGTTTAAGGGCATATGAACAAATTCTAATTAACATTTTATTTGAATTTTTAAAGTTCAAAGTTGAGATACATGATAAATAAAATAATATAGGATACTAGTACACAAGCATTTAAAATGGGCTCTTAGCTACATCAGAGGTTGTTCAAAGCCCATAATTATTTAAATATACCAAACTGGACTAATTCTGCATTGTACTAGTTTTTTTTTTTTTTTTTTAGCAGTGATTGTAGACAACGGCGCTATCCACAGGACTGTTGCAAGTTTTGTATTTTTTCTCTTTTATATCTGTCTTCAAATGGGAGACCTAACAGGACAACCATGGAATGTGGAAGTGGTAATTTCTTTTATAGACAATAAGATGATCAACTAAAATAATACCATTCAATTAACTGAGATTATGTGTTTTATAAAGTAAACAGCAAAGAGATGGAAATGTCCATTATTGATTTTACAAGTTCAATTAACAAAGTAATACTTCCAAGTTAAATAAATGCTTGAATGTCTACATATCACATAAAAAATCTAATATACTGCTTAGGGCTACACTTTTCTAGTTGAAAAGCAGATTAACAAAACAACAACAAATAAGATCTTTGAAACCTCAAAAACCTTGGATGAGGAAAAGACAATCAAATATATTCCATGGCTTCATAACCTAGACAAAATTTTATCCACACTTGCATGTTTTAGTGAAGTTCTTCTGTTATATCTTCTAGTATCTATCTCAAAGGAAGTGATAGTAGGTATTTCCTATTTAACTCAAAAGTCTACAGTTGTCTGTCCTGAATTATATAACTAGTTCTTCCCAGTCACAAGCACATATACAAATGACTAGTTGCAGATTTGCTCGGTCAAGCACTTTTCTATGACAGTGTGTTTTTTTACATTAGTATTGCTGTACGGTTAATTTTTGCGCATTAATAAAATTAGTATTATCTTCAAACTTAAAAAAGCATCCCACTGAGAAAAAGCCTTTGCTGAAAAACATGACAATGAAATCACTACATACCAACACAATCTTCTTGTTTGTTTTCAGCTTGACATCTAAGACAGGCATCTAAAAGTAAACATGAACAAAACTCAATCTGATGCTCAGAATGCAATTCTTAAACTGGCTTTTCTAATGAAAATATAAACCGTGGAACATATTAATAATGGTAAAAGCTCAAATTCTGCCATCAACTGTATTTATTAGATAAAAAGGAAATTAAAATACAAGCACTATGCATACCAAAAGAAAAATATATCTTTTCAGGAGGTAAAAAGAACTGGAAACTGTAAGACAAGCTCTTCACACCCTCCATTTTCTTTGGACATTTTCATGAGCTCTGCTGCAAAAAAAAAAATCTCCTTTTTGTATATGTGACCATTGGGAGACTTCTGCCAAATCCACTCAAGCAGATTAAAAATTAAATAAGAGCACTCACATGCAACCCGCAACTTCAGGAATTTGTTTTTCAGATGTGAATGATTTCCTTAAAAGGAGATGCTGACAATTCTACTGTTTTTCAGCCTCTCATCAAACCCTGCCCTACGCCACCTTTTACACACTGCAATTTTACTTGATGTGTAACTGAAACTTCACCAGAATATAAAACACACACCCACACCCTATAGTTTTAGATCATTTATTAGTCATGCACTGTAAGTGAAGAGACCACACCATACTTTTAGATCATTTATTAGTTGTGCAATCTAAGTACAGAGACCGACGGGGACATACAATACATATTTTTAATATGGTGTCTAATCTTGTAGGGGACAGAAAGGAATAAGGATATGGGACTCCTGGTTGGAGTAGCACATCAGCGGCTGCTCCACACTATGTAAGCGCTTACTGCTGCTCCCACTTCAGATTCCTCACCTAATCAAGTCATCAAACAGCAAAGAGAATGGGAATGCTGAGGCAGCAACATTTCCGCAAATGAGGCAGAGGAGAGCAGCTCTTCCTTTAGTAGACAATCAGGAGTTTCTCATTTATTTATTCTTTTATTATTTCCTGCCAAAGACAGGAAATACAACAAACAGGCACGGGAAAGACACAATAACACAGGGCCACATCTGGGTACGGAAATTGTATGGCGAGCCATGAATGCTCACGAAATTGGGGGTTGGGGTGCCAGAGGGGGTGAGGGCTTCAGCTGGGGTGCGGGCTCTGCAGTGGGGCTGAGGGTTTGGAGGTGTAAGAGGGCTGGGACGGAGGGGTTTGGAGGGCGGGAAAGGGATCAGGGCTGGGGGTTGAGGGGCAGGCGGGGACAGGGGGTGCAGGCTCTGGGCGGCGCGTGCCTCAGGCAGCTTCCAGAAGCAGCAGCATGTCCTTCCTCCGGCACCTATGCAGAGTCGCAGCCAGGCGGCTCTGCTCGCTGCCATGGTTGCCAGCCAATGGGAGCTGTGGGGGTACTGTGTGGAGCCCCCGCGTGCCCCTATGCATATGAGGCGGAGGAGGGATGTGCCGCTGCTTCTGGGAGCTGCATGGAGCCCCCGCATGTGCAGAGTGGAGCTTCTCGGCTGGAGCTCGAGGTCTGGATTAAAACGTCTGAAGGGCCGGATGCAGCCCCTGGCCTATAGTTTGCACACCTCTACAGTAACAGGTGAGATGACTGTAAACATCATGACCATTAGTGGCCACTATTACATTTTTGGAAGGTGTCATAGTAGAGGAGTGTTTTAAAGAGGGATCTGAAGAAGGACAATGTTGTGGCTTTACAGATTTTTACAAGGAGCTATTCCATGCATAAGGAACACCACGGGAGAAGGTGCTTGTTGGAAAATTTGACAAATGAGCAATGAAGTCTTGGCATATTTGGAGGGGCAGAGACAGGAATAGACATCTCAATAGTGTATAAGAGATAACACATAGGGCACCCTTCAAACACTTCAATCCCTGTTGCCAGCATCTGGGTCGTCAGTCAATTACCTTCAGAAATATCAAATTCACTAATAATCCTATTATTTTTTTAAATTAAAATATAAAGGCAATCAGAGTTCCATATTTAGCTCCACAGAAAATATTTATTCTTTTGGTATAAATATAAGAGGAATTTTAATTTCTTTTAATCTAAGCCTTTTTTCCCTTTAATTCTGTGATTTAACATAATTGGCATGAGTAGAGGTATAAACTCAGATCTATTCTCCACAGTGCTTTTGTGCTATTTCTACTTCCTTATAAATCAGGTTCAGTAAAATCCATTATTGGATATAACTAAAAACTGTATTTTTAAGAAAATGTTATTCTATTGCAGATAATTTCTCAGTCCTGATGTGAGCTTTGTCTACCAGCCCAAGACCAAGTGTGAACTGTCTTCAAAGCATGCTAAAACTTCTTGTATAAAGTCAAGCTAAATAAGACACTGAAGGTATTTTTCACTACTTCATTCTGCACTATAGTCTTTTTTCCTCTAGCATGCTCATAAATTCTCCCAGCTCAAAAGACTGTTCTAGACACAAACAGAAATATGAGAAATAGCGGGCCTAGTTATGTCCGATATTGCCATGATGGGCACTCAGATTGGATTCTCAATCTTTCGCTCCCCAGAACAACACTGGAAGAATGATTTTGGGCAAGTCACTTAACCTCAGTTTCCCATTAAAGGAGTTTCTTATCCATTTTTGTAAAACACTTTGAAATTCATAGATGAAAAGCACTATATAAAAGGGTTAAATATCTTCTTTATTTTCTGGTGATTCTGTCTCTACAACACAAAAGACACTTCAGTTTCCCTATTCATTCTGTCCTTGGCCATTCTACTGAAGCTGCCAATGTGCGCCAACTGCAGCGGCTTTTGTAATTTGAATACTCACCTACTGGGAACTGGACAGAAACTATATTTGTATCATGCACAACACTGATTAGACATAAAATGGTAACTTGGATTACTTCTTACGCAAGCTGCATTTGTACCGTGACCTAGAGATGAAAAGGCTCTGTGTGTCTCCAATTAACTCCCTGAGCTATCCAATCTCAACAGCAATAAAAATTCACACTTTTTAATGTATTTAGGTCATCATAATTATATGTAATTGCTATGCTATCAATGTCTTAATCTGTACAATTTAAGCTACTTTTAAACATTGTTTTCAGCCAAAGTACAGCTGCAGCAATATTACTGGGAAGGAGATACTCCAGTAACATCTGACAAATGGGTATAAGAACCTTCTTTTGGATAAGTGTTAATATTTGTAATCAGCTGGGGAGATTTGTACAAATACAGCGATAATAAACTTTAGCTAATGCAATAATGCAACCTTTCATTTATGCAAGAGTGGTTTGCAAGACAAAATTAACAGATAACACAAAGAATGCACTAGACATCACCCCTGAAGAGCAACCATTTCCTGGTGAAATGCAGCGAGAAGAGCAGACCACAGACAAGTTTTCAGCATGGTGTAATAGTTGCACAGAGATGAAGGACTCCAGTAAGTGATCCAATTTAAGCCATTAAGTTTCTGTTTAGCTAGTTAAGGAGGATCATCTGTTCGGACCCACCACCATATCAATGGCACCATAAGCCATGGTCAGCCACCACATGGTAGCCTACAGAGCCTGGTTTATTCAGTGTCCCCTCAATACATGAGAGCTGCTGGGGTAGGTCAACCAACTGCAGTTTATTTCAAGGAAATAAAGAACTGTAGGAGTATTTCAAGGTAAAGCTGACTGCTTAGGTGAAGCCGCTGATTATTTATTTCCGGTACAAACACACATAAAGCTACATCACCCATTGGTACCAGCACAGGATCCTTTGCGCAATTACTGCTAGGACGTGGGACAAACACAGAGGTAGAGCATTAGGCACTACATAAATGGCCTTGGTATCATCTCAGCAAACAGGTCAGTGTGGGAAAGAAGGAACCCAGTACGTACCAGCTCCATCAGAAACCCCGGGTTTACCTGGGGAGGGAGGCAGGCACCGAGGAGATTCAGGCCCCCAGGATGGGGGGGAGACCTCTGGACGCGGGAGGCGGCAGTGAGGACATACAGGGACCCCAGCTCTGCCCGCGGGGGGAGCGAGGAGCTACAGGCCCCTCCCCCCAGCATGTGGGGCTCTCCCCGCGGGGGGCAGAGAGCAGATATAGGCCCCTCCCCCAGAATGTGAGGCCCGGCCGCAGCAGGGGGAGGGGCAGTGAGGGGGTGCGGGGCTCCGCCCAGGGCGGGGGGGAGGCCGGGGCCCGCCAGCGCTTACCCATGACCTGGACCCGGCAGATGGCGCAGGTGTCGCACTCCACGTCCCAGCTCCACATGGCCACCGCGTTCCACTTCTTCAGCGAGAACATCTTGTCGGCAGCGCCCGCCTTGGCGCCCGAGGAGCCCGGGTGAGCGTGGGGGGCGCCCGGCTCGTCTCCGTCCTCCACGTCGGCCATGGCGGGGGGCGGAGACGCTGCGGAGGAATCGCTCTGGGGCCTCCGAGCCGGGAGAGCGGGGCTGCAGCGCCACCCGGTGTCGGGAGCGACGGCACCCGCCCGGCCCAGCCAGCAGGGCGGGGGCAAAGGGGAGGCCCGCGGGACCCGCCCCCTGGCCCCACCGCTCCGGGAGCAGAGGTGGCGGGCGGCCAGCTGCAGGCGGCGCCTCTCGGCCACGGAAGCAGGGCTCCTACTGGCGGCTGCCTGTAGCTTGCGCTGATGCTGTGGGAAGGGCGGGGGGCAGACGGGGATTTAGAATTAGAGGTGCAATGTGCTCAGCTTCATTTTTGGGGCCCCTCACTGGGGTTTATCATAAGTAACCTTTTTATGTCTCCTTTTACCACCAGCGGTTCAATTAGATTTTTATATGGTTTAGGTGACACAATAACTCCTGTCACTTTCTTAACTTGATATAAACTAGTGATCAACCATTTGCCTGTATCATTTACAGTAACATCAACATTAAGGTTTCCATCACATTTGACATGAAAGGTCACATTTTCCTTGTTTCAAAACTGATTTACAGTTCAATAGCTGACAAAACAATTTTCAGTGTAATTAGAATACATCATGGTAAAATTATGTTGATCAGCGGGAGTATACAAATTAACCCTAATGGAATCAGTTAGATATTGTAATCCATTACAACACTGATGGTTCACCCATTGTGTGAGATTAGATTTCATGTATGAACATTTGGAGGACCCTGTTATTTTCATTACATCTGAACAACTAGTCAAGAAGTCATCACTAAAAAGCCATGCACACGTGACATCATTCTTTTGCATGAAAGAGAGTTGCTCTTCCTCTGAATCATAAAATGTTACATCCTGTGTATTACTGTTCGCTGTGAAGGCAGTTATGGTCTTACCGCTAACCTCTTCCTTCCAAACTATGTGACAGTCCTCTTTTTCATTCACATAAATTATAACTGTTCCTTTTAATGAAATGGGCACGATAGATTAATAGATTCTAGGGCTGGAAGGGACCTCGAGAGGTTATCGAGTCTAGTCCCTTGCCCTCATGGCAGGACCAAATACTGTCCAGACCATCCCTGATAGACATTTATCTAACCTACTCTTAAATATCTCCAGAGATGGAGATTCCACAATCTCCCTAGGCAGTTTATTTCAATCACCCTGACAGTTAGGAACTTTTTCCTAATGTCTAACCTAAACCTCTCTTGCTGTAGTTTAAGCCCATTGCTTCTTGTTCTATCCTTAGAGGTTAAGATGAACAAGTTTTCTCCCTCCTTCTGATGGCACTCTTTTAGATACCTGAAAACAGCTATCATGTCCCATCTCGGTCTTCTCTTTTCCAAACTAAACAAACCCAATTATTTCAGCCTTCCTTCATAGGTCATGGTCTCTAGACCTTTTATCATTCTTGTTGCTCTTCTCTGTACCCTCTCCAATTTCTCCACATCTTTCTTGAAATGCAGTGCCCAGAACTGGACACAGGATAGTATCATACTTTGTTCAGCGCTATCCCACTCATAATTATAACTTTTGTTTACTTGACAATAACAGTGTTCCCCATTTTTAATAATCATTAAACTTGACACGTATATCAATGTACGAAAACAAATGATTGAAAACATGGTGTGAAGGTTTTCCTGATGGAAAGAAAAGAAAAAAGAGAAAAGGATTTATTGACATCACTTAACAAATCCCTTCCACTCTTTTAACTGTGATGAGTGAAACCATTTAAGGGTTCATTTCTTTTTCCCTTTTACCTCCACCTGGTAAACCATTGGGCAAGCCTTGTTCAGTATCACTACTGGACATAGACATTTGGGACTTAAGGCATGGTTCTTCTCCAAATAGAATCTATATAAAACCCTGTCAACTACATCCCATTCCTTAAGATTTAATATATTGCCCAATCTTTTGCCCATTTGCTTTATATTGCTTCTTAACCTAATAGCAACCTGATTCTGAATTGTGCTAGTAGTGTTTAGCAGCTTGCTCATAAACTGATTCATGAGTGAGAATACATAGTTGATAGTCATCCAGCGGCATCCCACCTAGCCACCATTGCTCAGGTGTCCTCATTATTCTGCATATATTACTTCCTGGGGGTATACCCATGTGAAGCAATTGTAGATCTCATAGCCATAAGTATTATTGGGAGTTTTCTATCCCAGTCCTTTCTTGACTCTGTCACTATTTTTCTCAGAGCAGTCTTTAAAGTCCAATTAGTACATTCCACTAACCCAGAGCTTTGTGGGTGACTGGCAACATGGAATTTCTGTTTTATTCCAAATGCTTAGCACATGCTTTTCATTATGTTACCTACAAAATGAGGTCCTTGGTCTGAATCTAACCTCCCACTACCCCCACCCCCTCTTCCTCCTCTCCTGAGCGTGCCACATCCCTGCTCCTCCCCCCACCCCAGTGCTTCCTGCCTGCCACCTACCAGCTCTGGCAGTACTTAGGACTTTCTGGGAGGGATGGGGAGCAGTAGGGACGCGGCGCGCTCGGGGGAGGAGGTGGTAAAGAGGCGGGGCGGGGATTTGGGGGAAGGAGGGGGAATTGGGGCAGGGTGAGGGTGGTGCAGGGGCGGCCAGGGTGGGGATGTGTCAACCATCCATGGGGCAGAGGGGAAGTCAGTGCCTATGCTCCCACCCAGCTATATTGCATGAATACTCTCAGAGCCACTCATTAAGCACACAGGGAAAAGCATCAGCCAGAACCTCCCAGCATTGTACCTCAGGAATATACCATCTTACACTGCTCAAGATGAGCACTGCAAATTTATTAATTGGTTCACCACTTCATCAATGGAAAGTGGATATGCACCAGCCTTTGCAAACCTGATCAGTTTTGCCAAATACTTCATACAAACTCACTGGTAAAGACAGACAATTTAACAAATGTATTGACTACAAAAATAGGTTTTAAGTGATATCAAGTGATAGGCAAAAAGTCAGAATTGGTTACCAAAATAAAATAAAATATAAGCATTCAGTCTAAACTTTCAACCTTATTAGACTGGGCAACATCTAGATTAAGCAGTTTCTCACCCACCTGGATATTGCAGTTCATAGTACACAGATTTCATCTTTGAAATCTCGGCCAGTCCCCTCAGTTGGAGTCTTCAGCATGTCCTTGTTGCTTGCAGCATATGTAGGTGAAGGAGAAAGGCCCAGCATGGGCCCCCTGTGTTTGGTTTTATATCTTCAGGCCATTTGCTTGGAAAACACAAGTCCAGGCATGTCTGGGTGCATTGCTGAGTCTCCAGGCAAGGTTAAGCAAATCTCCTGGTGTGGCCTCATGCAGGTGAGTCATTGCATTGTAGCTCCCTTGCTGGACAATGATTGTTGATGGATTGATTGACAGTGCACTCAGGTGTTGGCTACTTTCCTTGCTGTTGCCTCTGGGGAGCTAATATCTGACTGATTCCCCAACTTACAGCATGTTTTAGTGACCACCATACAACATAATTCTCATAACTTCAGATGCATTAGTGATATACATATATAGATAGAGAAATGACTTTCAGTATATCATAACCTTTCCCCGATACCTTATAAGGCATGCTTTATATGCAAGATCATGGGAATATGGGGGTTCCAGGATGCGCTCCCATCTCAAGGTATAGGATGTCACAATCTTACTCCAAATGAATACATAATTGGTGTATCTGAAATAAGTTATGCTAAGATCTCGATCTTGAAAATGGTTATGCATATACACATAGTAGCACACAAGTAGTCCTGTTAACTTCAGTGGCACTACTTATGTGCCTGAAGTGTTTGAAGTAGGCCCTAAAAATGTTAATGAGAAAGGGACAACAGTTAGCATTTTCTGTATTTTTATTTTCAAAGTATGATGCCTTTTTTCCTCAAATTGTTTAAAAACAAACTTTAATAAGACATTGTCAGGTTCAAATCATTTTTTAAAAAATTAAGGTTCTTTAATAGCACTTTCAATGATTAAAAATTTAAAATAATTTTAAAAGTCAGTTTTACTTGCTACCATTTAGACACCGGTCTTGCATTTAGATCCATGTGGACAGATTCCTGAGTCATGAAGATCTCCATTGATTTCAGTGGGTCCCTGCATCAGTGAAATGCAGGACCAGGGCCAAGAATCATAGAATATTAGGGTTGAAAGGAACCTCAGGAGGTCATCTAGTCCAGCCCCCTGCTCAAAGCAGGACCAATCCCCAACTAAATCATCCATCAGAGCATGTCAAGAATTGGAAATTTACTGGAACAGCTATCCGAGAATAATTAAATTATTCTAAAGCAAACTATTTCTAAAGTTAAATGAAAAAAGGGCATTCTTATTCTGGAATAAGAGCGTCCACCTGGGCCATTAAATTGAAATAATTATTCCTGTAGAATTATTCAGGGTAGCTATTTCAGTAAATTTCCAAGTATAGAAAGCCCTATTACAGTTGAGTACTTGAACTTCACACTGCTTAGACAATGCAAATAAAAATTATCTAGGCTCTTTCTGGTTCTCATGCACTGTCACAGTGCTGCAGTATTTGGACTGCAAACAGTGGAGTATATTTAAATCCCAACAAAAACTGATTTTATTTTTAAAAAATAACCATTTCTATTATTGTTATTATATGTGAAATTTTTTTTTTACAAATAAAACCTGAATTTGGAGCATGACATGTTGTCTTTGTAGTCTGGGCATTAAATTTTGGCTCTACATTTTTCATGTCAGAAACAGAACTAGTACAACTATGTAGTTGAGTGGATTTACTCTTTTCCTCCAGCATTGTTCCTTCTCCATGGCATTCCTTTTCATAGTGCTCCCACTATGTGGTCCAGTTTCTCAAGGCAAGGACCCTTACAGAGAGGAATTCATACAAGAGAATAGCCTACCAAGTGTCTTCTAGGTGATTTGTAGGCAGCTGGACCACTGTAACATTTTCCCTTTCTTAGTTTAGGGCTCCATATCTAGCCTTCAATTTACACAGATCTCTGGGTCAGTTAAGACCCAGGATAGGAAGATTTGTGCAGTGCATGTGGTGATGGGTAGGAGAGAACAATCTCCACTGTGTGGGAGGGAACAGCAGGCATTCTGATAAAGGATTACTTACTAACAATAGCTCTTGTGCTCCAAATATGCAGCTTGCACAACCCCCCTTTCCCCTACTGTAGGAGTCATGTGGCTTGGCAAACAACTACTACAGTGGGACTCTGAGGCAAAATCATGAAGGAGAGCAATAGCTCTGAGGATGTGAACTGCACTTGTTTTTGAATGAGATGTTAATTCTGAATTCTAATAACAACAATTTAAATATCAGCACCTAATTATTTCTCTGCTGATCATTTTAGCAGAAACAACCAGCTCTTGTGGAATTGTGAATAGAACATGGGTCTTATGACTTTTCTTTACTTAAAAGGCTGCCGCGGCTCCACTGTACTGATACAGCTGCACCTCTATAGCGCGTCAGTGAAGATGCTACCTATGCTGACAGGAGGCCACTGCAGCCTTTTAAGTGTAGACAAGCCTTAAGTGAAGTAAAACCTCCATATCTGAATCTATTTATGTGAATTTTTTTCATTAAGAACAAGAATCATGGTGAAGCTTTTCTATTAATGTAAAGGCTGGAAAAGCAGCAAGTACATACCTTTTTCATTCTCTTTTTAGTTGATTTGAGCTTCTTGCTGTTCTTGAAAATTGACTTGAAAGTATTTGAGGAAATCTGTGGTGTAACCTTAATATTTAAGCCTGGCATCTTGTCTGTTGAGACAGTGAAGAACATATTTTCCTATTTTCGACCAACAAAAATTAAATATACTTTTTTTTCAACCCTCTCTACCTCACAGAAATATTCACTGATGTAATAATGAAGTGTTCCCCACAATGGAATTCCATTGTGATTTCTATTTTTCTTCACTGTTTTCTATTGACCTGCCAGCAGAACAGCATTTCTCCCTCCAGATATTTTCCTGTCACACAGAACATCACATGTTTGATTTGAAAAGGTCCTGAAGTTTGCAGTTCTCTTCTGATTGACAAATGACTGCCAGTAATTCTTGAGAGCAAAAATATTTGAACTACAGACAGAATAGCACTTTTTTTACTTTTCCAAGTACTAAATCACAATTCCCTGGGATGTGGGAGAGTCAGCAAATGGGAAGAAGCAGATGGGAAAAACAGCCACCAGGGTTGGGGAGGGAGCTGGAGTGTGTGTGTGAAAGTTCACTATTGGTGAGGGAATGGGAAAAATGAGGTGCAACAGCAAGGAACTGTTAGGAGGGATGCAGCATTGGGGAGGGTTAGAAAGGAGGTAGATACAGCAGTTGAAAATGGCTGCTGACATTTCTATAAAATATAATTAATACATCAATACATATGATATGGTTATTACAGGATCACTAAAGTATAAATTAGAACAAGTCTCTCTCTCTCACACATACATAGCCATTTTCAGGATTTGAATCCTTTTGCTGACTTTTACCTTGCATTCACCCAAATATAAGTACACAAAGCTCAATTTTTCATAACGTTCTCCTGACATCTGTTACACTGAAAATTCTCTAAGGTACTCATGGTTGTATTGTATTTTAAATAGTACTGAATTTGTATAGAAATTTAACTTACATATAACATTCCTCATATCATTTGTATAAACACCCTGATGAACACCTAAATAAAAAGTAAAATAATTTTTAAAGCTTATGAATTGAAGTTGGAGACACTCCACCTTTTTTTCTCTCCTTAAGAGCTTCCAGGATGTCTGTTGCACAAAGTTCTCCTATAGTGTTGCCATGTAGATCAAGTTCTATCAAGTGTTCAGAGTGTTTGATTAGGCTGCATTTAAGAACAACAACAACAAAACCCTGAAATCTGCTGTAGTAAAAAACTCTAACCCTAACCATTCTGACCATCTTGATCTGCATAACACAGCCTGTAGAATTTCACCCAGTCATATTTATCCTATCCCCTTCTTCTACTTGCTCAGAAACAAGAGGGTGCTGGAATAAAGTTAAAGCTGGTATTCATTATTATTATTGTTCTTCAGCTGTTCCAAGAACATAAATATTGATAAAATTCCATTAGTAAATTAAAATTTTTAATGGGACTTTGAAACTGCCTCATCAATTTGGTATTTGGGCACCTGTACTGATATTAACAATTCTAGGTACAAGAGTGATAGAATTTCTTATATATTACAATAAAAATTAAAAGTGGATTCCACAGCCGATTAATCACTTTTCTTCATTTAAAGCTATTACAACCTTAGAGTCACATCTTGCTTGCTCAACTCACATGAGTATTACTGTCTGCATTACTAAGGAGGGCAGCAGTTGGATCTTTGTTATTTATTGTAAAAGCACTATAAAGTCTTCCAAATTTTCTCTTGCTTCTTATATAATCTCTTTGTTTTGTTTCCCAGATTTCTCTGATTTCATGTACTTTGCTTTGGACTGTAGTAGAACTGTTTCTAACATTTAATTAGGACGACTGATGTTGATAACATATTTTATTATTTCCTGAATTTTGGACACTGTTTTCTTCTCACCTGGTATACACTTAGCTAATGATATTAATACCAAGTGTTAGCTTATCATCTGTTTTTTTTAAATTAAAAGTTATCCTTGTGTAGAAGGCTGAATGGTCAGTCTTGAGTTGAGGCTGACAATCAACATCAGATTCACGCCATTGAGCCAGATACGACCCTTAGGTATGTATATGTGGCTCCCACTGCACTGGCAGTTGTATATCTGCATCTGAGTGTAGAACAGGCATCTCTGTGGGAGAAAGTTAGATTTCTAATTTTATTTAAATCTGTGGTCTTGGTCTTTAATTTCCTTGGGCCAAAACTTCTGGTCTAATAAAGTGCCACAGGAGGCTCTGAATTCAGAACACGTACAGTTCTACTGTGCAACAGGAGCAACAATGCAGAGACTTCACAGATCTGTATTTCCTGTATGCTGCAGAACACTGCTCCACAGGGTCTCTATCTGGTGATAGTAGCAGATGAAGAGTCTGGGGGTTATATAGTGGATTGACAAACAGGGGCAGCTCTATATATTTTGCCGGCCCAAGCATGGCAGTCAGGCGGCTTTCGGCAGCGCGCCTGCGGGAGGTCCGCTGGTAATGTGGATTCGGCGGGATGCCTGTGGGAGATCCGCTGGTAACGCAGATTCGGCAGCATCCCTTTGGGAGGTCCATTGGTCTCGTGGCTTCGGCATAGCCACTGCTGAATTACCGCCGAAGCTGTGGGACCAGCGGACCTCCCGCAGGCATGCCGCCAAAGGCTGCCTGACTGCCGCCCTCACAGTGACCAGCAGGCCGCCGCCCCAGGCACACGCTTGCTGCGCTGGTGCCTGGAGCCGCCCTGTTGACAAAGATATAGGGTGGTAGCCAGTGAATCTGTACTAGATAAATCCACCAACCTAACCTTCTCCTCCCTGACTCCAGCAAGTGTGGGGAGTGTTTTTTTGACTGCTCCAAAGCTGGGGGAGAAGGAACATGGGGAGGTGGCAAGATGGATTGATTTAAATCAAAGCAATTAAAATCAGCAAGCAGGAGACCTTGATTTAAATAATCAATTTTAATCATGTTTTGCACTTGTACTTTTTAGTCATTTTCCTAAAGAAAGGTTGATTTCAGTTGGTTGGAAACCATTAAAACATGTTGATTTGCTACTGATGTAGCCTTTACACTAAGTTTGGTACTTTTTTTTTTTTTTTGCTAACCAGCAGGATATTCTATATGTATATGCCCATTTATTTCAGCAGTTATATGGTATAAGATACATTTATTCAGATTCTTAATTTTTATTACAGTAGAAAATGAATGATGCCTTTATTATTTACTAGATAATAATTAATTGTTTACTTGTGATTTGTGTCAAGTTGTATTTGGACAGAAATTGGAATTCAATGAAAAGTGCATAAAACTGTTTTAATTTTTTTACATTAAGTTAAATGAGTAAGAAAGGGAAAAAAAGGTTATCAAAATCTGTTCTACACTGAAAACTTACTGATTTATTAAGCAAAGGAAGTGGCTTTAGTTTATTTCTGGTCACCGTGTCCTTCAAGATTTTTGAACTAGATCTTATCCTTTCACACCCTAGTTTGTAGTCACAGACTGGAAAAGACGGTTACTCACCTTTGTAACTGTTGTTCTTCGAGATGTGTTGCTCATATCCATTCCAGTTAGGTGTGTGCGCGCCGTGTGCACATTCGTTGGAGAAACTTTTACCCTAGCAACACTCGGTGGGCCGGCAGGTCGCCCCCTGGAGTGGCACCACTATGGTGCCTGATATATACCCCTGCCGACCCAACCGCTCTTCAGTTCCTTCTTGCCGGCTACTCCGACAGTGGGGAAGGAGGGCGGGTGTGGAATGGATATGAGCAACACATCTCGAAGAACA
>NC_133776.1:33677335-33792438 GCF_003597395.2 Chelonoidis abingdonii
AACTGAGGAGCGGTTGGGTCGGCAGGAGTATATATCAGGCACCATAGTGGCGCCACTCCAGGGGGCGACCTGCTGGCCCACCGAGTGTTGCTAGGGTAAAAGTTTCTCCGACGAACGTGCACGCGGCGCGCGCACACCTAACTGGAATGGATATGAGCAAGCACTCGAAGGAGAACAAGCTTTCCTGCTTTTTCAACTCCCAATAGGTTTCTTAACTTTGAATAAAATAGTCATTGAATTGAAGTAGTTGAATAAACTAAAATGAAGAAAATATCCTCTGTACCTGCAGAAGAGGCTACTGCTGTAAAAAGCTGATTGAGCATTTCAACAAACTGATTCCAGTGCTTAGCCAGTGACTTCCACCAGTTCAGTGCAACTCTACCCCACTGTTTACCCAGAGGTGGGCCTCAGTGGATGATCTAGCCTATATGACAGTCAAGAAGGCCTTTTTCAAACTTGAAAGCAGTACCCTCTAGGAAGGTTTTCCATTGCCATATTCTGGGGTGGCATGTGGTTCCCCAGTCCAAGAATGCAATCATGTCCTTTGCATGTGAGGGTAGCAGAAAGGAGCTCTGTGTGTCCTCCCCCTGTTCTGCCCTTAATATCTATTTTTAGTTGATTTTAATGAGGTCTAACTTGAAACCTGTGGAATCATTTTCTACAAGTTATTTTTTTAAATGCTTGTGATAGCAGTCAGAAGGGAAAAGAAACAGAACATCATCCTGTTGAGGTGAAATCACTGGACACTCTAGGAACTTTGATAGCAAAACTGAATTTGGGGAGAGCTTAGATGTATGTATATTTAAGATCCTTCCAGATAGAGTCAGAGCTCTCACACTATACTCTACACCGTACCTACACACTTCAGAGATGTTGCATGCAGAATATTTGAGGAGCAAAGCTAATGGTTACTAGTACTCATTTTGGATAAAAAAACAGACAGATATTCTCCAAACATACATTTCTGAATCTAGAAAAAGGAAAAAAAGGCACCACCATCTTTCTTACTTATCACTTACTAAGTTAAAAACTGTGTGAACTCCAGGACCATCTTTTCTCCTCCCTTTCCTCTTCCATCTATGCCATTATCAGCCAAATGCAATTTAACTAACCATGGGCCAACTTCACTTTTCTTTTCTTTTTTTTTAGTTCCTGCAAGAAAAAAAAATGAGGATTATTTTGGGAACATCCTGTATTAGAAGTGTGACTCTAATAGCAACAGGAGCTGTGTGAAAAATTCTGCATGTGCTATGCTAATAGTAGGGGACACATTTTAAAACTAAATAGCTCTAGCAAACATTCATGCTTATCAATTGCACAGGCAAAATCCACGGGTAGAGGAGGGTCCTGGAGCTCTAGCAGCTATGGGTTGTGGGGGCACACAGAGTTCCTAGCTACCACAGGTGGCGGGGGGAACCAGAGCCGTCAGCTGCCACAGGTGGTGGGGACCCCGGAGTTCTGAGCTGTGGGGCTGCAGCAAGGGCCCCAGAGCTGTCAGCTGTGACGGCAGCGGGTGCTCAACTCCTCTGCTCCTGCAGCAGGACTTGGGCTCTTTTACCTCCCACGGGGCTTGGGCTTCAGTCCTCTCGCTCATTCTTTTTAGTAAAAGTCACCAACAGGTCACAGGCAATAAACAAAAATTCACAGAAGCCCATGACCTGTTGGTTATTTATGGTAAAAAATAACTGAGAAAATCTTAACTTTACTTATTATTGATCACACAGTATTGTGGTTCATGTTAAGCTGCAAAACAATTGGAGAAGCATGGTTTGGAGACTTACTTATACCAGCGAAGCAATTCACTGGATAATTTCCATATAGCTGATAAAGATATTAGACCAAATGTAATCTACAGTATGTAGTTGCATGTTTTTGATTTGGGCAAGAGGGAGGAGGGATAGCTCAGTGGTTTGAGCACTGGCCTACTAAACCCAGGGTTGTGAGTTCAGTCCTTGAGAGGGCCATTTAGGGATCTGGTGCAAAATCAGTACTTGGTCCTGCTAGTGAAGGCAGGGGGCTGGACTCGATGACCATTCAAGGTCCCTTCCAGCTCTCTGAGATAGGTGTATCTCCATACATTTATAACAATGGCGACAAACAGCAGTGTGAGTTATAAGTCCAGTGTAAACTAGTTCTAAGCCATGTGTAATTGGCAGTGTAGTGTAACTTTCACCGGTTTAAATAAGAACAGCCATAATAGGTCAGACCCATGGTCCACCTTGTCTTCCAACAGTGGCCAATGCCAGATGTTTCAGAAAGAATGAACAGAATAGGTAATTATCAAATGATACATCCTCTGTCATCCACTCAGTTTCTGGCAAAGAGCGGCGAGGGACACTCAGAGCATGGTGTTGTATCCTTGCCCATGTGGTTAGTAGCCATTGATGGACTTATCCTCCATGAATTTATCTACTTCTTTTTTGAACCCTGTTATAATTTTGGCCTTCACAACATCTCCTGGGAAAGATTTCTACACAGTGCACAATGTGAAGAAGTACTTCCTTATGTTTTTTTTTAAACCTCCCGCCCAGGGGTGGCCAAATGAACCACATGTGGCTCTTTTATCATTAAAGTGCGGCTCACATGACCCTCCCCCCCATTTTCCGCCTACCAGACCGGGGGGGGGAGGGAACCTCTCACAACCTTTGTGTCATCTGCAAACTTGATGAATATGCTCTCTATACCAACATGCAGGTCATTAATAAAGATGTTAAACAACACCGGACCCAGAACTGATTTCTGTGGAGCCCCACTTGAGACCTCCCTCTAATCTGACATCATTCCATTAATAGTCACTCTTTATTTGTGGCTGTTTAACCAATTATGTATCCACTTAATGATAGTTCTGTCGAGCCCACATTTCTTCAGCTTACTTATCAGAATGTCATGTGGAACTGTCAAAAGCCTTGCTGAAGTCCAGGTATATTCCCATTACCCACCAAATCAGTTACCCATTAAAGAAGGAAATCAAGCTGGTCTGGCATGATTTGTTCTTCGTAAATCCATGCTGGCTGCAAGTGATTATCACTTCATCCCCCAGGTATTCACAAACTGAATGTTTTATATATTGCTTTAGTAGCTTCCCAGGTATTGAAGTTAGGCTGACTGGTCTGTAGTTTCCTGGCTCCTCTTTTTCAAAGATGGGCACTATATTAGCCCTTCTCCAGGCTTCTGGGACCTCTCCTGTCATCCATGAGTTTATTGCCCGTGGCTCTGAGATTTCTTCAGCTAATTCCTTCAGCATCCTCTGGTGAAAAGATCTGGCTGGCCCTGCTGATTTGAATTTGTTCAAATTGATCAGAAGATCTGACATGTTCTTTACTTATCCTGATCTCCATCTCTTCCCCTTTGTTGTCTACGGTAACTTCACAGTCATCCGGTCACATGTTATTTTTTGTAAGAAGACTGAAGCAAAGTAGGCATTGAACAGCTCTGCCTCCCTATCATCTTCCCTTACCAGCTCATAACAATTTTTGCCAGTTGTAACTCATTCTTTGCCTTGGCTTTCCTGATTTTGCCCTATATGCTCATGCACCCAGGTATACTTCCTTGGGTGACGTGCCCCTCCTTCCATTTCCTGTATGTGTCCCTTTTGGTTTTTAGATTGCTAAAAGGTCCTTGTGCACCCATATTGGCCTCTGATGGCTCTTCTTATCTTTCCTGTGTATCAGAATAGCCTGGTGTTGAGCCTCTAGTATTACATCTCTTAAGAACTGCCAGCCCTTTTTACTCCTTTTCTTCCTAATTTGTCTTTCCATGGGACCTTGCCTACTATTTCTGAGAGTTGGTTGAAATCTGCCTTTCTGAAGTTCAGTGTACCCTTGTTTTGTTGTTCTCATGTCCTCCTTTCCATAGGCTCTTGAAATCTATCAGATAATAATCACTTCTTCTCAAGTTCCCAACCACCCTTCACGTTCATAAGTAATTCATCCCTGGTGTTCAAAACCAGATCCAAAATGGATGAGTCCCTAGTTGTTTCCTCAATTTTCTGAATCAGAAAGCTGTCCCCTACACATGCTAAGAATTTGCAGGACTGTAGCGAGGTGGTCACCCTGCTCATGCCCTAAAGGGCTTAACACAGCCCTGGGAGAGGCTGAGGTAGGGGAACAGCTGGGCTGATTGGGGGAAGCAGCCACAGCTGGGGCCACGCCCCAATCAGGCCACAGCTGGCCCTATAAGAGGGCTGAGAGCCAGAGACTGGAAGACACTCTCTCTCTAGCTTTTTGAGAAAGAAGGACCTGGCTGCCTGGGAGCTGAGAAAGGTACCTAGGGTAAAGCAGTGCTGGGGAAGGACAGAGGGATCTGGGAGCTCCAGCCTAGCAAAACCCCAGGCTGCAGGCCTATTTAAAGGCCTACAAAAGGCTACTAGGGCTGCAGAGGGGCAGCCAGGAAATAAGCAAAGGCAGCAGGTCCTCACCCCTAACCCCTTTGCTGATGAGGAGTAGTTTACAGACTGCAGTCCGCTCCAGGGAGCAGGGGCTAGATGAGCCACTGAGGCAAGGTGGGGATAGAGGGTTCGGTGTTCCCCTGGGTGGGGAGACCCAGATTGAGGGTTCCTGCTGGAGGCAGAACCCTGATGTAAAACGCACTGGGGTCCGGGAGGGACACGGGGGCCAGCGGCAAGCGAGATACCGGCCTGTAGAAGGCACTCCAGGCTGGAAGAGCTAATTCCCGAGACGACAAGCAGGAGATGCCAAGCTGGTTAGTCGTTGCCCCGCTACAAGGACATATTATGTTTTTCTGCAATAGTCTTCCAATGGATATCACTGCTCTAAAGCCAAAATGCTTCTGAAATAAATGTAGTCAAACTTTACTAATTCTGGGTCACTGAGAGCGAAAATGATGCTTAAAATTGTTGATTGGCTCTAGTCTAGCTGTTGGGCTCCAGACTACAGCAGTGGAATCTCCTGGCAGGTGATGTTAGGGTTTCCATGTTCCGTGACCGTCAAAAGGATCTTGTCCCATTCTTCTTCATGGAAGGTGATCTTGTAGCCTGCAACAACATCGATGGTGTGATGGCAGCCCTCAACATCGTTCACGATCCAGATGAGTGGAGACTGTTCATTGATTCATCGAAGACGAGTCTTAAAGCTGTTTTGCTGCATAATGGCAATGTTTTGCCATCAATTCCAGTTGGTCATGCAGTCCATATGAAGGAAACCTATGACAACATGAAACAACTTTTGAGGTGCATAAACTATGACCAACATCAGTGGCAGCTTTGTGGCGATTTGAAGGTTGTTGCTCTCTTGCTTGGTCTGCAGACTGGATACACAAAGTACTGCTGTTTTCTCTGCGAATGGGATAGTCGTGCAAGAGATTCCCACTACATCAAGAAAGATTGGCCACTCCGACAGTCATTGGAGCCTGGGAGGAAAAGTGTTCAGCATCCACCACTTGTTGAATCAAGGAAGATTTTGTTACCACCCTTACACATCAAGCTGGGTCTGATGAAGAACTTTGTCAAGGCCATTGACAAAACACAAGCAGCTTTCAAGTACCTCCGTGGAAAATTTCCAAGGTTAAGTGAAGCTAAGATAAAGGAAGGTGTCTTTGTTGGTCCTCAGATTCGTGAACTTCTTTGAGATGATGCATTTGACCATGCACTGCGCAGCAAGGAAAAGACGGCATGGAAAGCCTTCCAGTTAGTGGCAATAAATTTTCTCGGAAACAACAAGGCAGACAACTACAGGTTGTTGGTGGAAAACCTCCTCAAGGCATACAAAAGCCTTGGTTGCAACATGTCACTAAAGATACATTTTTTGCACTCTCATCTAGATTTTTTTCCACCGAACTGCGGAGCAGTGAGCGACGAGCACGGCGAGCGATTTCACCAGGACATTGCAACAATGGAGAAACGCTATCAGGGCAAATGGAGCCCATCAATGCTTGCAGACTATTGCTGGACAGTGACAAGAGATGCTCCATTTAATGAATACAAGAGACAAGCCAAGAAGCGCCGAGTAGACACTGAATAGGACTAAACTATGTACATAATAGTTTTTTGCCTTTTGTTTCATAATAAATTTTATTTATATAACCCTTTTGCTGATTTTTAAAGTGTTACATAAACAGGACAGGTGAAATATTATCATGTAAAGCAACCATAAACACATGAAAAGACCTAGGTTTACAATTTATGATTAAAACTCTACTATCTACACAATATACATAGACATAAAATGTAAAAACTTAAATATCTTAGAAACATTAGCCAATCAGTTGTTTTAATTGTCATATTTGAATTCAGCACATCAAAATACATAATAAATACCACATTTTATCTCTGAAGCAGACGACTTCTCAAAAATTGTAGACCAGTGTATCGGGGAAATTAAAATCTCCCATTAACACTAGCTCGTGTGTTAACTAATCTTGTAAACTGCTTGTAGAATGACTTATCCACTTCCTCTTCCTGATGTCATGGTTAATGTCCTCTCGCTTAACGTTGTTTCAATCTTATGTCCCTGCTCAATTACAGAACATGATCTGTTTAAAGTTGTGCAATGCTCTGCTATAACATCGTTTGGCCGCCTGCTTTGTCCACAGCTGGCAGCCTCCCTATCAGCTCCCCTATGTGCCCCCCCCCACAGAACCTCCTGCCTGCTGGTGGACCCTGCGGATTAGTGTCTTTCCCCTGCTCCCCCTGCCTCCTGCCTGCGGCAATTAGCTGCTTTGTGGCGTTCAGGAGGCAAGAGGGAGAGAGGAGGAGCAAGGGCTTGGCACGCAGGCTCCCCCTTCCTCCCTTGCCTCCTCAACACCGCAAACCAGCTGATTGCCATGGGCGGGAGGCAGGGAAGGGAGGGGGGAACCTGCATGCTATGTCCTCGCTCTTCCCTCCTGCCCCCTGAACGCCGCAAGCCAGCTAATTGCTGTGGGGAGGGGAGGGAGGGGATAGGAGTGAGGATGCGGAGTAAAGGGAGAGGAGTGGGGGAGAAGAGGCGGGTTAAGGATGCGGCAAGGGGTGGAGTTGGCGAGCGAGGGTTGAGCCCCCACTGCTGGTGCTTGCAGAGTAGGGGAAACTGCCGCTGCGCAACATGCTTCTCCTAGCCTACAGCACCTTCAGCCTCCTTGCCTGCCTCATTGTCTGCAATGCCAGTGGGCTGTGCTTGTGTGGGGTAAGGAGTGGGCACCTCCCAACTATAGTACAGTACTGCATGTACAGTATGTTTGTAAACACACAGCACGTGCACCCTACACCCCTACCCGCCCCCCAGCGGTTTACTGTTGCTTTATGGACCAACGGCTCTACTTGGGAATAGGGCTCTACACCAAGTGCTTGCGAGGCCACCAGCTGCCTGCAGAGCAGCTGTGGGTGGTGCACAGCAGAGGCCCTGCCTTGCTGTCTTGCTACAGAATAAACAATGTTTTATCTGCTCCCCACCTTTTGCTAGAGGGAGGTAAGAACACAGGGGGGCATCAGCCCGCCCAAAGCAAGTTACAGGAATAGTGTTCCAGTGCCTGCTTCACCGTAGCAAGGGGGAAAGTGGCGTAGAGATGAACAGAACCTGGCCCTGCTCCCATGAAAGTCTGTGAAATGCACAGGAGATTTGCCATTCACTTTAATGCCAGCTGCATCTCTCTGCATGCATACAGCAGAGAGGGGCACAGCCCTGCAGCAAACGTTATTTTTCTCCTCTTACTGCATTGGCTGCAATGCTGCCCGGGTGCTGAGTGCATGGCTACTAGGGGAGATACTGCGGGGCCATTTTTCCAGGGCACCCTGGAAGAGAGGCCTTTGGTCCTCCAACAGGACTCCTGTGAAAATAAGAACCTGCAAGAAAGTGAGAACCTCCATAACTAGTCCTAGCCTAAACCCACAGGGGTTCCAGTAGGGGAGCAGATTACCATGCAGAATGACATGGGTTTTCCAAATTCTTTCCCTTGCAATAGTTGATTGATGCTGCATGACCCCGGCCACTCCAGGCTAAAGGGAGTGAAGAGTAGCACATGCATGCGCGTCCGGAGGAGCATGACCTGGCATCATGAGTCAAAAGCGTCCAGCAAGTGATAGTGGAGTGCCTAGCAGTAGCAGTACCACTAGCAGCAAGAAAACCAAGAAAACCATCAGCTTGGGTTACTAAATTAGACATTTTAAAGCATTTTGATGCAGGCGAGCATGCAGTAGACATTGGCATCACTCTAGGTCTTACTCTGACCACTATGAGAACAATTCGGAATAATGCTGAAAAGATCAGGGCTAGTGCTTGGCGTGTAACACCACACAGTGCTACTACAATAAGTTGATCAAGAAGTAGTTTGCTGGAAAACATGGAGAGTCTTCTCTCACTGTGGATAGAGGACCAAAACTAGAAGAACATGCCTCTAAGTTTGCTAGTGATACAAGCTAAGGCAAAAAGTTTGTATGACAATTTGAAAAGAGACCAAGGTGAAGGATCATGGACAGAGACTTTCACAGCAAGTCGGGGATGGTTTGATCAGTGCAAGAGGTGCTTCTACCTGCATAACATCAAGATGTCCGGTGAGGGAGCTAGTGCTGATACTGCAGCAAATAAAAAATTCCCCAACTATTTCAAGAAAATAATTGTGGAAGGTGGCTATTCCCCTAAACAAGTCTTCAATGTTGATGAAAGAGACCTGTACTGGAAGAGGATGCCTGAGCGGACTTACATATCCCGAGAGGAGAAGACAGCGCCTGGATTTAAAGCAGCTAAAAATGGTTTAAGCTTGCTTTTAAGTGATAATGCTGCCAGAGACATGAAGATGAAACCACTGACAATGTACCAATCTGAAACACCACACACACTCAAGGGATTTTCAAAGGAACAACTTCCAGTCATTTGGAGATCCAAAAAGGAGGCATGGATAACTGGAGCTATTTTTTCAGAATGGATGACTCTCCGTGCTGTCCCTGCATGGAAGGAATACTGTGCCAAAGAAAATCTCGATTTCAAGATTTTATTGCTTATTGATAATGCACTGGCTCATCGACTCAACCTAGATGACCTGTGGAAAAATGTCAAAGTTGTCTTTCTGCTACCTAACACCACATCACTCATCCAACCCATGGACCAAGAAGCCATTGCTGCATTTAATACATATTACTTATGCCATACTTTCAACCAGCTCATCAGAGGCACTGATGGGGAAGGCAAACCTGCTATTCAGCAATTTTGGCGTGACTACAACATCCTCAAGTGCATCAATAACATCGGTGAGTCCTGGGCTGAAGTTACTCAGGTATACGTGAATGTTGTGTGGGGGAAGCTGTGGCCTGAATGTGTCAATGTATTTAAAGATGTTGTCCCTGCTGTGAAGAAAGATATCCTTGGCTTGGCCAAGAAAGCAGGTTTTGATGAGGTGGAAGAAGCGGACGTTACACAACTTCTTCAATCACACAGAGAAGAGCTAACCAATGAAGATCTGATGCAACTAGAGGTGACAAGAGCAATGGAAGAAGAGGGCCAAGAAGTAGAAGAACCACCAACTCATCGAAATTTGACTGCCAAACATCTTTCTGAAGCTTTCCAAATGATTGGAGCTGGCTTGCAAATCCTGAGTGATGACGATTCTGACAGGGAACACAGCTCCAAAGTGATTAGGGCAGTTGGTCATCTAATGACTTGCAATAAAGAAATTTACCAAGAAAAAAAAAAGGGAAAGCAAAACAATACTCTCTAGATGTGTTTTTCCAAGTTCAGAAAGTTCAGCAAGAGGAGCAGCCGGACAATCCACCCTCTTCTACTCTCTGACTCCATCACCTCAACCAAGCTTTATACTCAGCAATGATGATTGTAGTATTAAATTGTTTCTTTAAAATTGTTTAAAACTTATACCTGTATTAAATTGCATGTTTAAAATTGTTTAAAATGTATATAATGCCTTTTGTCTGGCAAAAAATTTTTTCCCCTGTAACCTAACCCCCCCCATTTACATTAATTCTTATGGGGAAATTGGATTCGCTTAACATCATTTCACTTAAAGTCGCATTTTTCAAGAACATAACTACAACGTTAAGTGAGGAGTTACTGTACTGTTCTTTCCCTTTGTTACCCTCATCCAGAGACTCTCAGTAGGTCTGTTGCTCACTTCCTCTTGGACCTCTGAGCACGTGTATACATTCTTGACATATAGTGCAACACCTCCTCCTTTTTCTCTATTCCTATCCTTTTGGAGCAAGCAATATCCCTCAATGCTGGTACTCCAGTCATGGGCGTTGTCCCACCAAGTCTCTGTGATGCCAATTAAGTCATAATTTTCTTCATACAACATGAGTTCCAGTTCATCCTGCTTGTTTCCCATACTCCTGGCATTTGTATACAGGCATCGAAAATTCAATAGCTCATATTTCATATTTAAATTATCAGGTTTTCTGTAGGTTTAAAGAAAAAAGTATTCTTCCAAATTATCAAACTTGATAATTTTTGATTGTTCCTGCTCAAGCCAAGAACATTCTTGAGTAGCAGGAAGCCATTTTCATACAAAGCAAATTCTTAATTTCTAAGCTTCATCCAGGTCCTAATTTTCTGTACAGGAAACATTTTGCAGGTTGAAACACTTGAGAATATATTGTTATGGCCACTTTTCCTTGATTTAAGATATCACATGTCTGGAGCTTTGGTATTTTACTTTTGTAAAGTTTTCATGAAATTGAATGGTGATGCTTAACATGAGGGCAAAAAGTGTGTGATGTTTTGTTAGCATGCTTGTCTTGCTAGTTTACATTAATTGCACCAGAATGTGATATACAGGAAATAGGAATTGTATAAATGAATTATTAAAAATAAAAATGAATGATTTTTAGTTTTGGTCAATAGTACATAACTATTAAAAATACTGGATCAATCATTAGCCTGCATAGCTTAAAATGAAGTTCTTTGAAAAAATACTATACAAATGGCATAAATAGGTTCCATTTCTGTTATTTCTCAGTGACTCCATATTAAATTTGTTCAGTTTCTGTGTAAAAATGTGGTTTTCCAACAACCAGCCCCACAAATACACCCTGGATTGTTGACAGTATAAACTTATACAATCAGCTGGGTCTGGATTCCTGTTGGTGATGTATGGGAATGAAAAAACTCAGCTTGACTTTCAAATCCCAAGACGCTTTTACAGCACTGAAAGAAAAAAAATGTTTTTACTTGTAAACTGGAGTCAGAGAAAGACAATCAAAATGGAATTCCACAATGTCATTTTTACAGTTACTTTACAGAGTAAAAGTGCACATGAATGGTTCTTCTACAATATCTGAGGTTAACCATTCAAGACTGAAAACCTAATTTTGAAATGATCTGTACAAAAGAGGAATAATGAGAAATAGAATTCTCCTTTGTCAGAACATCTCTGCCTGGAAGCACTAGACCACCCCAGCCTTCTTGTGTGCTATTTAATTGTGGTTTTAATAATCACAGTGCCACACTATGGGTCAGATCTTGCCCACCTTTTATGCAAGTGCACAGCCTGGTCAAGGGCATAGGGCTATTAGGACCCTTTCCCACCCCTTTTGTTGCCTTCACAAGGACCAGTCTGGTTTGCTGTCCTGGAGCTCAGGGCAGCATAGGGACTACTCCTGTCCCTACTCCCCTGAGGCACACAGTGCTCTATAGCAGTTGAGGATGAAGTAGAGCAACAACCTTGCTGCTCTCCACACCAGCCTGCATAGAACTGGTGCAGAGGTAGTGAGCTATACCCCAGTAGCATAGTAGCAAGCACACTCCCCATGGTGCATTCTGCTCTTTCTAGTGCTATTTCTGGCCTAGTGCGACTCTACCCCACTATTTACCCAGTGGTGGGCCTCAGTGGATGATCTAGCCTATATGACAGTCAAGAAGGCCTTTTTCAAACTGGAAAGCAGTACCCTCTGGGAAGGTTTTCCATTACTAGCTTGTCGCGGTGACAAAAATACTGGAGGCAAGAGCAGTAGTGAGAGAGGGAGGATGATGGGGGCTTTAAATCAAGATGTGGTGTCTTTTAGAAAGACAACCAACCTTGTTGTGCTAGGTGTAAAAAGCACTGGGTGAAATTCTATGGCCTGTGTCATGCAGGAGGGAGGTGAGACTAGCCACCTCCCTACCCCCCAGCCTTAAAAATCTAATGATGGGGAGCGGGAAGCAGAAGAACCAACCACGCATGACAGATGGTAATCACATTGCTTAATGTGCTATTGGAAGGTTCTCAGATACTACAATGATGAGGACTTATGTATAATAGAATAAAACCACACAAAACTGAACTGTACCTTTTCTTTTCTTTTCCTTCCTCATACTACTTTCCACTGTGTTAGAGTTTCCTGTTTTGGAAGCAACGTTCAAGCCAGAAGCTGTTGAGTGGATACCCAGACCTTTGTCTGCTGTTTGTAAATAAGAGCAGCCATTCAAACAGTTGCCAATTCATGGAGTTATACACAATTTTTTGGAACATGCAGTATTATTTGATATACACTCTCCCAAGTTTACATTGTCCTGGATGCTGAGGGACATTTACCATAGAAGAATCTACATAGCTATTTAATTTTTTCCATCAGAGATAATTTTGTGGGCGGAAAAAAGTTGGCATATTTCAGCACAAAGTTTCTATGCTATTTTTGCTTATTTCTGATTTATTATATCCCTTGATATAGTTTAGCTAGTATTGTCATTTGGGAAAGTTTGAGCATCTTTTCCACTGCAGTACATTCACCATTATATAGATGCTCCATTTATCTTCCTCTCTAGAGCGTACAGCCAGATTCACCCTTGGAATGCAGCTTGCATCCCCCTGTGTCTGCTGGGACAGCCACACCAGTAGTTCTGCAAGGAGAGGGCATCTTAAATTCTAGCCATTTGAGCCATTTTGATGGAAGCTGCCTGAGAGAGATGCTGAATTTGGACAGCTCACATGCAGACTTCCCCTGCTATAGTTGATTGAAAAATGCAAAAACACTTTCATTAACATAAACGTGACTTTTTAAATGAACATTTTAAAAAATATGTCCAGAAAATGTTCATTGCAATGTAGAAGATGTCTTGACCACTCTACATCCTCATCACCTTTAGGCTGCCATGCTTGTTTTGGAGACTGCATTTGGCCATCCCCAGATGGAGCAGGGATCCCTGGCACAGAGAATGGTGTGGACAGTTTATGCAGCTACATGTCTGCTCCGGGTACACTGATCATCATCAGGGACTTGAAGCTCAAGGAGGCAATTGACCCCAAGGACAGTAGCTTGAATTACTTTCCCAACTTAAATAGCCTCTGAAACAAATTGATGTTAATGGATGTTTTATAAGTTATTAATTTATGTGCTTCCCAAATGCAACTTTCACTACTTTTATTCATAGTGGTTTTGCTTTTCAGGTGTAAATACATAGCTGCTTAAATGTTTCTGGCCAAATCTTGAGGATCCTTTCTCAGTCTAGAAACGTTAAAGAATGGGAGCAAATTAAACAGTACAGAGTATTTACAAAACAAACTTGGTCTTTAGCTCAGATGGAACTTGTTTATTCTTTCATGTTTAAATTTGAATTGTAAACACATTTTATTATTAGCACTTGCATATTTAATCCTTCAGATAAAACACATTTTTCTGATATCTTTTTAAACATATCCTTTTAAACACCAAAACACCAAAATTCTCTGAAACAAGACATTACAAAGTGCACTGTAGGGACAGTGTGAAATGACTGTACAGCATGCTTTGTCTGTTTGTCCCAGGTGCCAAGAAGAGAACACTTGTACATGAATATAATGGAAGAACAGTAAATGCTTGCATAGGCTATTACTAGTATGTGTAAGTATAATTTTCAACAAAAAAATTGAAAAATCATAATTTTCTCTAATCCAAGAGCCAGATAGTCTCACCTTCTGGTATTTGATGATCAGAATAATTGTTGAATAGGAAGGCATTTGTTTCCTTATCTCTTCCAAGATTGTCTGCATACATAGCTATTGGTGTGATGAGCTCAAGGGCACCCAAACATTGCAAGTTGTTACCATTTAGATAAAGATTGCTGTGACAAAAATATATACTTTTAAATATTTGATTGATGTTCCATCACATTTAAACTTGCATTTCATCTTTCTTTTCTATATTTGGCATTTATAACAATGTTGTTGAAACTAAAATTATAGTTATTGTTACAGAAAAAAATTGGGGTAAATAGTCTCTTTTTAATACCAAGGAGGCTTAATTAAACGTGAATTGGACTTAAAACTCTGAATGCTGATTTTAGATGTTCTAATTGCTGATATAATAAAATCAAGTAAGGATAATGTTGAAGATAAAATATGGCTTTGATGACTCTAACTCAATCTCACAAGAATAACTGTTTAAGTCTCCCAAAGTACGTGCTTAACTTTTAGGCATGTAAGCAGTGTTGTTACAGTAGACATGTCAGTAGTTCCGTCAACATCAGTGTGATTAATCATGTGTCCAAAGTTAAGAAGATGCATAAATACTTTGTTGGATTGGGCTGTTTTTCTAAATTGATTAATATTTGCTGCCGCCTTCATCTGAATTGGGGAAGGAATGTCCAGAATCCTGCATCATGCCTAGGAAAATACCATTACCATTAAAGGAATATTTTCTCCAGTCAAGTCCGAGGGAGAGTAAAGACGGGACTCCTTTCCCCTTGAAAATGACATGAATGTCACTTGCATGAAGTATGGCTTGTTGGACTATAAACATTCACTTTCTTTGCTGGATTATAAGGCTTTAAGGCGTCAGTTAAATCAACTTTAGGAAGATATGCAGGGAAATTAGAAAGAGCTGATCAGAGTAACTGTAGTCAACAGCTTTGAGTCATACAAAGATTACAGAGGGCTTATCAAGGCTAAGAAAAGGCCTATCAATAAAATATATGAGGCTAGGAAAAAGACATTCCAGGATTCCCAAAGTCCCTGAAAGGCCGAGTGAAATGATGTCTTTGGTCAATGGATAGTACACATATTGCCCTTAAATAGTCCAGAAAGATTTTTTCTCTTATAATATCTACAAGTAGACTTCCAAAGGGAAAATCATCTCTGATCATTTTAACACTCAATCTTGTGAAAATGCATTGTAAATGCTTTTTAGGATCACATTCTGTTTTTCATATTCATTATAACAGCATGTAGTTTTCTCTAGAACCTTAGATACACGTCACATCATCTATCCTGTGTATGTCAGAAACATTGCCACAAAAGCACACACTAAAACATTCTCATAGCATATAATACAGATTAAACATAAAAGAACAGTAGTGACAATTTATAGACATATATCATCATGGCAGATCACAAAGGATCCTTGGAGGGCCACTGAGCACCACCCAGACTGATCTCTAGCTAGGTTTTTAAGGTGGTATGGCTGGATATTCAATCTTATCGCATCACCAAAGCTTTTGGTGACCATTTCTTGGTAAACACAATTTATAATTTGCTCGTTTTCCATCCTAATAACACGTCTACTAAAAAAGCCACCAAAATTGAACCAGTACTCATGCAAGCAGTTGGCAGGATCTGCTATGAATGTCTTCATTTCTGATCTTGTCCTGCCACTTAATGTGAAGAAGCTGACAAAGACGACAAGAATCAATGACATCCATCTGCCACTCTTCAGCTTTTCTGTGCCTATGTTTCACTGCCATACAACAGAGTTGGTATATTCATGGTTCTATAGATCCACAGCTTTGTAGCAAGTGTGATGTCACAGTGCTCCCACAGAGGCTGCTGATGGTCCCCAAGTATGGCAGCAGCTGCTGCTGTATGAGTGTCCACATCTTTGGAGCACCCTCCAGCACTACCTATGATGCTTTACAAGTATTTGACAGTTGCCACTTACTTGATGTCTTGATTTGACAGGTTAATATTGAGATTGTAATCTGGAGGTGGAGAATGCTTGATGGTAATAGCCAGGGACTTAGTTCTATCCAGATTAATAGCTGGACCAAAGCGCATTGCTTCAGGCCTAACCGGCTTGGCCACCAGCTTGTAGTGATTCATTGAACTGAGCCAATAAGACAATGTCATCAGGGTATTCAAGATCTCAAAGCAGAATGACATTCAGCTCAACACCACCAACAGCTGCCTCCTCAAGTTCATCAACCAGTCAATTTGAATATTGAACATTGATGGTGACAATGCAGCTTCGCTGAAGTCCGGTGGAAATAAGAAACCACGCCGTCTATCTGCCATTGACTCGAACACAGATTTCTGTCCCATTATAGAGCTCTTCTATCAATGACACTATCTTCCCAGGGATGGCGAGTTTCCTTATCCTACAAACTTGTTTGATGCACTGAATCAAAGGCCTGACAGAAGTCTCTAAAAAGTACTTAAAATAGCATATTAAATCCATCCAGCTTCTCCAGAAGTTGTGTCATGGTAAAGATCTAGTTGACAATGGAATGACCAAATCTGACAGTGCACTGAGTATTCCCGCCTTTGCTATGAAGTGCATCATTGATTTGAGAGATTAAGACAGAAATGAAGACTTTTCCTAGGACTGACAACAGCATAATACCTCTATAGTTGCTACATTCAGCCTTATCATCCTTTTTAACAGGGGCAGAATAACACCTTTATTTCAGTCATCAGGAATGATATTAATGTGCTAGATGATCTGGAAGAGCCTGTGCAGCCATGGTACAATACTCTTGCTTATCTTTGGCAATTCAGGGGGTGAAGTTACAACTCCCAGGTGCCTTCCCAGACTTCAGTTTATGCACTGTGATCTGAATTTCTTCTAGGCAGACAGAAGGTGAGTCTGTGTGAATTTCTTGTCCCACTTCAAATTGAAGAGGGATTGTAGGCAATGGAAAATTGAGAAACATCTTGAAATGATCTTACCATCGATGCAGTTGATCTTTCCGACTTCAGCTGATGCTACCATTGATTGTTTACTGGACAAGTGGTGCCACTTTTTCCTGCAAACACTGCAAAGTTGATTAGAGGCTGTGAAGATCATGCCTGGGGGCAGCTTGTTCTAAACTAGCTGCCCGAGCTGGCCACTAGGGTTCCTTATCTATCTTACACAATGACTTTGTGTTCCAAAGTTGAATCCACTTGGCCTTTGCTTTTGCTCTCAACAAATGTATATTTGAAGATTCAAATTGTAGCCTGGCTTTTTTCTTAGCTCCAACACAGTAAGCATCTCTGTTCCATGGGCTGAGGCCCCAGCAGCAATCAGCACTGATTATTTGAAACAACACCATTCCTCATCAGATGACAGAGAGAGCAAGACTTCAGTCTAAAGTTTCAACCGCCTTAAGCAGCTGAGAACTGAAAGCTATCTAATAAGAACTTTTGTTTGAATTAGACTAATTTTGGCCTATTAACTGGCTCCTGTTGAAGCTGGACTTCTTAATGAAATGTATACTTGTACAAAGTATAAGCCAGCTCAAATTAATTAAACCTGAAGCACAAAACAAGAAAACGTGAGTTAGCAATAAGATCTCTCTTGGTGAAAATATAGATTTAATTTGAAAAAGAACAGGCAACTCTCTAACGTTTTTAGAAAGGAAGAGTGATGTAATCATCAAGCAAAGTTAAACAATTCCAGAAAGAGTTTTAATCTTACCAAATGGCAGTTTGGGCTACAATGGGGCCTAATTTGGACCCACTTTCAGGTTCCAAACTGCAGTAGCATAAGCTGAGGGTTAGAAGTTTTGTGTTTCCCTCTAATCCAGAAACAAGTCCAGTGATTCCTTTATCTCCAAACCTGTAAAAGAGAACAGATTAGTTATGTCCATCTGCTGACTAAGACTATAAATGTCACCTTCAAAGAGAATACCTTTTTGCATCCTGAAACATGCAATAGTCCAGCCTGTGTTCAACAAACCGTAACTTAGAACAAAAGACCGCAGCAACTACCACCTTGTCATAAACCTCCCTTTCGGATCAGAGTTTTTATTGTGCTGACTCCAGCTGTTCCTGACCTCTGCCAATAAATGCCTTTTTCCATCCTCACCTGGCCTGCTTTTTACTTTCAAATGTAGACATAGCCACAGTGACCCATGCTTTTGTCACCTTGAGGCTAGGTTACTGCAGTGCACTGTACCTGTGACTGACTGTGAAGGCGTCATGGAAGCTTCCTTTCAACATACACTAGCCCAACTAATAGGGCACAAGCAGACCAACAAATATACCTTAAACTTGTGCTCCAGGCTCTGCACTAGCTCTTATCCAATTCTGTATCTGCTTCAGATCATGTTTCTAATCTTTAAAATCCAAAGTGGGTTAGGGCCTACCTATGTCAGAGACTGCCTCTGTCTTCACTACTCACCACGACAGCTGCATTCAACAGAGATGCTGCAGGGTAACTAGCGGAGGCTGGAAACAAGGCACACTTAGTGTAAAGACTCAACTGTAGGATTCCCTACTTCCAGAGATCAGGCTGAGCCTCAATTTTGACACACTGAGGGCTCAAAATAACTCTCTTTGTCTTTGTGCAAGCCTTCCTTCAGCAGCTGAGACTGCAGACTGACCCAGCAGTGTTGCTTCTGGAGACACAGGCAACAAGTATAATCCCATTTAACAGTGGTGTAAACTAGGGTCTTGGACAAGAGTTTGCTTTTCTATACGGCACCTCAGTACTCAGATGATGGGCACATTAAGAAATGCTTAGCTGGAAAGGAAGACCATTTCAGGGGCAAGTTTCCTGGTATTGGACATGATAACTATTGGTCATTCTTTGTAAAATCCAGTTCTTAGATGGAAATTATAATGAATTAGTACAGCAGAACTACATTTATCTGAATTAGGGATTCAGAAAAAAAAGGCATTTTGGGTAACTGAAATTCAGCCTGGGGATTTATCCACAATCAGAAACAGATTTTCATTACTATGGGGATGAGGAACTTGGGAACCATTGTTTATAAACTTCAGCGGAGAAACTTCATATCAGAACTGTTCTGACTTTGAGGGTACACTGAACATAACAAGCATTGTTCAAACTCACACTCACTGACTGCTGTGGGTATATAGCTCCTCTCTCTTACTTGGTATAATCTAGAACAATGGAGTTCAAGTTGCTGAAAGGGAAAGCTGCTCCAAGTCGCTCCATGGACCATGCATCTATCGGAACATGAGTTATTTCTAGAGTACAAAAGGGATAGTTGGTATGTCCATTCCGCTCTAAAAGCATTGCCTAGAAATGCAAAATATGAATAGATATCTGCTATTATGAAACAGAACCGCATACTTCTGATAGCAAAGGCAAGTTTTTGGTTTGGTTTTTGTGTTTTTTAAATCTAAATTTTCCTGTGTACTTTTAGTACTTGTGGAAGGTGTCAGATTGACAATCCTGGAGACAGACATTCTCTGTTTATCCTCCAAACACAGGCATTATGGGCAGTGGCAGTGCAAACGTCTCCTACAATATACCACAACTTTAATCTACAGAGACCAACTCTTGGGGAGAGGATAGTTAATTCTCCATGCACATTCATCTGTTGATCTCTGTGCTGAGACTGCTAACCTAGCAAACAGAGTTAATTGTGGTGATGGTTTGTGTGTTATGGACACCTATCCACTGGGAACTGGACTTAGATCACAAAATAACCAGTAATGTAATCATTTCAAGCATATTCATCCTAAGTGTCTTCTGTTCTTCAAACATCAACTCCAAAAAGCATTTTAATTGCCTTGCCCACTCCCCTAGGCCTGGTGGGTGGGCATCATGTGTATTCCTGACCCTGACCTGCCAGCTCCTCTCTTGGTCCACCAGTCTCTCAGGCCCTTCCTGCACCAAGATACCTGGAGCAGTGAAGGCCTCCCTAGGATCCAAGGGAAGGATGGATGCTACTTTGAGGGCAGCTGAGCCCCTCTACTATACAGGAAGTCAGAGATCCATATAGAGAGGATTCTCCATGCACAGATCTGTGGGGCATGAAAATCCCAAACATTTTTCAACCAAAACATTACACTATTGTATTAGTGCATCAACAGGACCCTACCAAATTCATGGTCCATTTTGCTCAATTTCATAGCCATAGGATTCTAATAATAGTAAATTTCATGATTTCAGCTATTTAAATCTGAAATTTCACAGTGTTGTAATTGTAGGGGTCTTGACCCAAAAAGGAGTTGTGTGTGTGTATGTGGGGGGGGGTCCGCAAGGTTATTGTAGCGAGAGTTGGGGTACTGCTAGGTAGCTGGAAAGTGGTGGCTGCTGACTGGGAGCCCAGCTCTGAAGGCAGGGCTGCTGCCAGCAGCAGCGCAGAAGGAAGAATGGCATGGTATGGTATTGCAACCCTTACTTCTGTGCTGCTGCCTGCAGAGCTGGGCCTCAGTAAGCAGCCACCACTCCTTGGCCGTCCAGTTCTGAAAGGCAGCAGCGCAGAAGTAAGAGTGGCATAGTAAGGTATTGCCACCCTTATTTCTGCACTGCTATTGGTGGGGCGCTGCCTTCAGAGCTGGGGTCCCAGCGAGCAGTCACCACTCTCCAGCTACCCAACTCTGAGGGCAGCACAGAAGTAAGGGTGGCAACACTGAAGCCCCCGTAAAATAACCTTGTAACCCCCCCTGCAACTCCCTTTTGAATCAGGCCCCCCAATTTGTGAAACGATGGTCTCCTCTGTGAAATCTGTATAGGGTAAAGCACCCAAAAGACCAGATTCCATGGGGGGAGACCAGATTTCACAGTCCGTGACAAGTTTTTCATGGCCATGAATTTGGTAGGGCCCTATGCATGAGAATCTGAAAGTGAAACAGACTAGAAATTGATCATAAACCAAAGTGAAACCAGCTAGTTTGTTTCATTGCACACTCTGAGAGATACGCTGTAAATAAACTACAGTATAAATGGGGAGAAGTAAGTTAGATTTTCAAAATTGCTTCAGTTTTTGTCAGAGCTGATGCATACATCTCACCAAGTCTGGTGTGCTAGAAACACCTAATAGGTGTTATCAAGACTCAACATTAGAAAAGATATCTGACTGGATTTGGGCACATATGAAAGAATTAAACTCTTTGGGCATGAAATCATATTACCCCCACAATTGGAATCTTTGTCTTTCAGAATGTGTTTGTTCATGGTCTCAATAGGCTTTCTGGTCTACATTTGTGGAACTGTGTAAAATCCAGGATAGTTTTTAAAAAAAACTTGTTTTTGTAAATCTGGTGTAATTTGCATTGGCCATTTCACTACACAATTATCCGTTGTCTTCCTACACTTTTTCATTTACATACAATCATTCTAGCTAGGTTCTGCTATTTCCAATTTACCCACCACGGCATATATTACAAAAATAAAAGAACAAAAACCAAAATCCTTTCACTTTCAGTCAGCTTCTCTTTAAATGTCTACTTTTTATATCATATTATGTATTTTATTTTACTTACAAGGTTTACAATGTCTTGATCATTTAGCTGAATTCCCCAGATACAGAGTTCCTTTCCTAACATATACCGTTCATCTCTAATTGTCCTTAATAGAGGTGTGAGGAAGACTGGCTGGGAATTCTGAGAGTTTGTGAGCACAAACTAAAAAACAAAACTTAATTACAATTTGGTGTAATCAAAACTGAAACAAATGTACATTATATTTTAGGAACCCAAACATAAAATATACCATTATCTAAATGTACTATACATTAATGATGATCTATAAATGTTAACAAAAGTCAAAGATCTTCTGCATATCAATATATAAAAAATTGTGCAGAATTCCTTAAATAATCAGGGCAAAAGGGACATTCAGCACATTATTTTCTATATTGGTGCAGCTCCAGTCTTTCTACCCATAATGAATAGAATAAACAAGGTGCGGGCATTTTTACCATTGTGTCATCTGACGCTGTAGATCAGCCTGGAAAGAATTATTTTATATCCAAGATTTATATCTTGTGGAACTATAAAAAAGAAATCAGGCATTTCTGGAGATAAGAGCACAAGAACATTCTAAGTTAATGTGTGCAATGCTCCTCTTAACCTGATTATCTGGACAATGCAAGTGTATAATAGCTAATTATGGCACATTTGGAAGGCAGGGGATGCATTTGCAGGTTTCTTTTCAGGATTATAATCAACATTTTCAAATTGAGTGCCTACAGTTAGACAGACATTATACCTAAATCCATGTTTAGTCACCTAAAGTTGGGATTCATTGGAAGCTACAGATGTGCAGCCAGTTTTACAGGAGTGGCTACATTTAGGTACCCAGTTTGGGCATATGATCTACATTCATTGGAGAGGAAACCCATGTAAATATCTAGAACACATCCACAGTAAGAATATAGTGTAATTGTAGTCACCCTCACCCTGCTGTAGAATGCTGTCTCAGGCAGAGACTGTCAGCAAGAGAGCAGCTTGAGCTGGGGAGGGGGCTTGGAATGCACCCGAAGGGACAGTTGGAATAAAAGCTGTTAGAGAAGAAGAAGAATCGAAATGCTGAGCTAACCGATGACCTGAAGCCTCAGTAGGTGACATGATAAAAGAAGACCAGGAGAATAAAAGTAGGAGACTGGCAAGTGAGAGAGAGAAAAGAAGGAAAATTGGAAAGGTTTCACATCAGGAGAAGCAGAAAAATAGACCTGGGTATGTGAGCAGGTACTATTAGAGAAGAAATAGTGGGAAATAAAATCTACAGACTTACACAGAAAGAGAGAGAAAGTATCCAGGAACCGCCCCCCCTTCTCCCCCCCTCCCCCAAAGGATATATAGTTGGTGAAAAAGGAAATTGATCATAAAGCTGTGTTAGATGAAAACAGATCCTGGCATCAGTAAATGAGAAGCCCACCTGCAAAGGACCTAAAGTGAATGAATAAAGAGAGTGAGTGTTTGAACATCTATTGGAGGAATACAGTTCAAAGTATCTAATAGACAAGTGAGGGCCCAGTAGGGGAAGAAACCCCACTTGTGGATAAACTGAGTGAAAAAAGGTACAGCTACAGGAGCACTTCAAGCCAAAGAGAAGCAAAAAACAGGACCACAAGACTGGAATTGGACTTACAACCAAGGAGAGGAAAAGTTGATTTTTCTCTGAAGTGACCCACTATATCGTTTGCTCTTATTAAGAGCAATGGATTTGCTACTAACTGCACAATGTGTACAAGCTCACAAAAGTTAATGAGTTGATAACCTATAGTTTATTTTGGTACAATTTTGAGGTTTTCCCTTCTAAAGTTCTAAAAATGTAAAATTATCCCTTTTGCCTTGGTTTGCCTCCGCCTCTCCTCACAGTTAGCATAGCCCAGCCTTGTTGGGTCACTACATAATTCAATGGATATTTGTTATTTATTTCAGTCTTAAAACTCCATTCCAGAGAATGCCCACCAGAGCTGAGTGCTCGACATAAAACGTTAAAAGCAGAATAGAGAAAAGTTACAGAATCAAAGCTGTTCTTTTCCACCCCTTCAATCTCACCTTAAATTATTAGGTAGAACATATTTACCTTTGTAAGAATAGTTTCATTTTCTATGCATTTTCTCAAGCTCCGTTTGATCGTGCCACTGACAGAGCTTTGGGAAAAGGCACAATGCCTTTCATAGGTTTTCATAAACTTTTCAAGAATGGAAATGTCAGCAAGTGAACTGGCTTTTGTTTTAATTTTCTCTTTCTTCTTTCCTTGCATGATTTTTCTGGGGAAAATTTTGTCGTCTTGTCCTTAGCTTGCTTACCCTGAAACATAAAATTCAAGCTTATTTGTATTAGTAACAGAGCTGTTATTGAAATGTTAGTTTTATGATAATCAAAGAACAATTATATAAGGGTGTGAGGAAGGGTGTGTATCTTGGCCAGTTGCTGCACATCCTGGGGAGTGTTGTAGTATTTGCACACTGGTGTATTAACAGAGCAAACAATATTGGAACATGTAAGCAGAGTGTAATAATATTATTACAATCTGCCAAAGAAAATCGTTTAAAAAAACCCATAAAAAACCAACACTGTATAAAAATCCAGGCAATGTTTATCAGCAGAGCTCTGTGCCAGTACCACTTCTCAAGTTCTAGATCATCTGTGATGTTTTAGCAGTAGGAGTATGCTTGACAGTGCTGTTATTGGACAATTAATAGCACAGTTGTGGTTATAGTGGGGATATCTATTGTGGAGGGGACACCCACACTGGAGGACACGCAAGGAAATGGGGGCTGAATTAGCACACCTGCATCAACTCTAATGCTAGCAGCTGTCTGGACAGTGCTAAAGCTACCTGATGCAATTGCCAAAAGTATTTTGTTTATAATTGTTTCCTGTACTAGTGTGTACAACTTCCTCCTTCTTTTGAATTAAAATTTCACCTGCAGTTGATCAAGCCAAATGGCTACATCAGGAGTAGCAGAATTTATTGCAGTAATGCCTTCTTCATATTTATAAATTGAGCAGTAGGTAGTGATGCATTTGATGGTCTATCGTGGAGAACCACACTTGCACACTGGGGAGTCCTTGATTTTCCATTTGTGCATTAGATATCCACATCTACCATGGCTGGTTTGAATTTGGTTCAGAGTTGACCGGGATGACCATGGAAGGTCAAACCCAGGAACCTTATGTGCGGGATCCAGCACAAAATGCTTATTTTCTGAGTCTTGTTTAGTCCAATCTGCTTTCCAGGCCTCCTCCTGATTGTAACCTGATTGCATGAGGCTAAACAAATGTTCCCAGAAAGGCTTGTGGGACTTAAGACATGGAGGAATGGGGGGGGAGGGGGTTTGGGATGTTGTCAAGGTCATGGTGGATAGGAAGATATCTGTTTTCCTGGTTTCATTCAACATTTGTGAAATGTTGCAGCAGTTTGGTGTATTGGCGGAGAAGTGATGTTAGAACTGGCAGCTATGATGTTGGAGTCAATTTACGGATTCCCATGATGCACTGCATTACTGTATTTAGCTGGGTGTCCACAAGTTGCATGTGGCTTTTTTTTCACGTGCTCCATACCAGTGCACGATATTCAGCTACCGAATATACAAGTGCTATTGCAGATGTTTTCAGGATTGATGCCGATGCACTCCATAATCCAGTTTCTGGATTATGTTGGCTCTTGTTTTTAATCTTTGCAGCTACCTTCTCAAGGTAATCATGGAAGGTGAGGGTGCAGTCCAGTTTCACTCCACGATATATTGGAGTATAATCATGGTGCACATTTTTACCACAGAAAGCTACTTTGTGTGTTTTTGTTACTCCAATTGTCAAGATGAAATGTGCTTACTATTGTTTTTCCAGGGTTTGGTTTGAGCCTCCATTTCCAGAAGTATTCTTCCATAGTCTGGAGGTCCTCAATTAATGCTTTCTCAATGTCATGGAGGTTTGGTGCTTGGATTGTCTTATTCTTCAAGATTCTATGCAGCTGTCAGGAAGCTGTGGAAGCTGAAACTTCAGAGGACCACAGAGCCAATGCAGTGGCATGGAGGTTTCCATCCTGGTATCTTTGGCCTCACACAGGTCTTTGGGATCTGCCTGGTTTCAGGGTAGACTCTGCAGCCTATTCTACTGGAAAGTAAATCCTGCCCTTTGGTGGGAGGATTTCATAATGGGAGAATTTCCTCTCCCATTCCCTTCCCTTTGCACACATGATTTGTACCAAAGGAAGGGGTTATGGGGGACAAAATTATTTTCTCCTTGATGCCTCATGCATGTTATGCACAGTGATGCTTATCTAGTACAGCTGCTGCATTCAAGTCGCAAATGAGATATGGTGCTGGATACATACACACAACAAGTTCAGTCACATCACAAAGTACATCTTGGGGTTTTGTTTACATAAGTTTGGGATGTCGTGTTATTCATAAATGGCCAAGGCACAATTGAGTTATGCAGGCCATATCAGAGACCAACGTGTGTTCTGTATATGCTGTGTATTTTTCAGAAAAAATATGTTACAAGTATGTTAGAGTTTGTAAAACGCTATTGAGACAATTTCTTGTATTTACTTTAATTATTAAAAGCTCATCTGTAGAGAACTTGTGTTATAATTTCCCTCTATTTTAAAACCCCTCCAACAACCAGTCAGAATAATACATGCAAACATCAAAGGTTTGACTGTGCTCTCATTCACACCAATGTAAATTAGTATGTCTCTGGAAAGATGAATTAGTAGGGCAGATAAGGCAGGAAAGGGTCCATGACCTGTCACATGGTTTTACAATTTATTACATCTTTATCCCATATGCACTATACACCCCACACATCTTTGTGTTGGTCCCTGTGTGATTATGTCTAATTTTTAAGCTGTTACTTTTGTCATTTTGTCTTTAAAAGTGTCATGCACATCTATAGCACTATACAAAAATCAGTGTTTTAAATATAAGTAAATATTTCATAAAGTTAAAGCTGTAGAAACTAGATAGAGGATAAAAAATTACATTGCCTTCGGATGGGAAGCTATTGAACATTTTGAGGCAGGGGACAAATAGCTCAGAGGGCTATTTCACTGTTCCCCGCTCTAAATCTGGTAGAGCATAGATTTTTCCCTGGTCTTTTTCACCTGCTCTCCAGTATGTTGCATAGCAGTAATGGTGCTGATAGTGATTTTGGCTGTCTAGAACTACAGAAGGAAGGAGCTGATTTATTTTAATACTTACTGTCCTTTGTAAACTGTGTTGAGATCTACAGATGAAAACTACCTTATAAATGCCAGGTCTGAGTATTGCTGTAGGTGATGGCTGATTTTCACAAGTGCAGACAGACTCCACCTTGCTGAGTTTCTCTCTAGGCTCCTTGTCAGCTTCAGACAGACTGAGTGTTCTTGTGTCACTAAGCAACCAAGTCACAGGATTCAGAATGGGAACACTGAGCAGTGGTGTTTAAAGAGCCAGAGCTCACACCCCTTAACCTACTAGCCTGCAATTCAAATGGTAACTCCCTCAGAGAGTGCTGTAGCTCTATATTGGGATTATAATGTCTAGGGGGGAAATACAAATTCAGAGAAAAATCTGTTTTGATTTTGAGCCCCTCACTGACCCCTTGTCACCTCAATGCCAAATTCAGGACACACTGTTGAGAAATAGGGCAGATTCACCCCAAATTGGTGGTTATTCTATCATTAGGTTATACCAAGTCAGTAACAAAAGTAAACTTCTGTATCACCACACTAGTTAACAAGCAATCAAAAATGCAGTCTCCTTAGACAGTCCAGCCTTGGTTTTATCCTTCAGACAATGGACTATATGATAAGTGGTTACTGAAAACCAATGTAATCAATTATAGGGTCCTTCTAATCCCAAGAGATCAGCCACTTAGGTCAATACATAAAACTCAGCTCTTACTCAATAATCATGCTGATGCCAGTCCTTTAGTAACCAAAACATAAAAGATTTTTAAAAAAGAAGAGCATTATTAATGGTTAATAGATCATATACATACAAGTGATTTTTCAGTGTTCATAGATCAGGATCATAGTAATGATGGAATAAACTGCTGGCTTGCAAAAGTCTCTGTGGAATTTACCCAGGAATATTGGGGTCATCAGTCCTTTTTCAAAGCTTCCTTGTTAGAAATCCAGTCCAGAGAAATGAAGACAAAATGGAGATATCTCAGGGATCCTTTTATATCCTCTGCCATGCGAATGGAATTTTACTGTCCCAAACTAAGCTCACAGCCTCTGTTTGTGGAAAGTCACTGGCCCAAGATGGAGTCCAGGGTCACGTGATCATATCACATATCCCTACATGCTTTGATGACTCACAGGGGCTGACATTGCTCATATTCTTTCTAAGGTGTCCCAGGAAGGCTTAGTGGGGAGGATGAGTTTCTTCTATGGCACATTTTTCAAGTGAAGTGTCCTTAATGGACCATCAACACATAGCTGTCTGGCCTCCATGAAAATCCTACCTGGTGGGTGTTACTCATGAACACAAACATGTGTAAGATAAGGCCATGGCCAATATTCATAACTTTAGATACAAAGACGATACATGCATATAAACAGGATAATCATAATCACAACTTTTCCATTGACACCTTACACGGCATACTTTATACAAGATTTGTGGAAACTGTGTAACAGTGGTAGTATCAATAAAATAAATGGTCATATTCAATCATACAGCATCACACCTTTACCCCCCAAACATCCATTGATGTGTATCTGCTCCTCTCCACTGCTGACCTTGATCTTTAAATTCCACCTGGGAGTGAAATGGGGAGATTTTGAAGTTTCTGAAGAACCTGCAGCCATGGACAGGAAACCAAAATCATCAGTCTTGTGGTTTTCAAGTGTCTTGGGTAAGATATTTTATTGTTACCAATCTTAATTTTAAGTCTCTGTAGAGTTCCTGGAGGTGTTTACTCACTGTTGCCTTCTCACCTCTGTGCAGGACAAGTGACCACAACTGGGGGCTCCATTAGAGACCGAAAAGCAGAAGCTTTAAACACTAAATTGGCTTTAGGTAAAAAGCTTTTCTGCTATCAGATTGCAAAAACGGTTAAAATCAACCTCTGCTGACTGTGCACCGCCAGAGTAGCCCTTGATAAGACAACAAAGACAGACAACTGCATTTCAGTTAACATCAGTTCTTCCCCCTTTTACATGTTTCAGGGTTGCACTTAGAGATACAGTATTAATCAAATATTTTACCAGAGTAAACCAATTACAAATTTATAGGAAGATCAACAATTTTTGAAGTTCAAAACAATTACTTCCTTTGGAAACCTGATGACTTTTGGAAAAAAATCCAAAATAAAGGTATGTAAAAGGGAACTGCAAGATTTTTATCAAATAATGTTCTGTCCTCTTTATTGTGAAAACACTGAACAAGACTTTATATTTAAAAACCCATAGTATTTGAAATCATTATTTGATCACACTAAAATTATTCAAATATTTTAAAGCAGTTAGCACACAGATGGGCAAACTATGGCCTGGAGGCCACATCTGACTGTCCAGATGTTTTAATCCAGTCCTCGAGGTCTTGCTGGGAAGTGGGGTCTGAGGCTTGTCCCGCTCTGGCACTCCAGCTGGGGAGCAGAGTCGGGCTCTGGCCCCCCTCCGCACAGCTCCTGGAAGCAGCGGCATGTCTCCCTTCCGGCTCCTATGTGTAGGGGCAGCTAGGGGGCTCTGCACGCTGCCCCCACCCCAAGGGCTGCCCCTGCAGCTCCCATTGGTCAGGAACCACAGCCAATGGGAGCTGCAGGGGTGTTGCCTGCAGACAGGGATGCGGGCAGATCTGCCCAGCTGTGCCTCCGCGTAGAAGCCGGAGCGGGGACATGCCACTGTTTCTGGGAGCTGCTTGAGGTAAGCATGGCTCAGAGCATGCCCTCCAACCCCCTCCCATGCCCCAACCCCCGCCCCAGGCCTGATCCCCCTCTTGCCCTCCGAAACCCTTGGTCCCAGCTCAGAGCACCCTCCTGCATCCCCAACCCCACCCCAGAGCCAGCACCCCTAGTTGGAGCCCTCTCACACCCCAATCCCCAGTTTTGTGAGCATTCATGGCCTGCCATACAATTTCCATACCCAGATGTGGCCTTCAGGCCAAAAAGTTTGCCCACCCCTGAGTTAGCATGTTCTACTGTTAAAATTTTCTGCAGGAACAAATTTAGAAAAAGATTTCAAAATGGTAATTTTGAAATACAGGTGGATTTTATTCATTAAGGAAATATGTTGATTTAAGACACTTTTGCAATCAGCTCAAAATATCTTTGATTTTATAAAATTACACTTAGGATGGAGTTAACACAATTTGGTGTAATCATTACATTTTTTTTAAAAAAGTATGTTTATTAAATTATATATTTCCGCAATAGACTAAAGCCATGATAAAACAATATATATAATCACAGAATAAACAGACTAAATTATATTACTAATAAATATAAAACCTTTCATAGTAAAAATAAATACATATTGGAACATCTTAGGTAAATATTATGCATTTCTCCATTAAACTGCCTGGTGGACAGTGCAATCCTTACCTCAGTACTAGACCTGAGCTAACAATTGATTTTTTTGGTAACCTGAAAAATCTTTAAAATATTGGCTTGTTTCAAACCAAAACTGAATTTGTTTTGGTTTTCTCTCCGAAATGAAAGACTAATTTTTTTTGTTTGATTCAAAATGACATTTTGTTTAGAAAATGTCAATTCAAAATTAAAAGGTGAAATGAGAATTATTTAGGACCATGGAGGAACCTCAGTATGTGTTCCATGAAGACAAGGTATTGCTAAGAATCCTGGAATTGTTCTTGTGTGAGATAAATTCATCATTCCCTGCCTCACAGGAGATCATTCTCCCTTTATTCTGTCCAAAGGCACAGCACCCCCCCAGAAACACTGTAGTACACTAGACATTGAGATAGCACTTAGGGTATGTTTATGTGGCAATTACACACCTGCAGCTGGCCTGGGCTAAGGGGCTGTTTAATTGCAGTGGAGACATATGGGCTCAGGCTGCAACCTGAGCTCTGGGACCTTGCAAGGTGGGAGGGTCTTAGAGCTCAGTCTGCAGCCCAAGCCCAAAACTACAGTTAAACCAGTTACACTACACTACAGTTAAACCAGTGGTGGGCAACATGTGTCCCGTCAGGGTAATGCGCTGCTGGGCTGTGAGACAGCCGCCTGCAGCTTCCATATAGTCGCTTCCTGCGGCTCCCATTGGTCAGTAACGGCAAACCCTGGTCACTGGGAGCTGCGGGTGGCTGTGCCTGCAGACAGTCAATGTAAACACTGTCTCATGGCCCACCAGCAGATTACCCTGATGGGCTGCAAGTTACTCACCATTGAATTAAACAGTCCCTTAAACTCGAGCCCCTTAGCCTATGTCAGCTGGCACAGGCCAGCTGTGGGTGGACATACCGAAAGTGTAGTGTAGGCAGTATAGACATACCGAAAGATCTATATCAAGTGGAGCAAATTGACAAGAAGATCATATTCCTTGTCTACTTTCATCTGTAGCACTGAGGGCTCAGGGTATCCAAGCTATTGCTAGCTACATGGATCAAGCTATGCATCACAGAGACATACAAGGCATCAGGTGTTCCTGTTCCAGCCAGAACAAAGGCACACTCTACAGCTTTACGTTGACTTTGCCAGCAGAAAAAGCTTGTGCTTTGACTGCAGAGATCTGCAGTGCAGCTATGTGGTCATTGGTCAATACCTTTGTTATATACTATAAAGTCGACACCCTGTCTTCCTATCCTCCAGGCAGTATTTAATTTTGATAGTTATGCATGCCAGCTGTAGCCTACAGTATATAGTTTATTGGTTAGTATTAAAGTTACTGTTACTAATCCTATTCTACAACTTTTTACACAGTTTTGGAATGAATCATCTGCCAACAGGCAGGCAGAAAGGGCATATGCTGTCAATCAAGACCATTCTTTTGAGAAATGGGGAAGTCTAACTTCTAGATTCAGGTGTGGGCAGAAGCATATTAGTTTGTCATCATAGTGGGCTCAGAGGTGGTGGATTCCTGGTTCCAGGGTTTTCGTGATAGTCGTCGTTCCTCTGGTACTTTTGTGAGAATGAATAAAAGGAGTGTTTTTGTCTGTTGCCAGGTTTGTAAGTCAGAGTATTGTGTAGGGAGAGTAGGCGAGATTTCAGTTTGGCAATGCTTTCTGTCACTATGTTGTCTAGTTTCACGTCCTCCTCACCCCCTACATGAGGAGTGAACTTACGAATTTAGATGACCACAAAATTTGTTTGGCATATCAACCTTCCAGGGGCAGAGCCAGATGTGATGTGTGGCTGCTGAGCTGGATGCCATAGCCCAGCTGAAAATCTCACTGCATCCACTGAAGCATCTTCCACAGAGGCTGTTGCTAGGGAAATTTTCTGTATACCTGAAGTCAGGATGGTTTCTGTCCTTCATGGCCTTAAGGTCATACAGCCAGGAGGCTATGGCTCTTGCAAAGCATGTCGCCATCTGAGATGCTCTAATGGTGACCAACAAAGCCTCAAAGCCCCTTCTGAGGGGTGGTTTCCAGCTTTCTACCAGTTGGATCTTTAGTAAGGAAATCCCTTTCAGGTGGAAATACCATATTTTGTGCTAGGGATGCTGCTGTGGCTAGTATATCTGTAATGGAATGTTTTTGGCTCTTGCAACTTCCAAGTGCATGCCTGCTCAGGCATTCACCTTTATTGGGCTTCCTATTCCTCTCTGATCACATTCTCACAGGATTGCTATCTCAGGAACAAATTTAGAAGTCAGGTAATAGTGAGGATTTAGAAGGCGGGAATTTACCTTAAGGCTTGTCTTCTAGTGGCTGCTCAGGCTGGATATGAAGTGTAGGTGCCACCTTTTAGAACATGGATTTCAAAAATTTCACGGGGAGGGGGGGAAACTGTTTTTGGATTTTTTCCATGTCCTTCTCAGAGCCTGAATTTGAGAGCTCTCCTTCCTCAGCAGAGGAGGTGTCTGAGTCAGAGGACAAATACCTTTTAGATTATTTATAGCAGAGTTTCTCAATGACTGGTCTGTCAAGGAGTGCCAGTCTGAGATGTCCCTGGCAGTTTAGGAAGACAGAAAAATCTGTCTGCTGTTAAAAATGTCGAGAAACAGGTTTATAGTTTTTCTTTTCCCTTTTGCTCTGTCAGGATATTTTTGGCCTACTCTGCAGGCGGGTTCTGGGAGGGTTTTTGGGTGCTGGCTCTAGGAGTGGGTTTGGAGTGCAGCAAGCAGGCTGCCTCAGGGCTTGGACAGAGGAGCCAGAGAGGACTCCCCCACCCTCTCGCCACCAGCAGTAAGTTCCAGGGGGGCTGGCCCTTCCAGCATGACACTAACCCAAGCTCCCCTCACCCCAGGCTATTGTTCAGGAGGTCCAGCCAGGATAAGCCCCCCTTGGAGTTGGTGGCTGGGGGGCTGCTATGCACCTCCTCTCCTCCTCAGCTGCAGCAGCCACCTCAGCCTGCCCCTGAGGCCGCTCCCTTGTAGCTGGCACTGGCCGGTGAGGGGGTGCAGCTGCAAGGGGTAGCCACTCACTGCCCAGGGCAGGCAAGGACGCTAGGGGAGGCATGTGGGGGATGCTCCGGGGGAGGCACACGGAGCCAGCAGGTGGGGCTAGGGGGTGCTCCGGAGGAGGTGCGGAGGGGCAGCAGGCGGGGGGTGGGGGAGGGACCCAGCCCTGAACATTGGTGGAGAGGGCCTGCCCCGGGCCCTGAATTTGCTGGAGCCCAGGCACAATGGGTCCATACAACTTGGTGCTCCTGCCCGTGAAAGCTGCCTCAGAGAGATACAACACTGCTTGGATTCAGTTGAGTGTTACGCAAGACAACTCTACCATGCTGGCCGAGGGAAGTACAGGAGCCTGGTAGGGAACTGCTGCAGTGGTGGCTCAAAGTGGCTGAGACCACCACACTGCTTGATACCTCAACCCAGGAGAGGGAAAAGAAAGAAAAGCTGCTTCCTACTGCCTTAAAAAAAATGGATAAAATAATAAACTGGCAAAGAAAAGTGAAGAGCACAGCAAACTGCCACTTGATTGCTGCCACAGAGGCAGAAGATCAGGTAACAGGGCAGAGAAGGGAGCTCCCTTCCCCTCCCTCCTGCCTGCAAAACGCCGCAAGCCAGCTGATTGCCATGGGCAGGAGGCAGGGGAAGGCGTTGATCCGCGGGGTCTGCCAGTGGGCGGGAGGCGCTGGGGAGGGAGGGGGGGGATAGGGAGGCTGCCAGCTGTGGAGAAAGCTGTGGAGAAAGCAGACAACCAAACAACGTAAGAGTGGAGCATTGCACAACTTTAAATGAGAATGTTCCCTAATTGATCAGCAACATAACAACGTTAAGTGGGATGACGAAGTGAGGAGGTACTGTACTCCTTCATGAAACATAGGAGCCTTGTCTTATAACAGAATTATTCAAAGTGATACAAGCTACGAGAGTGAGATCTTGGAAGAGTGTTGCCTTTTTCATTATGTAATAAAAATACTGTAATGATAAATAGTAATTAATAACCATGTCATAAAAACAAATTTTATATTTCCAAGATCACTGCTTTTATAACTTATACTCAGGTTAAGGAGAAAATCCCTGGAAATATTCATTTTTAGGAGGGGGGGTCGCAAGACTTGACATTTTTGTGAAAGGGGTTCACAGGTTGTTAAAGTTTGGAAACCACTGAGTTACTGCATGAATGGAAACCCACATCCTGTGTCCTAGGTTATCACAAATACTAATGAGGCCTTTTCTGCTAGAGAAGTCAGCCTTCTGATAAAACATTTTTGAAGTTTACAGAGAGTTCCAAGTGACCAATAGCTCCTACAAGCTTTTCCACTTGTGTTAATTTCATGAACACATAAGACAGGCAGAACACTGGCGCTAATGAAATACTCATTTTACGCTGAATGGGGAGTGATAGTTTTCTTTCAAATAGTGATCTATCCTTTCACATGGCTCCAATCGTTTTGGATTTACTTTAGGGGTTGGATAAAATAAGAATTCACGTTCCACTGCCCCTCTGAAGCACAAATGGGACCAGCAGTTAGATTGTAGATTGCGTACCCAATTCAAACCTATTTGAGTTACAACAGAGAAGATGCTGGTGCTTATTTAGCACTCATCTTTAGGACAGGAAGTGACAGACCCTTAGTTGAAGTGCTAATCACAATGAGCATGTCACACAATGACAAAGACAACCAAATATCCTTAAATGCCTCAGGCCACTCACCAATTTAATAGGGCACTCCTTTCAAGATGACCACATTGCTACCCTCCTGTGCAAATTATTATGTGAAGGGACCTTCTATTAATAGTGCTTTTCTCTCCACCTAGCCGTCCTAAATCAGAAAGTAATTCAATATATGAGATAACCATACAGGATTACTGAATTGCACTTCACGCTGTTTCCGTAAGATGGAAGACGGATTGTAGCAAATGGTTCTACTTCACTACACAATTAAGCTACCAACAATTTAAGAAAACCAGACCACACAGAAAATACATAGCCCAAATCAATTCATCATCATTTATTTGTGAGTCGTCACAAATGTTATAAAAGTTTTTAATATTTTATAAGAAAATAAATTTAAATAAAAATACATTTTCAACACTACATCATCCTTACACAAATTAAAACTACATTAAAAAAGAATTTACAGTCAAAATAAAACTAATTACTGAGCAATGTTTTAATGTCTAGGCTAATCAGAGTGAAAGCAACTTTAATATTAATCATCTTATTTGTACCTAATTTAATTCTAGAGTACCTACTGCATTTTTAAATATACTATAAAATGACAAAAGTACATTTTAAAGGCCTCAGGTCTTAGAGGTCTAGCTGTCCTTTTCTATATAGTCTAGTACCATCAAAGCAAATGAAAAAGTGCATTTTCAAAAGTTTTTTTCCTTACAATAATAAGATTTAAACTTGTTATACATTTAACTTTGCTGTTAAGTGACAGAAACAGGTTTCAAGAAACAGACATCAAGCACATTTTGTAATAAGACTGGTCACAATAAATAGCAAACCTTAATTCTAACACTTATTAGTGCTGTTGAAATCTGGCAAACCTTGTTTCTTTAGCAAATAAACTAGGTCAATCGACCTTGACAGAATACATTGCTGGGTGTCAACAACAAATTTAATTTTTTCTAACTGAAATTGAGGGCAAGTAAAATTCCTTTAAGAATACAATAGTACAGTAATGCAAAAACAGGACTATACTTGTTGGTAAAATGGCAAGTAGTAAGAAATGATTGTGATGTTGAAGATATTGGTATCAAATCCCACGTGATTTCAATCAGTTGTTTTAATATTAAAAAGTGATTGTTCTAATAGAAAAGTTACTGTTGAAATTAAGGTGATTTCAATCCTGTGGTACCGACTGGTCTGGATTTTAGGAGAAGAAGTCATCCTACAGTAGTATTTTAAACAGCTTATAGTTTTGTAAACACTGTGGATCTACATTTGTACTGATGAATTACATTCTCAACTCTTACTGGGGCAAATCATGATTATAAAAAACAGCAAATGTTCCAAAAATGAAGTACCGCTTATACACAGTGTATTTTAATTTTACTGGTACTTTACCATGTATACCATAATATTTAATACTGGTGAAGGAAAGTTTAGCCTTCTCTTCTCCGAAGTGTTACCTTGCTTCTACTGATTATGTACAGATATGGTTTTCAGCACAAAACTAATTCTCAGAGGAAGACAGCAAGAATCAAAACTTTCTAAAGTCAAGAATGCCAGTTCAAATTTGTTTGATCTGACAAATAACCCCCCCAACCCATAACTAGAAATTAAAAAAATGATCATAAAGCATTGTTTTAAAAACACATAACAGCACTGATCATTCAACTGATCATAAAGATTAGATACTACAAAGTATCTAAAAATATAATCTGGGGCAGTCCAGATATCTAAAGTGCTTGGAGTGATTATTCTAGAGAGATTATTTAATTTAGCTGTAATGAGAGGTGAGCTGAACCTAAATGTGCCAATTCTTTATTTTCAAAAAAAATCCTAGATGCGGAGATGTAAAGTGAACAGTATCCAACCACAGCATTGTCACATTTGCATTCTTCTCATTTGCAGGAAAGAGCTTCCAAAAAGCGTTGCTAATCTGCATTTAAAAAACAAAAAACAAAACAAAAACAAAACAAAAAACCACAAACACACCAACCAAGAAATATTAGTACCTGATTTTTTACAAAAGAAAAACAGACTGTGGTCTTGTCACTCCATCCACTGCTCACCCCAAATGTAAACAAGAGGTACAATCTAACAACAGATTCCCTGATTTCTTCTTCTTCAGTAATTTTTTAAAAATAAAAATATAACCAACTTTGGTGTCTGCAGTACACAGAACACACTGCATCATTTTATAAAACTTCAGTTGCAGTTAGCTTGGAGTCCTGACAAAATTAATAGCTTGACAAAGGAAGAGAAAGAAGTTGTGCACTGAACAGATCCTTTTGGAGTCATCATATGTTGGGATTTCCACTGCAAGACTTTCAGCATAGCAGGCACTGATGGTGGATTAAATGCGAGTGCAGTATATTGAGAGGAGTAATCCAGTCAAGAACTGGTGTTGATTTCCTTCCTTTAGAAAGCTTATTCCTTTAGGAAGTTCCAAGGGAAAAAAAAGCAATTGCAGAAATATTTAGATTTACTCACATCTGATACTTCAAGAACATGGAGCTTCAAGTTCTTCATCAAAACAGGAATAAACCTCATGATCAGTTTCCCAAACAGATACTTTTCTCTATTAAATATTAAATAGATTGTGAACACAGGTAGCATTTCTGTTCATTCTTAAATACTTTGGAACAAGTGTACACCATGAATTTAAAAAATTATATATATATATATATATATATATATATATATATATATATAAACAAACACCAACACACACACACTTTCAGTTTCTTCTGAATCCACATAAGCCACAGTTTATTTTCGTTAGGAAACTTTTCCAACAATTGGGTTTTCTCTGGAAAAATAAAACCGCATGTAAGTATTTTTGATGGAAAAATAGTTGGTTTCTAATAATCATATAATTTAACATTCAGTTTGTTTTAAAATGTACAGCAATACTTTCTGCATAATTTTTAGTGCATGTTGGGTAGTCTCATTATTTGCTCAAATCCTGATGTGCTAACACACAAAAGCAACAATGGCCCCGAAACAGACCTGTTCAAATCACTGAGCAAATAGGAAATCAATGTTAAGAGGTCTCCTCCTCTTACAATTTGGGTCTTCCTTACACAACGTAGAGAAAACCCCATGACCAAAGTCTGAGTATTCACTATAGACAGTTAAGTCTAAAGTTCTAGACTAGCCTGGCCAATGGTATGTCAAACTGACAGGTGTTCCCACCAGTCACCGCTGCAGTACTTTTAGTAGTGTTTGTGTTTTCTGACTTGGTTCCCTGGGAATCCTGTTTCAGAAGCAGTACTTGTGGTGAATCAGCTTGTCTAAATACCTGATTTATATATTAACAGTAGTAGCAATAAACTTTTACATTAAGATGGTCCCCAAATGTCCAGTTGGGTTTAGGGCCCCCATTGTGCTGCACACTGTACAAACACTGAAGAAAAGAATCCATGCCCTGACAGGTTTAAACTCAACAGCTATGGTCAGAAGGTGTTCAGACACTCCTACCCCTTAAAAGCCCCCACCACCCATCCTTTTTTCCCATACATACGTACATACATACAAGGAGGCTGGAAATACGGAGGATACTTACTCACTGCCGTATTTAGCACTTGATGATCTTTTTTTCCGATATTTTTCATGAGGCTCATTCAGCTTTTCTACTATGGCTATTATTTGTTGAAGAGTTTGAAAAGTTGCTACAGAGTCCTCAATTGTGAAATTAGAATAGTCGTCTAGTTCTTTCTGTGGACCTTGATAGACTGCAATACTTCCACAAGCCTCTACAAATATCACCACAAATAAAAGGTTATAGTTTTCTACTTTCAGTAAACAGAGCTAACTCATCTCATTTATCAGACAGGGATTTCAAAGTTTTCAGATATGGAGTTATTTTTAACAATAGAAAATGTACTAAGCAAAGGAGGAAAAATGGTATTAATTGGATATGGTGAGCAACCTGGTTTAGCTTTGTAAGTTCATCCTCAACGGGTCTAACATTAATTCTACATATTGGGGTCCCCACAATAGGATGACTACCAGTAATGCTGTCATAAACCTGATTCTTTCTTGACTCTTAGTCATGCCACCAAGGATTCTTTTTCGTAGTGCTAATAAATGAGCAGTAGTACAAGACCAAGTGGCATTCCCTTTGCTCACTGCATGAAAATTGTTGTATAGTCTTGTGAATTTGCATACAAATCCAATTAGCACTTTAATGGGAGTTACATGTGCACATTCAGGGGAGACTGTACCTCAAACTGCTGAACGAGAATGATATGATCATAGAGTAATATCAGAAATTTAGTAGAAAGTACGTACAATTTATATAAAATTAAAATGAACACACAAAACATTAACATGACATTATCAGTCTTATTCTCCATGCCATTACAATTATTTTATGCCACTGTAACTCCACTGAATTAGTATTCAGATACCTTCCATCTTTTGTAGTTTGGGCATGTTGATAGCAAAAAGTGAGTAAATTCTTTCGGTTTCTCTATCCCCATCAATCTCAATTTGAATATCAGCAGGAACACCTCTACAACCAAAATAAAGTTAGGTGAAGATACAGAGAGTAAATATTGCAAGCCATTCTCTTAGAGAGCTTGAACACAAGAAAGAGCTGAATGAATTTCAATATATTTATCCATTTATAATTATAATGCCTGTCACTCATAGAACTTCACATGTTCAAACTAGTGTTCAAAATTTAACAAGTTAATAAATCTTATATGGATGCAAAAACATGAGTTTACACAAATTAAAGACGACAGCAGTGTAGTATCACTAAAAATGGACTTTTACAGCAGAATTTGCCGTATATTTGAAAATAATTCCAATGCTGCAATTAGTTTAGTTACGATGGGTAATAAATGCCCAGTTTTAATAGTCCCTACTATATTTGAAAGGTGAAGACACTAGGAGGGAGAGGCATTATTTAAATAAGTATAATGGAGTACTTTTAGGAATACAGAGATGAAAACATTCTTAAAAAGTGATGTTCATTTAAATTGGTGGAAGTCCTACTGTGTTAATCAATTGAGATATTTTAAAATAATAATACTTTTTCAGGGTATCATCTTCCATGGGTCTGGGGGACTAGACTAGATGATTTAATAGTGTTGATTGAATTCAACATTGAGGGTAGCATACAATCCATCAAGTTATTAAAAGATAAAATTTATTAGAAATGCAAAAATATGCTTTTTTTTAAGCAGCAGCAGCTTTAACAAAATTAAGTAGCAAATTAATACTTTTGTCAAAATGTCAGATCAACACAAATTGTAAGATTGCATTGCATGTTTTCTTCTTTAGCTACAGTATATTTTAAAGAAATTTACTGTAGTAATGGTTGGTAGAATACTAGGTAAAAAGGTAAAGTGGACAACTTGAACAGCACAGTGACAGACCTGGGGCCGAATCATCAGCTGCAAGTCAGCGAACAGTGCTCAGCTTAGCTAACAGGTCGTGATAGTGGCTCTCTGCTATCTGTGCACCCTAACTTGAATCCTGAATCTGATCAAACGAGAGAAGCCTCAAATTTGCCCTAATTTTCAACAGCTGCTAACAATCCAAAAGGAGCAGTTGCACCATCCAGAGGTAGCCAGAGATAAGCAACAATGATTACATCCCTTTCTCAACATGCCTTCCACTCATTCTGTGGACCAGAGGATGAACAGGGATATTTCTGTATAGCTGCTTAAGCCAGCTTCAAGGCTACATCCTGCTAGAGATGTGGAAAGCAGATTCATCAGATGACAGGATCTGGCTGATGGTTGTCATCAATTACTGCAGGGTGGGGAGGGAAAAGACAGCAGCCATAAAACATCCAAAGGGTTGTGGCACAGCTGCTGAGAGAAGCCATTTCTGTAGCAGCAGCAGGAGAGGGACTGTGATGCATTCCCATATTTACAGTATATGTGAAGAAGCCAGAGTTCTAAAAACGACAGCTTCTGTAATACTTGCGGGCAAGGTAATCCAACAATCAATGCCCAGACTAGAGGAATCTTGAGCTACAATATATATTCTGTAGAGGGATATCAATAACTTACAACATTTCTAATTTACATGCTACACTGCCCTTTTCTTGTATTTTGAAATGGTATTAGATGAAATAACATGCCTATCAAAATAAAATATTTTATACTGATAAAGTACAGTGACTTTTTTTTCAACTAGGAGAGAAGCATCCAGCTAACTTGTGAAAGAAAATATGAAACTAATGCTTAAACCATCTGCAAGTTGCAAAAGGAATCAATGACTCATTTTCTTGTAGAATGCTTTTTACTTCAGAAGCGACTTACGCAGTGCATGGAGTGCAGCCCTTTGTATTCTCAGTGGTTGCCTTGCAGCAAAGCCAGTTCCCATTCAGAAAAGCGGAGGGATGATAAACACTCAGTCTTCTCTGGTTACACCTGCTTACCCTGCAGAGAGCTTCTATCCACTCACTAGCTTCCACACAGTTATTTGCCTGGATATAGAGTGGCTTCTCTCCATAAATCACTTGAAACATCTGTGGAAGAAAGTGTTTTATTCTGCAAAAATTCTGTTCAGTGACATACTGAGTAACTCTAAAGATATCCAAATCAACTGTACAGAGGTCACTGTAAAAAAATCACCAAAACCCAACAGTCACAAGGAACCACAGGAAGTGAATTAAGTGGAGGGAAGGAAAGGTCTTTCTTCCTCCTCTCTCTATTGCTGCTGCTGCTGCCGTCCCATTTCTAATCTGACCAAGCACCCTGGGACATTGATACTACTTTTCACTCATCATCTCAGGAAGTGGTGTGACCAGGGAGCAGATACCAGGAAGCACTGCTAAAAAAGGTGAAGAACAAGCTGCCTTGAACTAGTGGCCCCTGGTGCTCAGACAGCTGCTCCCCATCTTTAAGCAGCACTTCTTTGGAGCAGAGCAACATGTGGATGAGGAGGGAAAGGGAGATGTAAATCCCCCTATTTCCTTCAGCATCACCTCACAGACCACAGCAACATAATTTCTCCACAAATTAAAGGCATCAGAACCCTCCAGAGCTCCCTTCTCCATCACCTCTGCTCAAAGAACATCTATGGTTTCATGACCCCAAAGGATTGTGGGATTGAAGTAATGACAAAAAATGTTGCTTTGGGGATCCATGGCAGAAAAAAAATGGAGAATTTAATTCTAAAGTGATGAGGGATTATTTTATGAAGTTATCACCAGTAGTCATGTGTTCAAGAACTCGTCAGGAATTATGAATCTATTATTTCAAAAGCTACATCTGACTCACATTTTTCCTATTGAAGGCGCTCTCCTCAAGCTTCTCCACAGTGAGGATGTGTTTGATTGGAATGCTGTAAATTGGTTCTTTGTCTGCATAAATTTGTGAATGGATAACAAGAATGAATCAGACTACAAATCATTTCCTGGGATCAGCGCATTGATACTAGAAGTTGAGATTTCAGAGAGATATGCATCCACATGGTTGACAAGGACAAACTAATCAAAAGGTTTAACATTAATGATATGAGAATAGAGAGCTCAGAAATGAGGCACAAAAACAGACATTATGGACAGGTGAAAGACATTTGTTTCTCACTTATTTGTTTGTAGTGTTGCATAAATTAATAAACAATACTTGTTCAACCTGCTTCCTATGTATGTTCACTGTTCTTTTATTGAAGTGAGAAGTTGAATTGTGATTAACATAGATCAAATCTCATCAGATGCCATTATGCAACAGACGAATGGCAGAGAGAAAGCTTTCCTATGCAGGAAATCAAGACTTTACTGTATCACATCCTTTTCAAATCCAACACTTCTAATGGGTCAAAATGTGTGTTCGTTAAATTAGCACGTGTACACATACTATTTCATAGAATCATAGACAATCAGGGTTGGAAGGGACCTCTGAAGGCTGGGAGGGGTAGCTCAGTGGTTTGAGCACTGGCCTACTAAACCCGGGGTTGTGAGTTCAATCCTTGAGGGAGTCATTTGGGGAACTGGGCTAAAAATCTGGGGATTGGTCCTGCTTTGAGCAGGGGGTTGGACTAGATGACCTCCTGAGGTCCCTTCCAACCCTAATATTCTATGATCTAGTCCAACCCCCTGCTCAAAGCAGGACTAATCCCCTGACAGATTTTTGCCCCAGAGCCCTAAATGTCCTCCTCAAGGACTGGACTCACAACCCTGGGTTTGAAAACAACGAGTGAAGGACGATTCAGGATGAGCAAGCTAGAAACACACTAAGACTAGAAAAGAAGTTCCTCCACTTAATGGGCAAAGTGTCAATAATCAGGAAAATACTGATGAGATCCTTACCTTTGCGTATTGTGAACAAGTAGCAAAGAACATAGGAAGAAACAAAATCATGAAAGCTAGCTCTTAGCTGTGGTATCATGTATGAACTCCTAATTTATGTTGCTTATATAACTTTCGTCAGGCAATACTAAAGATGTAATGGGTACAGTCAACTATTCAGAACATATAAATGCCTATTCATGGGCCACTGGCTAGCATCAAGAGAAACCTGTTTGTTACTCATAACTGACAATTATAGTCATGTCTGTCAATGTGTCTCTAGGTGCTCCTTCAAACTATATATAGGTCACAGTTTGTTACCTGTAGACCACTTCCTTTACAGTATCACACAGGTTTAACAGTAGCTTCTTTCATAAATCTGCAGATAGTGTAAAGGCAGAAATCAAGGTTTCATGGCTGATAACAAAAACAGGCAGTTTTGATTCTTGAATCAAAATTTGGCTCTGCAGCTCATGAACTGAAGATTCCTGAATTCTGGATTTCTGCTGAACAGATACCTTGATTAAATTGTAAAGACACTTGATTAAATGGTGAAGACCCTTAAGGACAGTTCTGTGAGATGAAGAAATTGATTGCTCTGTAGACCTTTTTGCACTTGTAATTTTATAAATAAGTAATAGTCTATAAAGTAGTCAAACTAATTTGTGATTAACATAGTACATTTCCAGGAAACTTTTAGTCACAAGCACACATTTTACTCTAGCTAGAAATGGTTTTAAAACTGTAAAAAACTGTATCAGGGAACCCCAATGTTCCCTGATAGTTCTGCTGGTTATGGGGAACCCAACAGGGTGGAATTATAGTAGGGTCTGTAGAAGCCCTTCTGCAGGATGGCTAGGAACTAGATCTCTGCAGCTCAGATGGGAAGTGTTTGGAATGCAGGGTAGAGCAACCCTATATGCAACATGCACCTCTAGGAGAGGAGTGGGGGGGAAGAAGCAAACATATTTGCTGATAACAAAACAAAACAAAAAACAGGATTCAAAATTGGATGCTACCGAGACACATCTCTGAAATCACTTCAGAACAGGAAATAGCCAAAGATTGAAAATTGTTAGTTTTGTTATTACAGTAAATAAGAACATGATCATGATGTTTAAATGACAGGTTTCAGAGTAGCAGACGTGTTAGTCTGTATCCGCAAAAAGAACAGGAGTACTTGTGGCACCTTAGAGACTAACAAATTTATTTCAGCATAAGCTCTTGTGGGCTACAGCTCACTTCTTCGGATGCACAGAATGGAACACAAAGACAGAAGATATTTATACATACAGAGAACATGAAAAGATGAAAGTAAGCATACCAACTGGAAGAGTCCAATCAATTGAGATGAACTATCATCAGCAGGAGAAAAAAAACACCTTTTGAAGTGATAATTGAGATGAACCATACAGGTGTTAAAAGTGACTTAATGGCGGTGACACACATTTACCATTTCTTAGCACAATTACATAAGCAATGTTCAATAAAAATCAAATTGCCGAAGAACAGATTAAGATTTACCTCGCTGTTTGTGATAAGTGAGCTCTCTGCTTGTTAGGCAGAACCATCGTTTCTTGAAATTCTTTTTTCCAATCCGAGTTCTTCCCTGAGCTCTTTTATACATTTCACTGTACAGAGAAATAACATTATAAATGCACAAACCTCACCTACTAAACAGCTTAGCTTTAAACTAATTTTTTTTTTTTTTTTTAAAGCAAACTGGAGAGAATGAACTACGTGTCATGCAATGAAAACACAAAGAAGGACAGTTACCTGTTCTGTAACTGGAGTTTGAGATGTGTTGCTCAGTTGTATTCCATAGTAGGTATGCGTGCTCGCCACATGCACTGGTGCTGGAAGTTTTTCCCTTAGCAGTACCAATACGGGGAGAGCACTGCTGCGACCCTGGAGTGGCGCCTCTATATCGTACTATAAGGGGAGCTGCGCACTCCCACCACCCTCAGTTCCTTCTTGCCAGACAACTCCGACAGAGGGGAAGGAGGGCGGAATGTGGAATACACCTGAGCAACACATCTCAAAGAATGCTTGTTACGGAATAGGTAACTGTCCTTTCTTCTTCGAGTCATTGCTCATGTATATTCCATAGTAGGTGACTCCAAGCTATATCTGATGAGGTGGGTAGGAGTTTAAGGGTTTTCAGGACGCAGTACAGCCCTACCAAACCTGGCGTCATCCCGTGTTTGGGAGACGATTGCATAATGCGAAGAAAAGGTGTGGACAGAGGATCATGTGGCAGCTCTACATATGACCTGGATAGGGACGTGAGCTACATAGGCGGCTGATGAGGCCTGAGCTCTCGTAGAATGCGCTCTAACAATAGGTGGCAGGGGAACCCCTGCCAGGTCATAACACGTGTGTATGGACAACGTGATCCTCCTGGAAAGGTGCTGGGTGGAAACCGGTTGTCCCCTCATACGTTTGGCCAATGCAACGAACAGTTGTGAGGATTTCCTGAACGGCTTGGTTCGGTTCAGGTAAAAAGCCGTGCCCTACACACATCTAGCTCGTGGAGGCGGTGTTCCTTGTTGCAGGAATTGAGCTTAGGACGGAGTAACAGTAGGGAAATGTCCTGATCCATATGGAAGGTGGAGACCATCTTCAGGAGAAATGCGGAGTATGGGCGAAGCTGGACCTTATCCTTGTGGAAGACTGTATACGGGGGTTCCAAGGTAAAGGCCCTAAGCTCCAAGACACGTAGGGCTGATGAGATAGCAACAAGGAATACTACCTTCCATGACAGCTGAGACCAGGAACATGTGGCCAAGGGTTCAAAAGGAGTACCCTAGGATAACACTAGGTTTAGATCCCACCGCGGAATGGGGGGGCCTAGCGTACGAGAATGAACGGTCCAAGCCCTTTAGAAAGCGGGAGATCATATTGTGGGAAAAGACCAATTGGCCCTGTACCAGTGGGTGGAAGGCCGATATGGCCGCCAAATGCACTCTGATGGAGGCGGGCGCTAGCCCTTGGGTCTTAAGGGACAGCAGGTAATCGAGAACGAGTTGGAGCAATGTGGACGATGGGGAGGTTCTCTGCTCCCCCACCCATCTAGAGAACCTGGACTATTTGGCTAGGTATGTCCGTCGCGTGGACGGCTTTCTGCTTTCCAACAGAACTCATTTGACGTTCTCTGAACACCTCCCCCCTCCCCCGAATGTAACCACAGAGCATCCATGCTGTCGGGTAAAGCGCGGCCAGGTTGGGATAGAGGAGGTATCCCCATTCCTAGGAAAGGAGATCCTGGCGAAGCAGCAGCCTCCGCAGGGGAGCCGCTAAGAGTTGCAGGAGGGTCCCGTACTAGTGTTGACGGGCTCAATCTGGGGCAATGAGGATGACCTGCGTCCTGTCCGCTTTTACTTTTTGTAGGACCTTGCCTATCAGAGGGAAAGGTGGGCAGGCATAGAGAAGCTGGCCCAACCACTGCAGGATGAAGGCGTCCGAGATTGCCCCCCTCCTCACTCCTTCCCTTGGAGAAGAACTAGGGGCAGCATTGGTTCTGGTCAGTTGCAAAGAGGTCAACCTCCCAGTGGAGTGACCACTCGTATTGGCGGGAAAAAACATCAGAGTGGTATTTTCTGTGAGGACTCTGACCACCTTCCTGTGAAAGCTACACTCGCCAACTGTATTGCCCTGAGCTCCCTGATGTTTATGTGTAGGGACAATTCCAAGGCCAACCATCTCCCTGGGGTTTGAATGCTCCCTATATGGGCTCCCCAGCCCCCATCTGAGACATCTGACACCAGTTTAGTGAGGGGGAGATTTCTCAGAAGGTGACCCCTTGCAGCATGTTGCGCAGGAGTGACCACCATTGTAGGGCAGCAACTACCTGGGGCGGTAGCGTGATAACCTTTTGTCCAGCCCGTCCCAGGCCTGAAAATACTGAGAGGCCAGCCAGAGCTGGAGGGGCTTCATTCTGAGCCTGGCATGGTGGACCATGTACATGCATGCCGCCATGTGACCAAGGATCTGAAGGCACACAGCCTTCCCCGTGACGACAGCGAGTGTGACCGAGGCAATGAGACCTTTGAGAGTCTTGAATCTGTCCAGAGGAAGAGAGGCTGTGGCCTCTAATGAGTCCAGTAGTGCCCCTACGAATTCTATGCGCTGAACTGGAATTAACGTAGATTTGGTCTCATTCACCACTAGGCCGAGATCCGTGCATGTGGATAGGAGAAGTTCCACATGGGCTTGCATCTGGGACCGGGAGTTGCCCCTGAGAAGCCACTTGTCCAGGTGTGGGAAGATCTGCACCCCTTTCCTCCGAAGGTAGGTTACTACTACTGCCATGCATTTGCTGAAAACCTTGGAGGCCGTGGAAAGGCCAAAACGGGAGGACCATGAATTGGTAGTGGTCCCCCCCGCCACCAGGAAATCGGAGGAAGCGACCGTGTCCCTCGAATATATGGATATGGAAATACGTGTCCTGGAGGTCCAGGGCCGCGTACCAATCCTCCAGGTCCAGGGAGGAAATGATAGAGGCCAGAGATACCATGTGGAACTTGCAGCAGACCACAAAACTGTTGAGATCCTGTAGGTCTAGGATGAGTCTGAGCCTGCCTCTTGCCTTTGGGATCAGGAAATACCAGAAGTAGAGGCCCTTGCCCTGGAATTCTACCGGTACCCTTTCCACCACCCCTAGGTGGAGCAGGCGTGCCACCTCCTGGGTTTAGAACACAGGCATGCTCCATGTCCCTGAGGCTCCCCAGAGTCGGGGGTGGTGGTGGGTGAAAGTGAACTGCAACATGTAGCCCTTGGAGATGGTGTTGGATGACCCACTGGTCCAGCGTTATACGGGACCACTCCACTTGGAAGGCAGATAAACAGTTGCAGAACACAAACTTTATTAACTGGGGGGGTCTCCCTGGCAACAGGCCTGGTGCTCCCCCCCCCACCCCCCCTAAAGTCAAAACTGCCTCTTGCCCTGCCTTTTGCCCTTTGAGGGGCCTGGCTGTGGGGCCGAGCGGGACTGACGTTGGGACCGATGCCTCTGTTCCCTCGGTCTCTTAGGTGAAGGCTCATAGCTGCTCCTAGCAGGAGGAGCCGAAGTTTGTGGCCTGGGCTTGTCCTTCGCCGGAGGTTTGCAGAGGGATGCGGGAATCCATCATCCCATGTAGGCGGACATCTGTTTGGTCCGCGAACAACACTTTCTTGTCAAAGGGAAGGTCCTGCATCAGGGACTGGGACTCCGCGGACAATCTGGACAGGAGGAGCCAGGACGCCCTGCGCATGGATATGGCGGAGGCCATCGAGTGGTCTGCTGTGTCAGCTGTGTCCGACGCTGCCTGGAAGGCTGCTTTTGCCGCTGCCGCTCCTTCCTCTACCAGAGCTCTGAACTCCTTTTGTCCCGCTCTGGGAGGAGAGGTTCAAATTTTGGTAGGGACCCCCATAAGTTGAAGCCATACAGACTCAGTAGGGCTTGATGGTTGGCCACCCTGAGCTGGAAACTCGCCAAGGTATAAAAACTTTCCTGCCAAACATATCCAGTCTCCTGGTATTCTTATCTTTGGGGGTGGATGCGGGCTGACCCGTGTCGTTCCCGATGGTTTTCTGATTCCACCACCAGGGAGTTAGGTGTCAGGTGGGAATACAAGTACTCCTGGTCCTTAGCTGGCATGAAGTATTTCCTCTCTGCTTTCTTGGAGATGGGGACCAAGGAAGCCGGGGTTTGCCACAGGGTAGTCGAGATGTTGGCTACTCCCTGGTGGAGAGGCAGGCCCACATGGACCGGTGTCAAGGACGAAAGTATGTTAAAAAGAGAGAGAGAGAGAGAGAGAGAGAGAGAGAGAGAGAGAGAGAGAGACAGCTCCTCCATCTCCTCAGCCCAGAGCTGAAGATTGGACACCACCCACTTAAGGAGCTCTTGGTGTGCCCTGAAGTCCTCCTGTGGGATGGGCGGTGGTGCCGCTATGGCATCCTCCAGTGCCGGTGAGGGGACCGGTATGGAGCCTAGGGCGTTGGGTGGTACCGGTGGGTCAATCCCTAGGTCAGAGTCTGGGTGCGGTGCTGTCGGCTCAAGACTAATGACTTTTTCCTCTGCAGAGGAGGGGAGGCCAAAGGAGCCCGGGATGCTCCGGCCATTGAGCAAGATTGTACCTAGGCGGACATCTGCAGCCACGGTACCCACTGACACCACTGCCCTTGCCACGGTGCCTCATGCCACTGACCAACTTGGGGGTCGGGCAGCACGTTTTGTTCCAGCTGAGCTGCACGACTTGGTGACAGGTGGCTGAGTGCCGATGCTGAGGTCATCGTTGATTGTACGGTACCATAGAAGCAGAGAAAGTGGCGGTGCCTGTGACTGTGCCTTCCGTGTGACTGGGACCTCAACATCGAGGATCAGTACCCGTCTGATGTGCGGCTCCTGTACTCACCCCGGCGGCCGGAGTTACGACATGCTGGTGAACCGTTGGGGAGAGTTCTGAGTGCGATGCCTGGCAGAGCAGGAACTCGAGTTGAAGTGTCGATGGCGCCAGGATCGGCTATGGTAGCTGCGACACGAGGAAGAGCGTAGGCAGCACTTGTCCCGGTGCCTGTGTCCCTGGTGGTGAGGTGTGGAGGAGTCCCAAGGCTCCCGTGCAGGCAGCGAGCCAGTCAGCCTAAGTGGAGTAGAGGGCTGGCACGAACTGCAGGAGGACTGCGTCGAGCGAGGTAGTGAGCAGGCCTCAGAGTGGGGACTGTGCCGTATCAGGGAGGTCTGTTGTACTCCCAGCGGTGGCTTCCCTCGAGACCGGGGGCCCGTCCCCGGCGGTGCCCTGGGTACCGGGAAGGTCAAGATGTCACACACGGCCTCTGGTGTCGACGGCATCCTCTCCGCAGGGGAGGCACGCGCAGATAGGACAGGGCTGCTCTGCTCAACGCGAATTGGAGGCCTGGGTCCTGAGGGGGATCGCAGGCTGCCTGGCTCGGGCCCAGCCTCGCCCCTTTCCTTCTCTTGGCGCAGTTGAGTGTTCCCCTGCTTCTTGGATGGGGAGTGCTGGCTAGTGGAGGGGATTTCACTCTGCACCAAAGATGTGGTGCCAGGCAGGTGCTGGGGCCAGCGCTGATTCCATCAGGAGAGCGCGAAGCCTGATGCCCCTCTCCTCCTTAGTCTGCGGCTTGAATGATCTACAGATCCTGCAGTGCTCACTTACATGAATTTCGCCCAAGCAGCAGAGACACTGAGCGTGAGGGTCACTTCATGGCATAGATCTGTGACAGGAGTTACATGATTTGAAGTCTGGGGCATGGGGCATGCCCCAAGCCTACTCAATTAACTTGAGAAACTATTCAGCTCATGGAATAACTGTACTAAGGCTAACTAGAGAAAGCTGCAGCAAAGCTGGAGCATGAAGTTCCAACTACCTTCATTGGCGGCAAGAAGGAACTGAGGGTGGGTGGGGGGAATGCGCAGCTCCCCTTATAGCATGGCATAGAAGTGCCATTCCAGGGATTGTAGTGGTGCTCCCCCCATATGAGCAGTGCTAAGGAAAAAACTTCTGGCACCAGTGCATGTGGCAAGCACGCACACCTACTGTGGAATACACATGAGCAATCACGCGAAGAAGACATCTAGGTTTAAAGACGCCTTTGGTTCACAAAACAGATCTTGAGACTGCCCCTCTTATAGTATCATGAGATAGCAGTGTTAGTCTGTATCCACAAAAACAACAAGGAGTCCGGTGGCACCTTAAAGACTAACAGATTTACTTGGGCATAAGCTTTCATGGGTAAAAAAACCTCACTTCTTCCTTTCTTATAGTGACTCAGTCAAGAGGTTCTTTAGCAGGTAAGAACTTTGATGGGATCTCAATTGCCTAGTGCTCACCTGTTTGAAGCACCAACCCAGGACAGGGAACTCTTGCATACCTCTGGAGACCTGCATTGTACTAAAATGGTGATGTGTATCCAATTACAAGATTCTCTCTCCTCTCCACCTTTCTCAGAGGATATAGCTTTGTCCAGCTTAGGAAACAGGTGCAACTGAACTGATGTTCAACAGCAAATGCAGACCAGAACAAATTGCATTCAACACTGCTTCAGCTGCACCCTTTGCTGACACCTATTTTCAGCAATTGGTAAACTCCCTAGCATTGAAAAGGCTTGTGGATCAGCATGTTTAGTGACTTGTCTGTTGTAGCTGTCCTCTTCCTCATTTCTGTTCAGTATGTTTTGGCAACAGGCATTGTTCTCCTCCATGTTTTGGCAGGGTAAAAGGTATACTATTTGCCACATTAAGGAAGTTTGGCAATTTAACTCTCAGACTGAAGAAGAAGCACGTGCCAGAAGCTACCGTTCTGCAGAGGATGATTCCGTTGCTAAAAATCTGTTTCCCAGATATAAACCATCTTTTTTTTAACCCAGGAACAGCTTGTAAATGGATTAACTCAAGAAAGTTGATGGGCAAACAAAACTTTTTACTTTACCATTAGCCACCTCTGCCTCACATGTTTTTCAAATATTCCATGATTCATTAAGAACGAAACTTTTATATGCTAATTATGGGAAGGATTTTTCTGCTTTGGTATATTTGGTGTCTCAGAGCTCAAGAGGCAGAGCATGTGAAGTCATTCTAATAGCAGGTTATAGGATTCTGAAATACATTTTAACATTTATTAAATCTGCCACTGAGAGGGCATGGATTACATTCCATCAGAAATACAGAGAGACTGAAAATATTAAGAAATAAGATAAGCTTCCTAAAATACATTAAGGGGAGTTATAAAAATTTCACAAGAGCTGTTAACTAATTCTACACACTACATATCACTGATGTATATCTAATGGAGTATTTTCACAAAATTTCATAAATATAATCAATGCAACATGTAAATAAATGTTTTCTAATTATAGCTCATTTTATAAAGTAATTTGCTGTAATTAAATAGGGGTAAAATTCATACAGAATCTCCATGTATAAATAATACAAAATGGACACGCATAATGTCCTTGCTTTGGTATTATTTCTTTACTAAACATTTGTGTAACGGACAGTACTTTACACTTCAATTACCCTTCTTTTAGATGTACTGGTTCACTCATGCCACTGGGCTCTTTACTTTCAGTAGATGACACTTCATCTAAAAACTAAAAAGAACAAGGAGAATAGGTTATGTTTGGAAAGAAAAAAAGTTGCTCCAATCCATAGTGTCTCTCATAAAAACACCATTTATTACAGTACACAAATACTTGGGTAAATAGAATGTAATTAAGGGTAAATTGTATGGAATTCAGTTTTAAAAGGTCAGTAACATGAAAACAATTTATGAAGAGTACAATAGAAATTTCTGAACTACACACAAGATTTCCAAAAGACTATAGGAGCTGCTGGTTGCTCAGTACTTTTTAAAGTTAAGACACTTATTAAGTTAGGAGCCTAATTTTAGGCTCATTTTTAACATCTGGGCCTATGCTTATATGTAATATACAAATATATAAAAAAGTTAAATGGCAAAAAACTTTACGTTAAAGTTAAAGTTGACAGGTGCTAGCTCATGCCTTTCAGAATGTTGAGCTCAGCAAAACTCAAATTTCTGAAAAAGCAGGAAACAAGAGTAAGGAAAACGCCTGCGCAATCTTAACTCTGACCCTGGAGTTGGCAATAGCCTCTGGGAATTACCTGCATGCACTCCAGTGGCATTCACTGTTTTAGGTGTAGCTGTACTGAATGGTGGATGAATAAATTAGAACAGCTGCTTTACAAATGTTCTGGATAGGACCTGAGTGAAGACACCGTTGAGGTTGCTTGTGATCTTGTGGAGCAAGCTGTCAGCTTGTCTGGTGGAGAATTGCCAGCCAGATCATAAACACCGATACAGGAAGTTATCTAAGATGAAATTCTTTGAGAAGAGACCAGAAGACCATTTCATTTTGTCTGTTATAGCCATGAACAGCAGAGTGGGTCGCTGAAACTGTTTGGTGCTATGTAAAATGCCAGTGCTGTCTAATGTCCAATACGTTTAGCAGTTGCGTGCAGTTTTGGGAAAATACAGGTAAGTAAACTGATTGATGTGAAAATTTGATACTATTTTAGAGAGAAACCTTGGCTGAGGGCATAAGTATATCTTATCTAAAAAGAAGATTGCATATGATGGTTCAGATGTTAGAGCATGCAGTTCAGTGAGCTTCCTGGCAAAAGTCATAGCCTTGAATACTGTATGCAGGTCTGGTCAAGCCAGTCTCAAAAAAGATATTAGAATTGGAAAAGGTACTGAGAAGGGCCACTAAAATGATTAAGGGTATAGAACAGCTTCCATATGAGGAGAGATTAAAAAGACTGGGACTTTTCAGATTGGAAAAGAGATGACAAAGGAGGGGAATATGATGGAGGTCTATAAAATCTTGACTAGTATGGAGAAAGTGAATAAGGAAATATTATCTACTCCTTCAGATAACACAAGAACCAAGGGTCACCCAATGAAAATTAATAGGCAGCAGGTTTAAAAACAAACAAAAGGAACTATTTCTTCACACAATGCACAGTCAACCTGCGGAACTCCTTGCCAGAGGATGTTGTGAAGGGCAAGACTAAACAGGGTTTAAAAAAGAAGAAGTTGATAAGCTCATGGAGGATAGGTCTATCATTGGCTACTAGCCAGGACGGGCAGGGATGCAAAACCATGCTCTGAAGTGTCCGAAGCCCCTGTTTGCCCAATGCTGGGAACAAGTGACAGGGAATGGATCACTTGATGATTACTCTGTTCTGTTCATTCCCTTTGAAGCATCTGGCATTGGCCACTGTTGGAAGACAGGACACTGGGCTAGATGGACCATTGGTCTGACCTAGTATGGCCGGTCTTATGTTCTTTGTCAGCGGCGGTGGCCTTTAGGTGTTGCTGTCTGAACTTTCTGTGGCTGCTTGGACAAATAGGGAGATTGAGGCAGGGTGGAAGGACTCTGCTCCTTTAGCTGGGAGAAAGTAATGATTTTCTGCCCTCTCAGAGGTAGGGGCACAAGTGGCTGGTGTTTGTCATACAGTTCTTGTTGGTTCTAATATGGCCTTGTTGACTGGGAGTGCTATTTGGCTAGACCAGAAAGGCTGTAGAATGTTCAAGAGCTTGTGTTATGAGCCCTGGATCTCCACTAAGAGGCTCTTCTACTACTCTCAGTAGTAGTTCTTGGAACTGTATGTGGTTATCCAGAGCAGTCATATCAGGCAAGAAAGATGAAATACCTTTGGGTCCAGTGGTACTGGTGGATCTGGTTAGTCTTCCTCCTCCACTGTAGATTAAGGAATCTCCAGTTGGTCCCTGGACAAAGAGGGGTAATGGGATTCCCTATGGGATACACAGACTCTGCATGCCATGTGTACAGGTCCCATGGTCCCCAGTAAGGCCAGAATGATCCATCGAAAGAAGGGTGTGGTGGTCCCGAGGGATGAGGTCCACAATTAGAACAACAAGGCTGAAAGGCTGAGAGAGGACTCCTGAACCTCTGCCCAGACTGAACTCCCTTTGTGGAGGGGAAGATGACCCTGGAAGATGAGAAGTCTGGGTCTGGTTCTGTCAGTGCTGTCACTGGTACAGGCATTGGGAAGCCATGGCTAGAAGATGGAATGGGAGATGATTTCCCTGGTGAAGGTAGGTCTGAACAACCCAGGGCGGGGGGCGGATTGTGGGTATGGGAGGATGACAATGTTTTCTGCAGTGGTGTAGGATTCTGGAAGCTGAGTCTCATCGCCCTGTACCACTGGTGTCTGTGTAAAGGAACTCTTAATAGTTGGTAGTTCCTTCTGGGGCTGTGGTACTGCTGGTGATGCCCCCTTTGACTGTGTTATCATTGGTAATGATGGTTTAGGGTCCTTCGACACTCAGTGTTTTGTTTTGATTGCTACTGAGGTCCATGTTGAAGAGCATTGTTCCAATGAGCCTTTTGATCATGGTCATGAAGGTCTACTCAACCTGCAGAGAGGGATCCCTTCTCTAAGGTGTAGGAGGGACTCTGCTCTTATGCTTATGATAGTGCATCTTACTCTCATGAGAATAGCTTGAATAAAGGACACTGTCACCTAGCCTTTCCCATGTCTGAGTAAGGCACTGAGCCAGACGGCGCACTCCTTGATGTCTCAGGTCCACGTACAGGATTACCACCACAGACTGGATTCAACTGAAGCCTCATGGCACGTTCTGTCAGGGGTTTCCAAAGTTAAGGGTTCTTGTGCCTGCCACGTTCAACTAGCAAGGAGAGGCAGATACTGTACTTAGCAGAGATATGAGTTTCTTCAAGGCTGCAGAGGCAGCACTGAATGAAGAGGAGTGGGAGCAGAGGCTGCAACCCAGAAGGCTGGACACAATTTAAGTCCTACATTGAGGGAATTGGAGGATTCCCCGGGGCAGGGAATTTAAACTATTTATCTAACCATGAAAAAACTAACAGGATAAAACTTTTAAATATGTCACAGGCAAGAACGTAGAGGATGATCAGTTCCAGACACTAGAAGAGTCTGATTCAGGCCACGCTGTAAGAAGGAACTGGAGAGGCATGGGTGCACGCTGCCCCTTATTCCCTCAGTACAGAGCATGAGGAGAGCATCTACATAGGTGTGGACAAGCAGACACCACTTGCTAGAACTCTCCTGTTTCAGCCTTGGTGGAACACACACATGGGGACCAGAATTCAAAGAACAACTAGAGGTTGCAGTCTACATAATTTCAATACAGATTGTACATGTTGCGCTAGTAGCAGGACAGTGGGGTCTTCTTGCCATGGATGAGGAGGGATATGACAGCAGTCTGTGGATTTCATGATAGGTAATGGGAAAATATAGGTTAGGTGTTGTCTTGCGTGGAATTATGAAGGGGATGTAAAAGGATGTAAAGTGGTTAAATTTTATAGATGTAATATTCTATCAGGGTAGTAGGCTCAGTGTTTGATCACAGGGCAAGCACAGGCAGTAGAGAGAGAGCACGAGTGCATGTGCAATGAGTGTCAGGGCCGGCTTTACGCTGGTTCCCCCAATTCCCCGGAATTGGGCCCCGCGCCCACTCCTAAGGGGGCCCTGCTCCAGGGGTCTTTGGCGGCACTTCAGCGGCAGGGGGTCCATTCTGAGGGTCTTTGGTGGCATCTCGGCAGTGGAGGGGCCTTCAGTGCCGTGGAAGACCTGACGTGGACCCCCCCCCACCCGAAGCCCTGGACCGCCGCTGAGTATTCCAATCGGGCCCCGCAGGTCATAAAGCCAGCTCTGATGGGTGTAGTCGGGCATTGCTCAAAGAGAGCAGAGTTAAGGCTGTGTAGGCTTTTACCATAACTTTGTACTTTCTGGTTTTCCAGAGTATGAATCTTGCTGAACTCTATGTTCTGGAGGGGCACAAGCTCTCCCTGGAGCAAGCTTAAAGTTTGTTTTAAAGTTTTTTTGTCTTTTAATTTCCTAGTTTTTTAAACAGAAAAATGTATGTTGATAGAGGTTAGTGGTCATTTAAACAGTTGTAGTTCTCATTTAGGTTTGTAATTGATATGCTACTGTGGCTACTTAATAAATCAGAAGAACTAGCTATTATATAGTGCTTTTCATCAGTAGATCTCAAAGACATTTTATTATCTCCATTTTACAGATGGGAAACCAAGGCTCAGAGAGAGACAAAGTGACTTGCCCAAGGTCACTCAGCAGGTCAGTGGCAGAGCTGGGAACAGTCCCAGTCTAATGGTCTTTCCACTAGGCCACACAGTTCTATGTGATTCCTAAATTCTCCTCTCCTCCCACCTCTGTATATTTTGCTATAGTGAAATGGGGATAATGGTCATGCTTTGAAAAACAAAAACACAAACACACCAACCCTTGATAGAACCATATTTTTCCCAAATCTTTATAGTTCATTCTCAGATTTCCACCCCAGGTGAGTTTCAAACTTCAAAGTTGCTAGAATCTACAAATTTAAGGAAATGCTGTTTTTTTCCCCAGCAGGCTGTATCTCGACAACCCCTTGGTCAAATGACCAGACATCTGGATCACGAAGCCACCCTACACTCCCACAAGGCATAGCAAATGTCAAGACAATCCATCTAAGCAGGCAGATTTTAGAGCACTTAGAAGAGCTGTCATTTAAACAGGAAGGGCTTCCAAACCTTTGCCAATACTGCATGACATTACAGAGAGAATGGAAGGGAGGAGTTCTACACATCCATCAACAGTATAGCAGGCTCAGCAATTAAACAGCCAGTTCATCTCAATGAGATTCTCTGGAGAGAGAATACTTACTGGAGATAAGGTACAGCCTGAAACAACAGCTCTGAGGTGTGTGAACTTCCTGTTCCCCCATGCTGGAGAGTTTCTGATGTTTGTCAAGCACACCTGCTCTCAGCTCCTCACCCCAGTGTCAGCAGTGTGTTCCTGGCACATGCTTTAAGCATGGCTGTTCTAAGCTCACCACCTAGAAGGACAGGGCTTCCCCAGATTGTGATTCACATATGGGGTGGGGAGAGGGGTTCAGACATCCCCAAAAGGCAAGCTCCCCCCAAACCTGGGTCAGAAGAAGAGCGGAGAGGCCACCACAGGCTGAGAAGATCATATGTCTATAGATGGGCTGGGGCTTTCAGATCTTGGCACACATACTGGGAGCAGGGAGGGAAAGCAGCTCAGACACCCTCATCTGTGACTCTCGGGGGGAGGGGGGGGAGCAGACGGCAGGGAAAAGGGAGGGTCAGACCCCTCTAGATGGGCTGGGGGAAACACACACTTGGGAGGGGAACGTGGGCTGACATGTGCCTCTGGCCCCTATTCTCCCTAGTCCTCTTCCCAATGTCTCATCCCTCTCCTTAGTTCCCCATCACCTTATTCCGCCAACCCTCTCCCCTTATTCCTACCTACTCTTCCATGCCTTATCACCTCCGCTCCCAGCAAGCATTTGCTTGTGGAGTTTATTCTCCTTCCAAAAAAAATTTAAGCCTCTTCTGACTATTCCGCTGTATTCAGAATACATTTCTCCAAAATAAAAATAACACTTTGATAGAGGCAGAATGGAGCAATATGCCCACTTTTTTTTTTTTTAAACTTCAGATTTTTACCCCAAATTGGATTCAAACTCTCAGTTCCTGGGGTGGTGCTTGGACTCGATGACCATAATATATTCTTAGAGCCACTCATGACCTGTGGTGTAGATATAGTTTTCCAGATAGGCTCTCTGCACATGCACAGTGTAATCTATTAGGTGCACAAATATTTTTGAAATACTGTTTTCATGTGATTTCCCCCAAACGACTGTTGTGCGCCAGGCACTTTGATCGGGGAACACTATAGTATTTGAACCTTGGTTTTCCCTCACTTCCTCAGGGCCTGTATCTCAGTAACCCCTTGGTCAAATAGCCCCATATTTGGATCACTAACCATACCCTGTGGCCACATGGAGGCATACCAAATTTCAAAGCAATCTGATGAAAGCTCAACTGTTCTAAGTGTTTTAACATCCATACAGTTAAAGTTCAGAGCTGCTCTCCATTTAAATATAGCAAAGAGGCAAATATAAAAACACATCTCTACTCAATACATAGATATCTAGTGTTTTCAGTAATAAGACCATTCATAACAAACCTCTGGATGAAGTAATATCAATATAATAGCTTAAGATATATACCCTATTAGACTATATCAATTCAGAGATCATCCAGAGATATTTAAGAAGCTAAGATCTTTAAGCTTAAATTCAGTACAATTTTCATATATAAACATTCTATAATCTACTTATTTTAAATATCTAAATATTTTATATTGTTTAAGCCTCAGTTTAGTCATCTCCAGCCAAGATGGAGAGCTGGATTATAGCTCCAAAAATTTGCTTTGGCAGTTTTTTCACATCTATGGTTTATTAAAAACAGATTGCACATAAGAATATTTGGATTTCTAAAAAAGAGAATTGCAAGGAAACATCTTAAATCATAGGCATTTTATTAAGCCTGGCCTGCTCTCAAAGGCATTAAAAAGCCAAATATTGTATACATAGTAGGTACCTTTTGAACAGCTTCTGTAAACTTTTCCTCTTGAAACGTTTTGAAAAACTCACACATAAATGTCTCCTTGAAACTTGACTAAAAGAGAAGATAAGTGTATAAATTGATGTCTAACAAGAAGATCCGTGAAACAAATACATCAGTGTAAGAATGTTAATATACTTACAAGCTTGCTTTTGGACAAACTTCCCCAGCTCCCCAAAGTTTGGATAGTTTTTGATATAAGAGTTAACGTTCTAGAAGTTTGTGCATCCTAAAATAAATAATTTTAGGAAACAAATTGAAGATTCCCTTTACATTTTTAGGCAACTCAATACAAAACCTGGATTTCAAAATAGGGATTTGGCAAAATGGCCATCTTACTTGATTTGTCACACATTATTTCTAGCTAGAAATAATGTAAATTCTCATGAGAAAATTTAAACATCTTATATACAGGTTCATCTATTGCTCCCATCACTGTAGTATCTGAATGCCTTCCCATAGTGCATTAAACTAACAACTTGTCAGGTGTTATTCCTCCCAAAAGAAGAGAACTGTGTGTGTGCAAAGTAACATTTTGTTTTGGTAGGATTTTTTTCTGTATGTTTCAATGTTCACTGATTTTTAGGATTTTTTTTTCTTTTCTCCCCCCAACATACTGGTGGGAAAATGGGTATTCCTCTAGAAAATTTCAACTTTTTGTTGAAAAATTCAAAACCTACAGTTTTTTTAAAAATCAAAATTTTTCTTTTGGTTTATGGTAAAAATGGAATTTTCCACAGAAAGCCAAAAAAAGTTTAGCTCAAACCCCAATTTTCTGTTGAAAAAATGGTTTAGGTAGAAAGTTTTCAACCACCTCTAGTAACAAGCTAACACAGCTTTACGACACTGTTTGAGTTTTTCAGGTTTTCTCAGAAGTACCAGTCATATACAACTGTACCTATCTGTGAGAGACGCTATTCATAATTTATCGTTGCTGATAAATGTCAGAAATGGAGAGATCTATGGCTCAATCCCAATTGTTTTTTAAACTTAAAGGCATATTTATATTATATAAATACATGTATACTGTCACAGGCTGGCTGTCTCTTTAAGGGGAGCAAGGCTCAGCCTTGCCTGTGACTGATGAGCAACATCCCTATGACTGAAGGGAGAGAGTAGCGGGGAGGAGGCTTGTGTGTGAAAGAGTCCTGCAGCATGACCCAAACCAGATAGGATCTGACTACAAGCATCAGGTAGGAAAATAACCAGACCCTCTTGTGCTTGGGTTGGCTCTCCTCCTCCTACCCAGCTGCTTGGTGCAGCAGCAGCAGCAGCCTGACCTGCTCGGGCCAGCCACCACCACCTCTGTGTTGAGTGTGCTGCAGAGTAAGTCTGCCAAGAAGTCACAGCCCTTCACTTCACACAGCGTAGCAGGGGTGGCAGATAGTAGGAGCAGGGCAAGGGCACACAATTGCCTGCACATGCAGCTGCTGCCGTGCCAACCCCAGGTGCAGAAGGATAGTAGTGGTGCTGACTCAGGTTCGGTGTTGGGTCAGTTTGGAAAACTACTCAACCCTCTGAGGCTTGGGTCCAGCTAGGTCTGGGTAGACCTCTATTGTGGTAGGCCTGGAAAAAGGCCAACCCCAGGCAGATGGAAGTGGAGACAGACTATGACCAAGGATCCACTCAGGGAAGAACCAGACTTGGGAAAGGACTTCATGGAGAAAGCCCTGGAGGTCAGCAGCTCATGTAGGAGCTGGGCCTCCAGGGAGAAAGTCTAGAGGCTACACACTCTGAGGCAGCAGGTAGATGAGTAGCCAAGCTGGGGCAAAAGGCCATTTTATTTTTCATGTTTTCTTTGGACTAGAGAATTTTACTGTATATAGCCTCCCCAAACAAGCCTATTGCTGGGACTCAGAGCGAAACAGAGGTGGCGTCAATGCTGCACCGTCCCACAGTAGCCAACAAGAAGTTGGGTAGGTTGTCACAAAACACACACACTCGAATATTTACATGTGATTTTTCTTAACTGCTTGTCACGTGCACACTGCTATTATTTTGTCTTCCAAATAAAAATTTAACCAGTTTGACTCTTTATTGATTTCCAGCTTCCATATTTTAACATATGAGTCCAACTGTTGCCTTGGGAAATCTACTTTCTTCGCCCCTTTACAACTCCAAGTATTAATTCTATTGATAGGCCTTTATCCCATATGGGATTCATTTACTGTCACTTTGCCTATCTCTGCATAATGTCTTTGGACTAATGGCTAAATTTATTTAAGTAGATTTTTCTTCTGAAAACACCAAAAGCATGAATAATATATGTATGAAATTATTAAATATCAATTAGTCTTGGGGGAGATTTCAAAGAGTTATGTTCTCCTTTATATGTAAGCAGTAATTCAATAGCTTATTCCTATGTTTTGACATTTTTCAAAGTAAAATTTAGACTAAATATTTATGTACAAAAATTCAGATGGGTATGTTCCACATTCCAATTATAATATGGTTACCAGATTATATGGATGGAATATGTACAATTTTTGCTATTATGTTCAACATCTGGCAACACAGGAGAGTAAAGACCACATGAGTGCATGAATCAGAGCTACGCAATACCATCACAGAAAGCATTTCTTCCTGCAACTTCTATTTGAGAGACTGGAGAGAGGAGGGAGATTTTCAAAGGCACAAATGACATTTAGAAGCCTAACTCCACACAGGAATGGGGAAGGAAATCAATGGAACGGAGGTTCATAACTGCCATTTCTGCCTTTGAAAAAAGAAAAAAGAAAAAAGTCCCTCTAAGATTTCATCTCCACAAAGAGCACCTTCCTCTACTACACCTCGAAACACATCCTCCATTAAAAGCAGCGCTGTTCCATTTAAGAGCTCCTACTATAAATTGTTAGCCAATGCCTCCCACAAAGCCACACAGCCATGGTTTCCTTTAGCCAGGTATGAAAGGAAAAGCCCAACCTACAGAAAATGAGTATCCTGATTTTCTTTTTGAATTGCAGAGTACAGTCAGTGAGAGAAGCTTATCTCTATACATCTTTCTATGTAAAGAGATCTGCAGATTATGAGTAACGTGATACAAAAAAATTTACAAAAAACTTACTGGATGATGAGGTCGTAAATGAAAAGTATGAGGTGAGACTACAGCGACAGCAAAGAAACGAAGAAACACAAAGCTGCTCACTGCAGAATACTGTACATGAGGGTCATCTGCAGAGAAAAACCATGAAATGTAACAAACTAAGCTTAACAAGGAAATAGTGAAGACAGTCAAAATAAAAACTGTAGGGAAAGAGCATCAATAGGGAAGAGAACTATTTTTCTATAGAACAGAACTAATGAAGTGCATGAAATGAAAAGGTGGCAATGATGAGCAGAAAATATTCCATTATTGCTAACACTGGCTTAATTCCAAGAGGGTTAGCAACACAGCTGCCACAGATGCTGTCACATACCATATTGATTAGACCCTGCTCTGAGCATGTCTAATTTCCAGAGTTAAAAATGCTTGTGGCAGCTGATGACCCATCTACACTAGGGCTAGCCTAGTATACTAGCATATTCAGATATAAGGTTAAATTTACCATGTTTGGATTTCTTTTAAGATATGCAAATGTAGTTAAGACATCCAAACAACCTTAACTCCACCCTGTAATATCATCATATAAACCATGAAGCCATATAACTATGATTAGTACATAGTTTTCTAGTCTCAGATAAGATAAAACTGATTAAGAGAGAAACTCATTTCTCACTAAGCACCATTTTTTCCTCACAAGTGGGTGGTATCAAGGATGCCATAACTATTTATTTCCCTACCTTAACATGTTTTGATTTAACCTTAACAATACATTTACAAGTTTTGGGGATATTTACAATCTCTCTGATGTTTTTACTGTTTTATGCTTAACAGTATAGTGGGACCATGGTCTTCACTGAGGACAGCTTGGTTTCACTGACACTGGGAACAATGTGAGAGAGCGGCCATTTTGAAAATACTATCTTAAACAGAGAGCATCCGTGTCCTCAGAGTCTTTGACAATAGCAGGAGAGAACAGCTGTTTTGAAAGAGCAGTTCTCCATTGAATTCTCTGTAGAATATTTGTCAGTCTCTGCTGAAGAAACAACTTTCAGTTATGAATGACGACACAAACCTCTTTATTAGGATAAATGGTCTTCACCTGTAGCAATGCATGAGATGTCACTGATTTTTAACTATACAGAAAGTTCCAATAGTCTGTTTTATTCCAGTATTAAGGTCATTTGGACAGAGAGTGATCTGACACAGGGCGTTAAATTTCTTAACGGATCCATTTTTTTTTTTTTTAAACGAAAGTTCATTCAAAACCAATTAACCTACTTAAATTGTCAGAAAATTCATTCTGTACTCAAAGAATAAATATTTTAATTTTGGATAGGGTACATTGGATTCTTTATATGTAACAAACTATTTGAATCCCTACATTAACCGCAAAATACTCAATACTACCTTAACCATGGAACTGCAGCTGGCACTAATATATGTTGGAGTAACTGTATTTTACATAGAAGCAAAAGTAAATTTAGCTTCAGCTTTACAGCATGATGTGCTTTTTTATAGCAGTTATTTGACTATTAAAATACTTTCAGTATTGCTTCTGCATTTCTGCAGATATGTTTTCTGGTGGTCCCTTGAAATTTTTATCCACATGTTGCTACTGTCTTGCAACACTCAGCTCTGCTGCTTTGGTGCATCGAGAAATCAGAGAATCAGAGAGAAAGGCAAGGCTGGAACAGACCTCCAACAGTCATCAAGTCTATCCCCCCATGCTGAAGCAGAACCAAGTGTACCTAGAACATCTCCGACAGATGTTTGTCTAACCTGTTCTTTAAAACCTCCAATGAGTGATATTCCACAAACTCCCTTGGTAACCTATTCCAGTGCTTAACTTATCCTTACAGTTAGAAAGTGCTTTTCTAATATCTAACCTAAATCTCCCTTGCTGCAGATTAAGCTCATTACTGCTTCTTCCACCTTCAGTGGACATGGAGAACAATTGATCACCATCTCTTTATAATAGCCCTTAAGATATCTGAAGACTTATCAGGTCCCTCCCCTTCTCTTAGTTTTCTTTTTTCAAGATTAACATGCCTCATTTTTTCCTAAACCTTTTATAATTTTTGCTGCTCTTCTTTGAACCCTCTCCAACTTGTCCACATCCTTCTAAAGCCTGGACACAATACTCCAGCTCAGGTCTCACTGATGCCATGCACAGTGGCACAATTAACTTCCACGTCTTACATACGGCACTCCTGTGAATATACCCCAGAATGACATTAGCCTTTTTTGCCACTACACCACATTGTTGACTCATATTCAGTGTTTGATCCACTATAACCCCCAGATCCTTTTCAGCAGTACTGCTGGCTACCCAGTTAAAGCTCTTGCTGCTGTCCAGTATTGTTTTATTACAACATGCCAGGCAGAGAATGTTCGGTTACCAGGTTAACAAAATACACCACACAGTCTAGGAAAAGCAAAAGCTGTTTACAAAACCACTAGAGAGAATAAGTGTCAATTTAAAATATTTCACTCTTGGTAAACAGCATGTGGAGACCACAAAAGATGCTTAAATGAAAAAAGCCTTTGTCAATTTCTAATGAAGCGTTTTTTTAAACACACTTACTTGGAAATCTTTTGGCAGCCAGGTGTCTCAAAGAGTAGAACACATCACACATTAAGGTAGGGCAACTTATACTTGACTGTACAATTGTATTGAATACTTTATCGACATAGTAACGTAGATTTTCCTAAAAGGATAAAAAAACAGGTATATTCTTTCAGAATGTTAATGTTTCTGTTAAATACAACAGAGCACTTTTTTATTCCTACAGACAGTATGGTACATATGACACATTGCCCATTCATAAATACAGGTGACCTCTTCAACTACATAATTCTAGTATACAACAAGTTGATACTGTTAAGAGGTAATTTGGTAATCCTCACTGAATTTCAGAATTAGAAGGCCACTAGAAAGTGCACTGCTGGTTTCTTGGAATACAGGACAAGGACATATATATTATAAGCACACATTGAACTGCCTTTCAGCAATACAGAGGCCTGATGCCAAGATGGATAACTTCCCAACAGTCCTTGCCACAGAGTTATTTAATTCTTTGCTGATGCAATTGCCTTCAGCGGATGTCACCAAGTGGTATGGCTTAATCGTAACACTGACAAGTGAAGAGTTCACTGAATGAAGCTTTAAGCAAAGTTAACAGCAGAAGCAGTCAATATATCATCTGCTGTACTAAAAAGAATTCAGATGGGGGAAGGTCAGCAATCAGTATGCATGTGAAACTTGAAAGATAGGTAATGGTTGAAATGGAGAGTGACCAATAGAGAGTCCTCTGCTGATGCCACAAACAAAAAAAATACACGACAATACACTTTAGTACTAGTAAAAGTGCAGAAACAAGGTCACAAGGGAATACCACCAATACCAGAAACATAGCATGTTCAGCTTTGCTAGTGCTAAAATGAAACTGATCTTTGATACAGCTGTATCAAACTTTGATACGGATTAGGACATTCATTAGGGTGGAAATAAATAAATTAGGACACTTACCTTGTGAATTTCTACGTTATCACCTTCTTTTAATTTGATGGGATCAATTTCACAGGGTTTAGGGGACTCGCATATCTGAAACAATACAAATTAAAGCTTTTTGGTTAATTTTTTTAAGTGACAAAAAGCACAAAGATTAACCTGTTTACTATACCAATTTTTCCAACGTATTCAGATATGAAATAAATCAGCTAAAAAACAAGTCCTAGACCTGAAGGGCAAAATAGTAAATAGTGTCTCCACGTTCCAGAAGGAGGGGGCAGCATGCAAGGAGCCTACCCCATTCTTGTGAGTCTAGACAAGGACCAGTCACTGTGCTTTTAGGGCAAAGGACTACTCTGCCATGATGGACCTCCCTATCCCACGGTGCCCACCATTAGAATCACTGAACCTGGTTAGAGGGTTGTGCAACAACCATTGCTCTTATTCTGTTCTTGCTGAAATTCTGACTGACTGGTAGAATGTCTCAGGGAGCGTCTGTGGGGTGTGAAATGATAGCCTTGGACAAGCAACTTCACTCATAATACTTGGTATATAGATTAAAATATACTATATATGCTAAAAAACCATAACCTGGGGCACATGCTACTATAATTTCCAAGAACTTAGTATATTTTCTATATAAAAGAGCTATAGGAAAGTACGTATTGATGGGAGATGGCATCACAAAGAGTCTCATCATACTACTACAAATATCTGCAATAAGAGCCCCATACCTCATCTAGGACTGGCTTTAAAGTAACTTTTAGGTAGTGCTTTCCCACTATTTTCATCATCTCATCTAGACATCGAGTAGCTAAGGTGTTTCCTCTGAAGATTGTGTTTACTTCTCTGTAACAAAAAAGAGATTAAAGCATTTAAACTAAAAAGGCAATACATCTAAGGAACATTAGCATTAAATAGCAGTCATCTCTAATGCTTCTACTATATAAATACGTGTTTAGACAGGTGTTAGAAAACATTTAATATATTTAAACCAGAAATTGCCCACTGAGATTGAACATTTGGTATCCGAGAACATTGAGGTACAGACAAAGAAGCAATAACCCTACTCCCCACCCACACAATAAAAACTAGTTCCATTACTGCACTCATTCAAATTATCAACCTAACAAAATTTAAAATGTACAGTTTAGGACACTCTAAAATAAAGAAAAACCTCTATGCAGGTTGTGAGAAACACACATCCGGAGAAAATTCCAAAACAATGAACACATAGCTAAAGAATATGCTACTAAAGTATAGATTTAGTACTCTTCAGCCAATAAATATTTCACTTAAGGCTGTGCTTTGGATGTAGCTGTTGAATATAAATGTAAACCAGCTATATATTGAGTTGTAAAAGAGGTGGCTCCAGTTGGATAAATCCAACTTAATCCATTTTAAATTACAATGATCAATTATGATAAAAAAAATATGTGCACACTAAAAACGTTATGTAAGTTATATAAGAATTACACTTTTAAAAGTGTTAATGTTTTAAAATACAGCCAGATTCTTAAAATATAGATAAACTTAATCATTTGAAATCAAATGTTAATAACGTTTACCAACAAATATTTCAGCCGACACACAGAAACTGACAAAATAAATTATCATTGGTAACAGTTGGCCTGCAGCCCCCACAACCCTTCACCGCAGCTTGTGCCCATACGGATTGGTCAGAGAACCTTCTGCAGCCCTGCTGTCATGGGAGTGGGTCTTTGACAGTTGAGCTGCAGAGGGCTCCCTGCACAGCCACAGGGCTGGTAACATGGTAAATATGCAGACACAAGGTGGGGGAAAGGTTGCAGTCCTGCAGGGTGGAGCAGAGAATCCTAGCCAGCACTGCAAGGAGGATGGGCTAGATCCATTCAGCAGCAGAGACACCTCCCCCGCAGCCGGGGGGCTCATTCTGTCCTTTGCTCACAACAGGAATGTGGGAGTCATCCCTGAACATCAACTGTTCAGCAGCACCCTGCAGCCAGCAGCTTGTTGTCATCCTTACAATCCTGGCCAGAGATCTCTGCTCTGCAGGACCAGGACTGCAGCTTTCCCTGCACCTTGTGACCCAGTGTCTTGGGTCCTTTGGTCATGCAGGCAGCCCCTTACAGCCTCGCTGTCAGTGTGGAGAACCCCCTACAGGCCTACCATCAGTGATGCCCTAACCCTAACCCTCTTAATTTCCAGCAACTGTAAAAAGAAGTTAAAAAGCTAACCACTACAAATAGTTGAAATTAGAAAAAATAATACAATTTGAATTCTGTCAAGCCTAAACATAGGCCTGATTTTCTCACCCTACACAAAACTGGAATAAGTACACTTTTCAGAGGTGACCTCTGTGTTAATAGAATCTATTCCTTTCCCAGCTCCACAGCACATAACACCTCAGGGCCACTCCTGTATTCTCTGGGGGGCTATTGCAGTGTCTGTTACTTAATGTCCCCTGTCCTAAAATATGGATGCAGTGGATTGACCACTAGATATATGTAACTGCATACCAATAGGCCCTATTGTTGGCTCTCTCTGTGTCAGACCCCATGCTACCAGAAGTGGGTGGTTTAAACTTCCATGGTGCAGTTTTCAATATGCATAGAAGAGTGTCAACTCCACATGCATATGATCGCTACACTTATTCAACAAAACAGTATCCATGTCGCTTTTCGGCTCATACAGAAGTAAGATTTGGGCATAAATCTTTGAAAACAGAATCCAAATTGCAGACTAATGACCTATAAAATTTACAGAAAATGATCAAACTGATTCTTAGAAACAAAAAACCAAACAAACCCCATTTGCTACTGGACACTGTTATAGAATGTCATGTTTAGTTATGTAACAGCTCAAAGAAAAAACTACAGCCAAACCAACCCATGTAAAAACAGGGCTCTATGGGAATTCTGATCCTCAGCTAGAACAGTATTATCAAGCGATGTTACAATGAAATAATTCAATGGCAAGTGATTATATGTAGTCAGAGTTAACTTAAACTAGCGAAGAAATGAATAGTGACCATCAATCAAAAATTGATCATAAAATGATTTACAAAACTAAAAATAAAACACCCCGTGTTATCATGAAGTTATGGGAAGAGGAAACATACTGAGTGTCTTTCAAGTCTAGTTCAGCCACTGCAGTAACAAATGGTACTATCTTATGGTGGTGCAGCAATAGTCTTACAAGAGGCAAAACAGCATCATATTTATCTCGACACACTTCACCCAGAATGTAGGCAGCAGAAGCAGAGACCGGCTGTAACAAAAATAAAGGTGAAACCAAGACAAAAACAGTTTAACATACTATTTATACAGTCTAAACACAACCTGGAAAAGATTAGATCTCTCAGCAAGACCGCAGATACCACCGGTTTTGTAAGAAAACTTCACACTAGGCCAATTATAAGTCTACAAAAGAATCTTATTGAAAATAGATACTATCTGCTCAGAGTTGCTTAAGTACCTTCAAATACATTGACACCCACTATTAAAAATTCTACATTTATTCAATATTATAATATTTCTAAAGGGTTAGATTGCAGCTTTGCCCCAAGCCCCGAATAAATGGCAGCATGTGGTTGCATTGCTCAAGGGTCATATCCACGTACTTTCTTTTTTTAGCTCTCATCACAGTAGCATCTGGGCATTTCACAATCATTAATCATTTTTATCCTCACAACACCTCTATAAGGCAGAGAAGTGCTATTCCCATTTTATAGATAGGGAGCTGAGGCACAAGTCAGATTAAGTGATTTGCCCAGGATCACAAAGGAAATCTGTGGCTGAGCAACAAATTGAACCCAGGTCCTCAAATCCCAATCCAGTGCCTTATAAATTAGATCATCTGTCCTAGGGTACTCAGAGTCCAAATCTGGTCTCTGTCTCCCTCCCTTGCTCCAGGGAGTAACTGGTGAAAGCCTTGTAGCTGTTACAACAAAGCTGGAAGAGGGCAAAGTAGTCTGTACTGGCCAGGGCTAAGGGTAGGGACAGGTTGGGAGTCGAGGGGCTGCACACCCAGGAGGAGCAGGAACAGTGGCTTCACGGGCTGCTTACACAGTCATGGTACAGGTATACTACGGAGGAGAAGAGTCATGTCTCCTTACTCCCATAAAACAGCATGTGCAGAAGGTCATAACCTGGCCCTAGATCTGTTACCTGTTTCTTCTAAAACAAAAAGAAGTACCTGAACATCTGGTGATTTTAGCAGCAAATTTCTTAAAGAAACATAGTACTCAGATGGAAGTACATAGTCTTCAGTATAACAAACATTTAGTCTAAGTGATCCCAGATCATCAGTTTTAGAGGATTTGTTTCCATTTTCTCTTGGCTGTAGTAAGTACCTAAAATCAAGACAATTGTAAAATACTATGTTAAAAGTTACTGTTTAAGGAACCAGATTAGTGTCACAGTATGGCAAAATGACAAAGATCCAGTATATATTAACTCACCAGTCTGAATCCGGCCCTGCTGTCAATGGTTTTAACAAAGTTAAGATAAAAAAGACTTCAGAACTAGATATGGGTGATTAAAGGAATTTTTAAAAAAAAAATCTTTAACTGAAGGTGGGAGCATTCAGTAGTCCATCAGGACATAATACAAGGCATACATTTTCTCAGGTATTTTCTGCAGGTGAGAGTTATGTGGACTAATAGTATTTGTGGGACTAGGTGGAGAGAACAGGGATTGTTACAAATGCTGATACTAGTTTATTCAGCATTTTTAAAATCTGAATTCTCATTTTAAATCTAGGTTACATTTATTCTAATTACCCATTAATACTGCTACAAGATGAGTAGCATTCATCTGCAGAAATTACGGATGGTCTAGAATGAAACAAAAAAAATAGAGTAAAAAGTGAAAGCTGTGAAGAAAAATATTCAGTAGAGAATACATTACCCAAGCAAAAACTAGGATAAATTTTATTTTGGAAGTACACAATAGCAGCTATGGAAAAAATCATGTTATAATTACATTGTATATAAATTCAAAAATTGCAACCTGGAAAAGCAAAAACAAAGAGGCGAATCTGAAAATCTGGAAAACACAGGATTTTGTTCCCAGTCTCAAAATCCCAGAATTGCATTTTATTAAATAATAAAAAACTAGGACCCTGGGATTACTATGAGTCTAATATTGCTTTTCCCTATTATCACTGTATAATTATTACATGATTCTTGGCTTTTGTCTGTAAGTTAATTCTACGCCAACAGGTGGTGCAGTTGTACAAGTGACATTTTGATAAAGTAATTTCTTTATTGTGTCAAATAGTACAACTTTAACATCAAACACCACACACCAAGACTGTACTGATTTTCAAACATCTTGTACTAGTACACAATTGTATTTTAATGTTATTATTTTAATGTTAGATGCACCACACTTGAAGGTGTCATGCCAATGTACAGAGTGACTGATTCAGCCTCCATTGCAAATCAAGATTCTGAAAAATACTTATTTCCCCAGTACTCAGATTTGGAGGCACTCCCTTAACTTATGTCTGCTCTAGGCTGGCAGCTTTCTGGAAAGCCCCCAAAATGCTTTCTGCTGCTCTCCAAAAGCACAGGCAACATTTCTATAAATAAGGGTCTGTTAGCTATTTTTATAGGGTTTAAACTCTGTTAGTTAAAAATCTTTACTAATGGTCTAATTCAGCACCCTTCTTGTTTTGGGGATTTAAAGCACACATGTTGCAACTTTGGCAGGTTCCAGTATGGTTGGTGGATAAATTGTCCAATGTAACTCAGCTGGCTGCCTAGACATCAATCCCAGACACAGCCATATATGTTGAGGGGTTTCCCTCTGTCTCATGCAGCTGGTGGCTCCCGCTATCTTATCTCTCCTACCTTCAATGTGAAGGAGAGACTCCCACCTCCCACTCCCACTCCAGGTCCCTTGTCAGGCCTGAAGGTGTATAGGGTTCCTTCACGTTTCTAGACCCCTTGGCCATTGGTGCCAGATGAGCTCCACAATGGAACAACACCGTCTGGTAACCTCCAACTGGGTAATAGTTTACAATAATATTGAAGCATCTGCATTTAACCATACTACAACGTATGTGTTTTGTTGTTTTCATGCCCATATTAGTGAATTTGTGCTTTTGTTTCTCTGATGCATAACGGAGGCCTAAAAGATATTGTGTGTGTGTGTGTGTGTGAGAGAGAATCTCCCCCCACCCTTTGTCTTTAACATTAAAATTCAAGACTCATTTACCCTGTTAACAGAACTAATGGTGTGACATAGGAGCTACCAAGCAAGGCTATGTCTACGCTAGGAAAACTGGTTATTAGTTAACACGCAGCTACAACTGGAAAGACTAGACAATCATTCATCTCAGGTCTGTATAGTATTTAACTATATAGCTGGGTAATGACTATGAATTCCCTCAAGATGGAAAGGTACTCTAATTTGCTTTAGTTATATAATCTTCAAAATAAAAATGTATAATAGATAATCTGAAAATACAGATTCTGTATTTCACAGCTATTAACTGTTTTCCCCCCACTTTTCTCCCCCCCCCGCATCCATATTTTATTTATTCAAAAATAATGTGTAGGCGTAGGTGCACGCACACAGAGAAATTTCATAGATTATAAATTACAACTATTAGAAAGCAATGGCTTTTAAATTTCCCATCCTTTATTTCTGCCTGCAGATGTGTAGTTTTATAGGAAAAAAATAAAGATTTACACACACACAAAAAATATACCCTCATTAGTAAGCTAATCAGTGGAGCACCTGGAAGAAAATATTTTAAATTTAGCACCTGGCATATATGCTATATTACTGTATCTCAGAGGAACTACAGTAAGATTGTTTTTTCTTGCTGATATTCTATGATTCTATTTGAACCATGACTAAAAATTCTAATGTATACTATAAAAAATGGTTACGAACCTTTCTGGAAGTATTGTTCTTAGAGAGGTGTTGCATGTGTCCATTCCAATATAGGTGTTTGTGAGCCCAGAGCACGGTTGCCGGAAATTTCCCCCCCCCAGTGGCATCTGTCGGGTCAGCTTCAGTGCCCTCTGGTGCCATGTGCAGCACCAGGTATAGAGGACCCTGAGCCTCCTCAGTTTCTTTTTACTGAGCCACTCTGATAAGAAGAGAAGGAGGGCAGGTTTTGGAATGGACATATGCAACACGTCTTGAAGAACAAAACAGTTATAGAAAGGTTAGTACCTGCTTTTTTCTTCTTCGAGTGCTTGTACAAGTCCATTACAATGTAGGTGACTCAAGCAGTAGCATAGGAGATGGGCTCAGAATTCAAGAACAAGCTGACTGCAAGACTATGCAGTTCAAGTTAGCATTATCTCTGGTCTGCTAAGTGAGGGCATAATATGTTGAGAAAGTGTGCACCGAAGATCAGGTTGCTGCCCTGAATAGGGATTTATGCTAGGAAAATGGCCGAGGAGGCCTGTGATCTTGTGGAATGAGTGGTCAGGTAACCTGGAGGTAGAATGCCAGACAGCTCTTAACATGCACAAATGCCTGATGTAATCTAGGACAAGATTCTCTGGGCAGAGAAGGGAAGGCCTTTCATCTTTTCTGCTATTGCTATGAACAGCTGGGTTGATCTGCAAAACATCTTAGTTCTTTGTATATAGAATGCCAGGGCATGTCTAACATCCAAGGAGTTTAGACGTTGTTCCTCCCTACTCGCATGCAGCTTTGGGAGGAACACGGGTAGGAAGATTGTTTGACTGCAGTAGATTTGCAAAACCACTTTCAGGAGGAATGCCAGGTGTGGATGCAGTTGCACCTTATTCTTAAAGACAATCGTATAAGGGGGCTCTGATGTGAGGGCATGGATTTCCAAAACCCTTCTGGCCAAGGTGATGGACATTAAGGTGGCCACTTTACAGGAGAGGTGAACCAGCAAGCACATTGCCAGGAGCTCAAACGGGGACCTGTAAGAGCTTTGATAAGACAAGGTTTAGGTTCCAGGGAGGAACGGGCTCTCTTACCTGGGGGTATAACCTCTCCAGGCCTTTAAGAAAATAGATAGCCACCTTGTGTGAAAAGACAGACTGTCTGTTGACTGGGGATGGAAGGCCAATATCACTGCTAGGACGACGATGACTGAAGAAATAACCAGACCTTGTTGCTTCAGGTGCAAAAGATACTCCAATATGAGTTGCAATGAGGGCTGTGTGGGTGGAACTCTGCATTGGGAGGATCAGATAGATAGGCAGTAGAAAACCCTGCAAAAAGGATCCTAACAGAACTCAGGCTCTCTCTGAGCAAGCTTACTCCTCAGGATTCAGCCATGGAGTTTCCAAGCTGTCACATGAAGAGAATTGAGGTTTGAGTGGAGCAACCAACCGTGGTCTCAGGAAATCAGGTTCGCGTGTAGCAGAAGCAGGTGCAGGGTCTCCACCAAGAGGCCTAACAGGGCGGTGAACCATGCTGTCTGGACCATGCCAGGGCTATGAGAATGACCTGTGCCCGGTCCCACTTGATCTTCATCAGAATCTTGTGTATCATCGGGATAGGGGAAAAGGCGTAATACCAGTGATCTATCCATGATAGCAGGAAGGTGTCCATAAGAGACCCCTGCAAGGCCACAGCCCAGGAACAGAACTGGTGGCATTTCCTGTTGTCATGGGTAGCAAACAGGCCTATAACAGGAGTCCCCGACTGTTGGAAAATGCCCCTTGTCATGTCCAGCGAAAGGAACCATTCACGGTGAGAGAAGAAAGATCTGCTGAGGTGATCCACCAGCTGGCTCTATGTTCCCTGTAGGTACGATGCCTCAAGATGGATGGAATGCGTTATGTAGAACTCTCATAGCTGGATTGCTTTCCGGCACTGGGGGGAGGGACCTGGGGGGAAGAGCGAGCACCTCCCTGCCTGTTGATGTAGAATATGGCATTCGTGTTGTCCATAAGAACCAAAATGACTTTGTTCGTAATGTGGGGCAGGAATGCTTGGCAAACTGGGAACGACAGGCCTTCAGTCCCAACAGTCTGAAGTAATGTGGGTCCAAGCAATGAAGAAGTGGGACAGGCAGTTAAAAAACAGAGGGGTAAATTGTATCCTATACTGTGGGGCCTGAGATGTCAACCTTAAGCATCTTGTCAAAAAGAGTGTTTCGAGCTCCCTGAGTGTCTGGGGACAGCCTGCATCAGCCCTACTGTGGAAGCCAGTGGAGGTTATGAGAACATACAAACAGCCACACTGGGTCAGACCAAAGGTCCATCTAGCTAAGTATCCGGTCCTCTGACAGTAGCCAATGCCAGGTGCTCCAGAGGGAATGAACAGAACAGGTAAACATCAAGTGATCCATCCTGATGCCCATTTCCAGCTTCTGACAAACAGAAGCTAGGGACACTACTCCTGCCCATCTTGGCTAACAGTCATTGATAGATCTATCCTCCATGAATTTACCTAGTTCTTTTTTGAACCCTGTTATAGTCTCGGCCTTCACAACATCCTCTGGCAAGGAGTTCCACAGATTGACCTTGCGTTGTGTGAAAAAAATATTTTCTTTTAAAACAGCTGCCTATTAATTTCATTTGGTGCCTCTTAGTTCTTGTGTTGTGAGGAGTAAATAACATTTCCTTATTTACTTTCTCCACATCAGTCATGATATTATAGACCTCTATCATATCCCCCCTTAGTCTCTTTTCCAAGCTGAAAAGTCCCAGTCTTATTAAGAGACCTGTCTGGAGGCTTGACAAATTAGTAGGAAGTCTGTTGGGGCCTACAAAGCTTCCTAGATGCCGCTTGAGTTTACAACCTCAGGGATTTCAAGGTCGCCTTGGAGTCCTTAAGCCCATGGAGCCTAGCATCAGTTTGCACCAAAAAGAGGGAGGACCCTTCCAAGAGGAGATCTTGAAGGGTCTGTTGCACCTCCTGGGGAAAGCCGGATGACGGCAACCATGAGCTTCACTGCTGTGACCGTAGATCTGGCCACAGAATTGGCCACATTCAGGACTGCTTGTAAGGAGGCCTTTGCCATCGTTTTCCCTTCCCTGATCAGCAAGGAGAACTCCTGTCTGGTATCCTGAGGGAGCAAGTCCTTAAATTTTTGCATAGCCTCCCACATATTGAAGTCCTAGTGACCCAGCAGAGCCTGCTGGTTTGCTATGTGCAGCTGTAGTCCTTCCAGCCAAACACGACTAACTTTTTTGGATCCTTTGCCTTAGACATTGTGTCCCTGTCACATTCTCTCATTGGCAGCTGCTACCAACAGGGATCCTGGGAGAGGATGCAAGTACAGAAACTTGTAACCCCTGGCTGGTATGAAGTATTTCTGCTCCATATGCTTTGCTGTGGGAGGTAGGGAAGCAGGGGTGTGCCACACCACCTTACCTGGGTTCATGATAGCCTCATTAAGTGATAGAACCACCAAAGGACCCACTGCCCACAGAATGTCCAACAGGCAGAGTTGCCTCCTTGATCACCCGTCTGTATGCCTAGATTTGAGGACATTTGCTTTAACAAGTCTTGGTAAACCTTGTGATCATCTTGCGGAGTGGACATGCCCACCTCATATGGGGAAGAAGACGACAGGACCGGCCTCCACCTCTTCCTCCATATTGACCAGGACCTGCAGGGCTTCTTCTTGAGGCTTGGTACCAGAGTCTGGATTGGCGGTTGGAGGGGTCGGGGTGTCACATGGAAAAGCACCACATGCGCTCTGCTCTCTGAAGCCACTGAGTAGGAGCACCTCAAGAGTGTACCCTGAACTTTAGGGAACCCCCAAAGATTCCCAAAGGGCCACTGCAAGAGTGCTGGCCCCCAAGGACCCAGTGTCCAAGCCTTTGGTGGTACCACTGTGCTTGGGGCCCATGGTGGAGAAGGAATGTCCCGGGGAGTAATGTGGGCAGATGCAATGGGAAGGAAGAGTAGGATCTTACTGCTGACTCCGACGGAGAGCCCCGGCGTGGCAACCAGGGTGATGTGCACCCCCTTAGTGCCAGTGCCACGGTGAATCCTGTGATGAGGCTACTATGTGGGGTTTTCCCGCTAGAGGGCAGTCCTGGTACCGGATGGTGGCTGGTTCTTTGGCACTCAACAGTACTGGCAGTACAGAGTCCTGTATGGCTGGGGATGCAGGAACCAACAATGAAAGTACATTCCTGGCTGCCACAAATACTTCCCGAGTTGATAATACTGTGAACTGATTGGCATGCTGTCTGCCTGAGGGCAATGCTACGTATGCAGGAGTCAGTAGAGCCTGTGTAGGTACTGGAACTGCTGGTATTGGCTGTTGTGGTACTGGGGTGGAAGAGTGACCTGACGTGGATCTCACCTCTGTTCCAGTCCCCATTCCTGCTGGACTTTGGCACTAGGGATTGACACTTCTTCAGCTGCTTCTTATGTTTGTTTCTTCTTGGGCATTGGGGGTGAGGACTCATGATCAGTGGGAGGAGCACTCCACACCAAAACTGAAGTACTTGGTGTGGAGTTTGAGTGTGGCTCTGAAGTGGGTTTCAAGGCTGCCTCCATGAGAAAGACTTTCAGTTTCACCTCCTGGTCCTTTCTGGTGTGAGGTTTGAAGTCCCTGCAGATCTGGCAGTGGTTCTTTCTATGAGACATCCAAGAACTTGAAACAACTTGAATACAGGTTGCTCAATGGCATCAACTTCCCATAGGAAGCATAGGGCTTGAAGCTGGGTAACTGAGGCATGCCTCAGCACCGGGGAGTGGACAAATCTCATTAAGCGCAAAGGAGTCCAACAACTTAATAAATAATACTAATAAACCTATTGCTACTATAACTATACATACTGGAAAGAAGAAAAATAGCAGAAAAACTACTGGAAAGTTAGCCCGAGGCAATGAGAATAGTTCCAGAGGTTGTAAAGAGCGATAAAAAGGGTCCACAGGGTCCTTTATACTGGTGGTATGAGCATGCAGCACCAGAGGGCACTGTGGAGCCAACCTGATGGAGATGACTAAGGGAAAAAATTCTGGCAACTGTGCTTGGGGTGTGCACACAGCTACACTGGAATGGACATGAGCAAGCCCTTGAACAACATATACTTTCTGCATTAAGGAAGTCAGTGTAGGATGAGGTGGGCTAACTATGGCCCGCAGGCCAAATCCAGCCAGCCAGCTGTTTTAATCTGGACCTCAAGCTCCCGCTGGGAAGTGGAGTCTGGGGCTTGCCCCGCTCTGGCGCTGCAGCTGGGGAGCAGGGTCAGGGGCTGCTGCACTTGGATCCCAGAAGCAGCAGCATGGCCCCCTTCTGGCTCTGACGTGTAGGCGAAACCAGGGTGCTCTGCTCTGCACGCTGACCCCACCCAAAGCACCACCCCTGCAGCTCCCATTGGCCAGGAACCGCAGCCAATGGGAGCTGCAGGGGCAGTGCCTGAGGACGGTGCAGCATGCAGAGCTGCCTGGCCACGCCTCCTCGTAGGAGTCGGAGAAGGGACCTGCTGCTGCTTCTGGGAGCTCCTTGAGGTAAGCACCGCCCAGAACCTGCACCCCGAGCCTCTCCTCGCACCTCAACCCCTTCCCACCCTCTAAATCCCTCAATCCCAGCCCAGAGCACCCTCCTGCACCCCAAACCCCTCATCCCCAGCCCTACCTCAGAGCCCACAACTCTAGCCGGAGCCCTCACTCCCCCGCCCGAGCCTGGAGCCCCTCCCGCACCCTGAACTCCTCATTTCTGGCCCCATCCTGGAGCCCACACCCCCAACTAGAGCTCTCACTCCCTCCCTTACCCCAATCCCATCTTCGTGAGCATTCATGGCTTGCCATACAATTTCTATTCCCAGATGTGGCCCTCAGGCCAAAATGTTTGTCCACCCCGATACAGGATCAAGTTTTCTTTTGGTCCCTTATTTCTCACCATGCTTGGAAGGAATCATTTCCTAACGTTTTCACTGGAACCTTAATTTCTCCTAGGAAGACATCTTGCACCAGGTTTCCATTGTTCCACAGGTCAATCCTGAAAGTTAAGAACATTCTTTTAAATCTTCTAGTAAATTATAAGGATAAAAACCACCAGATTTCAGATCAACAACAACCACCTTGCATCACTAATTCAGCATGCATGCAGACAGGAAATATTAGAATTGTCATACCAATCTAGTAAGGTCAAGAGGAACTCGAATGGCTTATTAAACCCAGAAAAGGCAGCCATGGAAACAAATTTAGACAGTGAAAGTTAGAAATCACAGACTTTACATCAGTAAAACATAGTGATACTGGTTGATGCGTTTTCTATTTTGAACAAAAATATAAAATGAAATTTCTGCATTTCCTTTTCAGGTGTTTGCAGTGAACTTTTACCAGTGTACTTATATCCCTATTTTACTGCTGCAAGTAAAACTTGGACAGACTGCCATACCACACTGACACATGCGCTTGTTTTTTTTTTCAGACAATGGCTTGAATTTTCAAAACCTAAAGAGCTATCACTCCAAAGACATGCACCTGGCTTGGACTCTATTACTTCTTACCTCTGACATTTCTTTTAGACAGCAGATATGTTAAGAACAAACAAAAAAAAAAATTAAAGCTAGAGTTGTTGGGGCATAATTGCTTTTCTATATACATTTTCATCTATAATCCTACACACTGTACAAACTGATGGGTCACATTAGCAAGAACAGACTTAGAAATGAGTGAGAAGTTAGTACTTTAATGATTAAAATTTACACTAAATTCTCTGTTTTGGTGCCAGCTATGAAATGATCACTAACACTCAAGTTGTGCCCTCAATTCCTCTCTGAGGTCGGGCATGTATGTGTGCATGTGCAAAGCTTATGAGGCTAAGTGGGGTGCTCTGAAACACTGCCTGTGCAGTACAAAGGCAGGCAAACTATTTTAAAGTATGCAGGAGTAGAAAGGGGAAATATGCTGTAAGGGGCTTCTTATATCTGCTAGTGGAAGGTATTGTGTGTTCCACCAAACATGCTGCCAGATACTAGCAGACATGTAGGAGGCTAGTTCCTCTCCAGGCCCCCAACATAATTTACTCTATCCTTGGAGCTACTGGGTGGACTAGATGCCTCACTTTTCTTGAATTTTTGGTGCTAGGGTCAGCATTTGGATTGATTTCTGCACGAGCATGTTGGGAGTGAAGGGCTCTTTGTACCGCTTACAACCCAGTGCAGGGCATCCTGAGTTTAGCTCCAAATGTATACACTACAGAAAATCCACTATTCTATGAAGTAATCGGGGACTGAGGAGAGATCAAAAAAATTAATAAAATTGAACATCTCAAAATTACAGTATGTACAGCGTACCAGTTGCAGTATGGCACATTGCATTGCTTTTTGTCCTTCAAAAATCCCCCGTGACTTCCAATGCATTGAAGGCATCAGAACATGAGAAGATAGCCACTTGTTCTCCATTGACACCACTTTTGTTATCTAATTCCCTCACACACACACCCCCAATCATGAAAAATGGTTTGTGTAACTGGTTGTACATAAGATTGGCGTTTCTAAAATGGAGGTTCTGCTGTACTAAGTAAAGAATCTAGGTTCAGAAAAAAAGGATTTTGTTTTCATTGACATTAAACAAGTATTGTACACTTGCCAGGGAATAAATATTAAGGAAACATAGGACTTTCCATAAGATAAGCTATCTGAAGTTTGAATAAACATTTTAATTACATTAATAATTTTCTCAGATACTCACAATAGTTTACAATTTCATTTTTAGAATCAAAAAAGTTTAAGGATTTTATTTCTGAAATTGGATGAATCTTCTTTGTAAACTTGAACACTAGTTTTATGCAGCCACACTATATCCAAATAAAGAAATATTATGGCATAAAGATTTTAATATACTTTATAGAAATTGATATTAAATATATAATCTCAAGAACATACCTGACTTCCAGCTTCTCTATGTCTTCCTCTTCTACCTGAAACTGGGACTTTTTGGTATAGCTACTGGACCTGGTTACCTGTAAGTAAAATTCCTCTATGATTTTTCTCCTTCAGCCTGGTTTTTAAATTACAAATCTTCCGTATCTACTGTAAAATCTTTGCTTTTTTATTATATTATATTAGTCCTGAAAACAAATTTCTGAAAGTTGTAAGATATTAATTATGCATCATAAACTGATATACACTGAGGAGACAACCACAAAAAGCCCACTGTTCCCTCTCCCACATCACACAATTTTAACTGCATATTTTAGAATCTCTTCTTTCACTTCCAGATCAGTTTTGTGCTCAGTTTACTGCATTTCTAGATAGGATACTCTGTAGTTTACATGAGTCTAAACCATAAAATTATGTAATTGCTTTGTAACCACTTAGTTGCAACATTTTAATTCACAGAAAAATTTAATCTGGTATTTCATAAGGTAGAACATGAGCCAAAACAAACTATAGGCCTGACTCTGCAAGCACTCCAATCATCCATTTCTTATTGAAATCAATGGGAGTTTCAAAAGCAGAGTTCTCACAGGATCAGAACCTATATGCAAAGCACTGAATTACCTATTACTGTCACAGTATTGATTTTTAAAAATTCACTACTTTCACATAGCTTGTTAACTTGAAAATAAGGGATATATATTTTACTGCCTATTTTCTTTTCACAATATAAAATGAAAAGCAGAACACAAAATGGAAAACAAAGATAGTGGAACCATCTTAAAGGGCCAAATTTTGGCCCCCTGCACCAAAGCTGAAGCAAGCCAAGCTTGGCGTGAGAGTTCTGCAGTGGTCAGAGGAGGAATATCCACCAGTTTCCATGCTTTAGCTCACCCCAAAACTGTGAGAGAGTAGAGGAAGTCACCACAGATTCCTGCTCCTAAGCATGGTATTTACCAGCTCTGTTGCCTTCAGGGCTCCCAGACTTGTGTGTAGCTTGTGTCAGGATTTGTCCCATAGTAACTCATTTTGTTTACAGAAAAACACCCTTCTACCTAAAGACTCGCTACAGCCAGAATTCTATTTTGCACATTGCAATGCATTAAAGCAGTTTCAGTCTATTTCACCAAGAACTGTATAAAATAACCCATACACTACCAGTGATGCACCTCAATACGGATATTCCAAGCCCAGGACTCTCTAACAGAATTCCAAGAAGTATATTGATCTTCTGATGAAGACAAAGGAGATGAGGCTAGGTCCAAAAACTTAATGTCGTTTGTTTTTGGAGACAGGATTTGATCCCAAGGCTCAAGGAGCAAAAAGTTAAAGCATTCACTTATTCTACCTAGAGAACGACCTAAAAATCACTGATCACCCTGTTAAATTACTGTACTGACTATACACAGCCAAAACCTGATTTTTTTTTTACTCAGTGCTCTGAAAGATGTTAAAATAAAGAGCCACATATTATTTTTATTTATTTATATATATTATATATATTTATATTTTCATTCATACTTCAGTCTGTAATCCGAACTGCAACTGATGGCAGCCAACCAAGGGCAATAAATAGCTCTTACATTTGTGACTATGAAACTAACACCTCTCACTAGGTAGTAGTTGAATGGGATTGCTGTGGTCTTTCACCCTGTTACAAATGAAGGTGACAATTTATTATGGAGAAGCTTGCATTTACTTCAAGAGACCCTCTTGTGGCTAGCTCAAAAAACAAAAACAAAAAGAGGTGCATGAGAGAAACAGGCCTGCAACAACACGATTTGACAGTTTAAATTTTAAGAGACGTTAGTTACCTCAAAATAAAATGTTTCATTAAACTGTGGATTGCTCGTTTTCTTCTTGACTTTTGTCTTCTTTTGGTCATTCCTGTTTCAACGTGGTACAGTTTTACCATATAGAATTTAAACACACAATTATTAAAACATTCTATTGTCAAGAAAGGACGCCCATTCAACTCTCAGGCCCAGAACATCAAATATATTTAGGTGTCTTACTCCCATTAATTTCAATGGAAGATAGGTCCCTAAATACCTTTGAGATTTGTAGATATACTGGGTAATTATGTAAGTATCAAGGTCATTTAAGATGTCACCTGATATAATGAAAAATGTTGGAGAAAAAGTTAATACACATTCACAGCATGGTTTGAAAAGCTAAACAGTAATCTTCAAAAGCTGTACCTATTTACATATATATGTCACTGGGAGGTGGTCATATTTAGTTTACCATTTACATTTTAGTTCACAAACAAAAGCAACATGAAATGGGTAGAGGTTGATGCCGATTAAAACAGGGTGGATTTGATTTAAATCACTAGTTAGAAAGGCTCGATTTAATCATGGTTTTCTACATAAAAGTACATTCTTGTTGGTTTTTATAACCTTAATACATATTCTTCACAACTCAGAGACAGATGTAGGTTTCATTTTTAGAAGGTACACACGATATATTTTTAAACAGTGATTTTTTCTGGAAACTTTTCAGATTAGTTTTACAGCTATAGCAGAAAATGAATGATTGTTTGGTTATTTCATTTACCAAAGGTGACTGAAGCAGATATTTATGAAGTCATTGGAAGGTGAGCTATCTCCAGTTCAACAGATCAATCATTAATATATGGAGGATTTTCTTGCCATGCTGTATTACGAGGAGATCATCATCAGACATTTAAATTGTTTTATTTAACTAAAATAACAACATTAAGTATTCTGGATTTTTCTTCTTCAACAGCAAACAAATAATATTTTAACAAAACAAACATAAGTCCCTCATTTCTCACATTTATCTCCAGACTTCTTTTCTTTGTCCAGATCTAATCCACTCCACACAATCTTCTATTCATTGAACTTTTTGAAACTTCGCACTTTTAGAGAGAGGTAAGGGATTGACTTTGTGTACACAAATTTGCACAGGGACAATAGAGTTGAGGTCTGTTATTTCTCACCTCTCTGTATTATTTATTTTAAAATATTTTTGCTGTTAACAAGCATGTTACTGCTGGGGAGACAAATCCACAGTTTGAGAACTGCAAAACTAAGCATCTCTGATGGTATCCTCTACATCAGTGGTGCCCAACCCTTTTCATCTGGTGGGCGCCAGGCGATGAGCCATGGAGGACCGTGGCGGTGGATGACCACCCACCGAAATATCGCCAACAAGCGACAACGTCAATAGGCATTGCCACCGAAATGCCGCCAACAAGCAGCGTCATCCAGAGGCGGCGCTGCTGAAATACCACCGAAAATCAGTGGCATTTCGGCGGCAGCGCCTCTGGATGACGCAGTTTGTCGGAGGCATTTTGGCGGATGCTCCTCCACCAACCAGTACATCGGCACACTCAGATGCCCCGGCCAGTGCCATGATGCCTGCGGGCACTGCGTTGGGGACCCCTGCTTTAGACTGAGCACTGAGTCCCACTGGGTAGCTAGAAAGATTAACCTAAATAATCTATACAGAAGCCTATGGAACCCCATAAGATTGGGTACCTAATGAACTATTGGAACTCATTTACAAAAAACTTTAATTAAACATTACATGAATATAGTGTCTCATACTATAGAATCAATAATCTCTATTCCACGATGAGATATCTTTGAGCTGTAACGCATCTATCTTTAGACAGTTTCCTCAAAAAACATTTTATCAAAAAAATCCAATTAAAAAAAAATTTTTTTTTTTTTTAAATCACTGATTTTTATCCACCCTGGATTAAAATTTGGAATGGACAGGAACAATTTTTGTGCATCTGCCTCCACATAAGAAATGCTCAGTGTTCCTTCTCCATCCCTTCCTCCTGCTTCATTCCTGTTCTATTTTAAGTGGTGATGTACATTGTTACTATAACCACATAATATTGCCTCCTTTCTTCCCAGTGATGGAACATGTAACTTTCAAGAACTGCTCAGATACTAAGTATTTCCTTGAAATAAAATAAAATAAAATAAAATAAAACGTCCCTGTTAATTCTAAAGTAAGGCAGACAGATAGAAAAAAAAAAATCACTAAGAATACTTTATGTAAATAAGTGTTCTATTTACTTCTCATCCCAGCTAACAATTCCTGCTCAATACAGTGCTCAGTGAGAAGCACAGCAACTATTATTTTTTGCTTTTAAATAGGTTTAATATGGTCTTTAACAGACTTGACTTATAACATACATAGCATATGTTCTTATACCATGGACAACCTTAGCCTGTAAAGAAATTTTCAGTGTAAGTAAAATTAACAGAGAAAAAGTTGTGTTACATAAGACTATGTACCTATATATTGTTCAGTGCTGTTTCTATATTGACAGAAGTTTGTGTAGAACACGTACACTATATCGTAAGAAACTGGTGGGGGAAAATAAAGATTGTTCTCTTCAACACTAAAATCCATCCATCCAATTACTTTAACAACTATATATTTGAACACTTTGGTCCAGAGGACATACCTGTCCTCTTTCCTAATTTAGGACAGCACTTAGAAATACTGAATTTGCAATATAATTCAACAAATGTTACCTAGAAGGACCCATAAGAGACACCGTTGCATAAGGGTCACAATTCTGTCCATTTACAAGAGGCAATCCATGGCATTCCTTTATGCTAAAACGAAGAGAAACAAAGACTTAGTGAATCAATGTATCATTAACAATTTTTGGCCAGCTGAAAAATTCTTTCCTTTTAAATCAAAGACGACACTTCAAATCAAACCAATAAAGAGTTAACATGAGCCAGTACATTGTTTCAGCACAACAATGATTAATATATCTGAAGTATACTGAATTCCACATGGAGCCACACTACATACAACTGTTAAGATGAGTTCCTGTCTGCATCCTGTAGAACTTGCCCATACCAGTATTGCCCTGGCCTCTTCTTTTGTCATTCAGTGTTGAATGCGTTCTACAACAATATGCACTACCTCACCTTCTGGGGGCGAGGCCAGACTTTTTGGCACCTGCTCCCCTACTTGGTGTAAATGTTGCTTGTGCCAATCAGAAACGAACACACACAGGTTTTGGGCCCGTCCCCTATGACACTTCTGTGATGTCATAGTAGGTACTTTAGGTCGCCCTGCCATGTGCAGGCAGGGAGAGGAGAAAGAAAAACGAATCCTGTGTATCCTGTGTACCCCCGTAACCGAGCCTGATCACCTCGAAGCCTCTCTCTCAGCTCACGTGTTTCAAACAGAGTTTCTACGTTTGCCGGTCGTTATGCGTTGGTTTGTATTTGTAAGTATCAGTTATTACTAAATGCTGCATCTTTGTTTATATATATTGTTAGTAGATATTTTAGTCATTGTGTGTTTTAAGTTTTATTAACTCTATTAGCTAATCATACGCTGCTCCCTTACCCCTTGTAACTATCCCCAATAAAACTTTAAATTGATTAATTTTAGTTGTGTGTGTGTCTGCAGTTTGCATCGTGGCCCATATTCTCCTTGCATCCCTTACCTATATAGGTCTATTGCCACGTGCAGCCTGGTAAATAACAGGCCTGCATTTTCCTTTTGCCCCTGCGAATACGTGGCAATCTACATGGCGTCACGAACAGGATGCAGGGGAGTTGGGCCATGCCCGTGGCACGCTGCAAACCGCGCAGATAATGAAACTGAACAGTTCCAACATTTGCAGTTTCACCTTTTTACTAGCCAAAATTCGACCAATCCAAAAATAGAATGGATCTGTTCCCTTGGCTCGGGAAAAACTCTAAAAGGCTATACTGTACCATTAACCCTGGCAGATACAGGATGCCTCCTTCGGTGCCACCCGAGCTTTAGGTGTCAGCCAGCCGATTGTTCCCTGCAGCCTCAGTGCACGGAGGTTGTGGAGAACCTCGGTGCTGCAGATCCCTCTCAGCTTTGGAGAGAATGTAGCCGCATTGTTAGAAAAATCCAGAGGTACCGTTTCCAAATTGATTCCCCCACCTCGGGTAATACCTGCTGATCCGGCACGCAAATTATTATGCCAAATGATAAAAAAAATTAAATTTAATTAAGAAAACCAAAAAATTGCGACCCGATGAATATAAATCTGAGAATGTTTCTCAGAAAGAAAATTCAAGTAAATGGTCAGGTGGAAGCCCTAACTGAGAAAGAAAAGGGTAAATTTGTAATGGGTAATGAATTAGTGACTAGTACAGCTTGTAAAAGTGAACCTGAAATGGGTAACTGTGATTTGCTGGAAGTAGCTCAGTGTAGTGAAAAAAAGCAGCAGCTTATCTGTTGGGAGTGGCAATGTGCCTGGTAGGGAAAGTCTGAATGAGCCTAGGCAGCCTGGTGAGCTTATGGCTGTGTCTAGTCAGCAGTTTGGGAAAACAAGGATAGTGGAAGATGAGTGTCCCTATCCCTTACCTGTTTCCTGTGTGGAGAAATTGTAACAGTGAAGGAAAACTGTGCCTGTGTCTGTTAGGGGTATTGACTTGCCTATGGAGGAAGCTACCTCGGTCTCCAAGCAGTTGTCTGTGAACAGCCCTGTGTGCTGGGAAAAGGGAAATGAAATCCCAAGTTGTGTGTCTGGTGAAGGAGAATGTGTCTCCAGCGTTTCTGTGTCTGTGGAGCAGACAGAAGGTGCCTTTCAGCCTGTGATGGTTAAGGGTAATTCAGTTGTCTCAGAGTTGGTTGTAAATACAGCCAGAGCCCAGGAAGGGAATGGTCCTAAGTTTGGGTCTGCTGGGGGAATGCCATTGTAACTAGGTTGCATCCAGTTTGTGTCTTAGCAAAGTCCCAGAGACCAGACAATTCTGGTGCTTGTAGTTTGCCAGTTGCTAATGTGTGGCTGGAAAAGGGTGTAGCAGCTCTGTCTGATCAGGGTGATACCCTAGCCAGGCGCACAAGGAGAGCAGAAAAGGTGATTTAATTGTGTTACCTACTGACAGTTTAACAACTTGTAACAAGGAGAAAATAATTCCTAAACTTGTGTGTGTTGAGCCTTGACAACTTGCAGGTTGCCAGTGACTATGAGAAAGGTTGCAGAAGGAAGGAAAAGTACCTCTAACGACTTTATCTAGTAAGTCTATAAGTTTGCCTAAAAGGAAGTGTGGTAGAAATCTGCCTAATGGGCCAAAGGTGATCATGGATGTAAGTAAAACCCAAAAAAGGTCTGTTGTGGATCAGGACAGTGTTCCTTTAGAGCAACCCCTTAGGTGAAGAAGGTAAAAGCAAAATGTCTGTAAGGGGTGAATTGTTGCTTAGAAAAGCTGCTAAGGAAAGAAATCCTCATGGTAATCTGTGCAAGCAATTTACTGCAGCTAAAGGGTGTGAAAGTGATTTAATCAAGGAAGTTTTAGTTCCTAACAACCAAAGTTTTCTATTGTTAATGGATCCACTGACTTTTCTTTTGAAAAATCCAGTGGGGGTAGCTTTGAGAAGGTCTCAAATAGAGTAGAAGCTGTTACAAAAGTTAAGCAGCCCTGTAATCAAGTGGCTGTGTGTTGTGTGTGGCCAGCTTGTTGGAAAAAACAATGTTGTTGAAACAGAAATGTCTCCATGCTAGTGTCTGTGTTAATGCAAATTACCTGACTAGCAGGAGAAGAAACACTTGCTAATAGCTGTTAGTACAGAGAGCCCACCCCTCTCAGCCAGTGAATTTGGTTAAGCAAGAGAAATCAGGGTTTGGTCCTGCTTAGGACAAGGAGAAAAGAGAAAACAAAATTTGCAAAGGGAAGCCACAGGTTAACCTAAAATGGCCCCAAACTCCAATGGTATTAATCCAAAGGTGTGGCATGACAAACATGATTGTAAATGGACACTTGCAATGGAATTTGTGTTATTGCTCGAATGGTAATTTTTGCAACTAATGTGTTGCTATTACCAAAGAATTGTAAGAATGTACATACAGGAATCCTGCTGCAAAAGCAAATCCAATCCCACTATTGTTCTAACTAAGTCTGAGGCCTTGTCTACACTTGCAAGTTGCAGCGCTGGTGAGGGGGTTACAGCGCTGCAACTTAGCAGGTGTCTACACTTAAAAGCTCAGCCAGCGCTGCAACTCCCTGTTTGCAGCGCTGGTTGTACACCTGGGTCTGCTTCCGGTGTAGCGAGACCAGCGCTGGTGATGCAGCGCTGGTCATCAGGTGTGTGGACACTCAGCCAGCATTTTTATTGGCCTCCAGGGATTAGGACTTATCCCAGCATTCCTTTTCAGCCTCTCTGGTCCGTCACTGCTTAGCACTCCACTGCCCTGGCTTAGAGCTTGAGAGGAGGGAGAGCGGCGCTTGGAGGAGCTCCGGCCGGGAGAGCGGCTTTGCGCGCTTGCCGGAGCTCCGGCTTGCGGAGAGCGGGAGAGCAGGGTTGCCGGCCGCCGTCGGAAGCCGGCCGGGAGAGCGGGCTTGCCGGCTCCGGCCGGAGAGCGCGGCGCTTGCGGGGGGCTTGCCGGAGCTCCGGCCAGGAGAGCGGGGCAAGCTCCGGCCAGGAGAGCGGGGCTTTAATAGAAGCTGCATGTATGTATTTCAGTACAGACTTTGGCCTTTTACTGTTTTACACAGGGGTTGAAGAAAGGGACAAAAACAGATATCATGCTAACCTGATTGATTTTGGAGTTCATTTTTTTTTTTCCATGAAACTGAAGTACAAGGTATATACAGAAAGAAAGAGAGATTATAAACAAAGGACAATAGCAGTATGGGATAGCAGGGCTGTAATTTAGTTTCTCTTGTGATGCTAGTTATAAAACACTATCTGCAGTGGTGGTGTTTTTGACATCAGTAGAAAATCTGGATAGAATTATAGCCTTGAAATCAATCTGGGATAGAATGCAGAAATCTATAAATCAGACAGAAAACAACCTACAGAGTCTCATTTCAGGAGGGCTCTGTTCCTTAGAACTAAAAATGGTTAGTGTTCAAATACTATGTTTTATCAGACTCCCACCACATACACCTAGTGCACATAATACTAAATTATACACCATTGAGCGGGATCAGTCTCCTGACTCCTCATCTTATAGAAAGAGAAACAAACCTAGTAATTGATGGAAAAAAAGAAAGAAAATTAAGTTATTTGAAAACAAACAAAATGGGCTATAAAGTTTGTTAAAATGTAATAATAAAAAAAGTGCATACAGCATCCACCACTGCATCCAAAGAACTGCCCTAGAACAAGGAGGAAAATAATCACCGTACCCCCCTTCCTGTTTTATGTACTGTATTTTTAATAAAGGATTTCTTGTCTTTTTATTCACTGTTTATTATTACACAGAAACTGTAACATGTACTACAAGTAAAAAATAGGAACTGCAAATCAATGAAACCACTGCAGGTAACTGCTGGGAGCAATGCTCTTAACTGCAGTGGAAGGCACCCAATTACTGTTGGCTTTCAGCCTCAAAGTGCTCCTTTAAGGCATCCCTTATCCTTGAAGCACTGTGCTGGGCTCTCTAGTCGCCTTGCTCTCTGGCTGTTCAAATTCAGCCTCCAGGCGTTGAACCTCGGAGGTCCATTCGTCAATGAAGTTTCACCCTTCCCTTCACAAATATTATGGAGGATACAGCACGCGGTTATAATCGCTGGGATGCTGCTTTCCCCCACGTCCAGCTTCCCGTAGAGACTTCTCCATCTCCCCTTTAAACGGCCAAAAGCATGCTCCACGGTCATTCTGCACCGGCTCAGCCTGTAGTTGAACCGGTCCTTGCTCATGTCAAGCTTCCCTGTATACGGTTTCATGAGCCAAGGCATTAACGGGTAAGCGGGGTCTCCAAGGATCACAATGGGCATTTCGACGTCCCCCACTGTGATCTTACGGTCTGGGAAAAAAGTCCCTGCCTGCAGCTTCCTGAACAGGCCACTGTTCCGAAAGATGCGTGCATCATGCACCTTTCCAGGCCATCCTGTGTAAATGTCAGTGAAACGCCCACGGTGATCCACAAGCGCCTGGAGAACCATTGAGAAATACCCCTTCCGATTAATGTACTCGGATGTCAGGTGGGGTGGTGCCAGAATAGGAATATGCGTCCCATCTATTGCCCCTCCACAGTTAGGGAAACCCATTTGGGCAAAGCCATCCACAATGTCCTGCACATTCCCCAGAGTCACGGTTCGTCTGAACAGGATGCGATTAATGGCCCTGCAAACTTGCATCACCACTATTCCAACGGTCGACTTTCCCACTCCAAACTGGTTTGCGACCGATCGGTAGCTGTCTGGAGTTGCCAGCTTCCAGACTGCAATAGCCACCCGCTTCTCCACTGACAGGGCAGCTCTCAGTCTCGTGTCCTTGCGCTGCAGGGTTGGGGCGAGCTCAGCACACAGTCCCATGAAAGTGGCTTTTCGCATCCTAAAGTTCTGCAGCCACTGCTCGTCATCCCAGACTTGCAGGACGATGTGATCCCACCACTCAGTACTTGTTTCCCGAGCCCAAATGGTGGCGTTCCACGCTGCAGAGCACGTCCGTTACTGCGACAAGCAATTTAGTGTCAGCAGCGTCAGCAGCATCTATTTCATCATCTGAGCTCTCACTGTCACTTTGGAGCATAAGGAATAGATCAACTGCCAGACGGGATGTGCTGGCAACATTCATCAGCAACATCCTAAGCAGCTCGGGCTCCATTTCTTACTGAAATCACACGCAGCAGAATCACAATGGCACCAAACGGCTGAAAAGGGAAGCGATGCACCACGGGTCGTGGAACAGGAAGCGGAATGACCCGCACCCTTCCGTCCCCTTCCCACAACCCCAGCAGCAAATTGGGACGAGGTGCTCTGTGGGATAGCTGCCCACAATGCACCACTCACAACAGCGCTGCAACTGGTGCAAGTGTGGACACACTGCAGCGCTGGCCGCCGTCAGTTGTGGACACACTGCAGCGCTGGCCGTACACAGCTGTACGACCACGTGACACAGCTAGTTCATCATAACTGGCTCAGCAAACGTAGTTTAATAAAAACTAATGCCCCTGAGCAGGCTCGTATTCTGTTTTACAGGTTATGCTGCTCTCCCTCACAACATTCTTTGCCCATGGAGCCCTTAGGAGAAGGTGGACTATACGAACTTGGTTCACCGCCTACTGGGTGCAGGAAGGTCAGCGGAAACCAAGTCCCTGTCAAACCAGTCCCATGTCAGCGACTAAGTCCAGAAGATTGCCTTGTTTGCTCCACTGCTCCACTCAGTTCTCACCTAAATATCCATTACCCTTTCAATTTGTACCAATAGTTTATAACTTTTCTTCATTTAATATATCTAATGTAAGTTGTTCTTCCCCCTATGTGCAGTGGGCTGCTTCTAGTGTTTGGAATAATTGTTCTTCACAATTTAATTCTTATGTGTTTCCAGTTTTTAATGCTTCAAGTCGAAGTAATCATAGTTTTCCTTTAATTAAGAGTATTACAGTTCCAGCATCTCATTGTTGGGTTTTTGTGGTAATAGTTTAACCCCAGCCCCTACTTGGGTTGGTGCATATTCTAATTGTTCTATGTGAAGTTTCTCTTATCCTAATACCTCCTTAACTAAACCCACTCTTAATTTTACCTACCCCCCTCCTATTAATTGTTTTATCGTCTTGATCATGATATTTTTTTTGGAACCTTCTATACCTCCCTAACACATATGTATCTATTTCATGCCCTGCATCTGCATCATGCTGAGGCTGCATGTATCAATCGCACATTCACCTTTTATTCTGTAACCAATAATGGGTGGAGCCATACCACAGTTTCGTCCTTAAGACCCGGCCATTTTTGGATTTGCGGTAATGTTGCATTTGCTGTTCTTCCTCCCAATCCCCGGGGTATATGCACCATTGGCACTCTGTATCTACAGGGCGGAGGTATTTACACCTTGCCATCTAGCCACCGGCACCATCGTAGTACCCACTCCTTTTGGACTTGTTTGCAAACAGCAGCTCCCTCCCTCACCTCCTCTATTGTTAGTTTTAACCCTGTTGGTTAGATGATGTTACGTGATCAACTGCTGTTTCAATCCCTAGCTATTGAAGTGCTTGCTAATACTACGGGCAAGGGCCTCTCCTTAGTTAATCAGCAGTTAAATTCGCAACGATTAATATATCTGAAGCATACTGAATTCCACATGGAGCCACACTACATACAACAAGTGGGCTCCACCACCAGACTACCCAATCCACAGTTTTCTAGGCATAACTTAATGCTAGCTGACAGTCAGGTGTACAATTAGTCTGAAGCAGGTTAGAGGGTCTTAAGGACCCTTGGAGGTGATTAGATACCATGAAATAGTCAAATATCAGTCTCATGTTCAGGATAAATAAAACCCAACAACTTAGAAATGATGCACAAAAAGTTACTGTGAGTGAGAAGACTGTAGATCTACTTGTTAATTTGACTTAAGGAGGACAAGACGACTTGCCAGTAGACCTCATCTACACTGGGCCAGCAGCAGTGTTCAGAAGCCAAGGCTACATAGCATTGGGCCAAGAATCCATCTCTGTAGAACTTCACTAGAAAAACACCTGCTTGACAATAATACCTCCTTTACTGCTACATTTTGAGATCTGACTGCCATTTTTGATCCATTTTTTATCATCATTTGTAGGTGTCATGGTATAATTCCCCACTCTGAACCTTAGCGTCCAAAAGATAGGGTACCAGCATGAATTCCTCTAAGCTTATTTACCAGCTTAGAACCTGTAACGCTGCCACCAACCAGGAATTCCAGTGCCTGGTACACTCTGGTCCCCCCAAAACCTTGCCCGGGGACCCCCAAGACCCAGACCCTCTGGATCTTAACACAAGGAAAGTAAACCCTTTCCCCCACCGTTGCCTCTCCCAGGCTTCCCCTCCCTGGGTTACCCTGGAAGATCACTGTGATTCAAACTCCTTGAATCTAAAAACAGAGAGGATAATTCACCTTCCTCCCTCCTTCTCTTTCCCCCTCCCAGACTCTTCCTGAGAGAGACAGTAATCCTGACACAGAGAGAAATTAGCTTTTCTCTCCCCCTTCCCTCCTTTCTCCCCACCAATTCCCTGGTGAATCCAGACCCCGTCCCCTGGGGTCTCACACCAGAATAAAAAAACAATCAGGTTCTTAAACAAGAAACTTTTAATTAAAGAGAGAAAAACAGTAAAAATTATCTTTGTAAATTTAAGATGGATTAGGTAAAGGGTTTTTCAGCTGTAGACACTGGGAATACCCTCCCAGCCTAAGTATACAAGAACAAATTAAAATCCTTTCAGCAAAATACAAATTTGAACTCCTTCCAGCCAAATACACATTTGCAAATAAAGAAAACAAACATAAGCCTAACTCGCCTTATCTACCTAGTACTTACTATTCTGAACTTATAAGAGCCTGTATTGGAGAGATTCGAGAGAAACCTGATTGCACGTCTGGTCACTCTCAGAACCCAGAGAGAACCACCACTAAATTCTAACAGCACACACAGAAACTTCCCTCCCTCAAGATTTGAAAGTATCCTGTCCCCCGATTGGTCCTCTGGTCAGGTGACGGCCAGGCTTACTGAACTTGTTAACCCTTTACAGTCAAAAGAGATATATATAAAGTACTTCTGTTCTATTAACTCCTACTATCTGTTTATGACAGTAGGTCTTTGTTTTAAGAAAAAAAGTGTATCAAATCAACACTTACCTGTATCAGCCAAACTTGCAATCTCATCAAAACAAGATACGAAATTACCCTCCTTTAATTCTTTACTAATTGAGTCCCCAATCAGCCATTCCATTATTTGCCTGGGATCAAGATCAGACGGACAAGCCTACAATTACTCAAGTCACCCTGTTCACTCTTTAAATATTGGCATAACATTAGCTTTTTTCTAGTCTTTTAGAACTTGTACAGTGTTCCAATGAAAATCAACACTCATGGTCCATCAAGGTCCTCACCCAACTCTTAAAACTCTGATATGCAAGTTATTTGAATCTGCTGATTTAAAAATGCCTAACTTCAGTAACTGCAGCTTAACATCTTCCCAAGTAACTTCTTAAATGGAAAGCATCTCATCATCCTATCACATGACTACATAGTTTTTTTTATTTTTATTTTTTTAACCACCAAATAGAGAACAAATATTTATTGAACTGTTCTACCATTCAATAATAGACGAATACCATTGTTAGGATTCTTTTTGTTCCTAATATACTTAAAACCTTTATTGTCCTTAACTCTGCTGGCCATAGATTTCTCTTCCTAACTGGATTTAGCTCATAACGGTTTTTAGCTTTGTTGTGAAACCGGACGTTTTTGAAATGTGTGTGTGTGTATTAATACATTACTTATTGTTGTGATCTTTATCCTGTTTGCACATTACAAATGTGATCAAGTCATGATCACTTGTACCGAAGATAGCACTAATTTTTAGTGCTGTGATAATTCCTTTTTATCTGTTAAGACAAAATCTAGTATAGAATTCCTCCATGTTGGATGCAATACTTTTTGAGTTAGGAAAATGGCCATTGTCATATTCAGAAATTCTGAGGATGTTTTAGTACTGAAATATGAGACCTCCAGTTTAGGGTCACTCAGACTGAAGTTCCCCATGATCACATAGATCCCTCCTACATATTACATATAGATGGTAAAGGCGGTCATCCGTTTCCTAGTGTGATTTGGTGTCTGTAGCGGACATTAACTAGTTCCTCATCTTGTGCTTATGTTAGAACACTGATGCATAAGTATGCAAGACCATTTTCTTCCAAGTTGTCAGTTACTCAAACAGATAATATTTTTGACAGTGCTATTCATCCTCCCCTTTGGACCACTCGATCCTTCCTAAGTAGAATATACCCATTGACTTTAACATCCCATTCATGTGACTCATTCCACCAGATTTCAGTAATACCAACTACACTGAATTTATGATTACAAATGAGCAATTCCAATTCCCCCTGTTTGTTACCCAGACTCCTAGCACTGGTGTAAAGACAATTAAATAATTCACTCTCCTTGCACACGTTGGTTTCTTGATTAACTTCACTCCCAACATCGTGACTTTCGGCTAAATGAGTGCTCATTTGTTCCCGTTTTTACCGTCCCCTTTTGTTATTAGCTTAATGCACTCCTCACTGATGATTCCTCATGATTCTCTTCTCTCTGATGCTCGCAGCCTGCCCAGCCTGGTCTGCCTCCAGTAGCATAGAAAACCGGCTTGTCCTCTTGTCTATGGTGGTTATGAGCTGCCACGCCTCTGATTTTCCTCTCCCCTCCCATTCCTTGGTGGCCAATTCCTTTCTTTCTTGAATCTGAGGTAATGAAGCTTCCTGAATCTGGTTGTCCAAGAACCTCTCTCTGATGCTGCATAGGGTCTATATTTGTCCTTCCAATCCAATAATCTTTTCTTCCAGCACAGCCGCCAACTTTCACTTCATACACAGGGAGTTTCTTCTGGCATCAGACAGGAAAGAAAACACGGCCCATCCATTGCAGGTCACAACCACTGATCCATCATTAGCTATCAAAATACGGAATGTAGAACTGTACTAAGAAGGAAAACCTATTTTAGTCCCTCTCCAAACTCCCTTCAAAATTCTCGTTTGCTGCTCACAGGTTCACCAAGCAAATGACTTTTATTCTAAGCTTCTCTGCTCAGCTCTACCCTCTCACTACCAGGGAGAAATTAACCACTCTAACTTCAAGCAGTAGGGCTAATCAAAGGTCGTCAGACCACAGCCACATGGGCCTTCCACAACATGAACAAACGGAGCTCTCATGTGCCTACTCAAGGGCTCACCGCCCAGCCACACAACCTTTACATAGAGAACAAACAAACCAACCAACCAAACATCAAAGATAGATGCAGCTCCATTGACTTCAACATTACTCCAGAAACTCCGAGAACCTTTAGATCCATTGCACAGACCTCAGCCACTTGAAGCAACAGCGTGTTTAGGTAGGCTGCCCCATCTTTTCTAACTCCCACCACCGTGCACCCCTTTCAAGTATCAGTCCCATGCCTTCATTTCAAGTGGGAGGCCTATGATAATACCAAATATTAGGTGAATGTATGGTCTGAATCAGAGGATTACCCCCAACTTTCCCCCCACCAAAAAAAAAAAAAAAAATGAATGAAATGCTTAACACAGAAATCACAATTTCCTTGCTGCACCCAGAAAAACATCCCTTCTTCAATTAGGGGGAAAAAATGAGCATGAGTTTGTGTCTGCATCTCCAGTTCTACAAAGGTCAGTTCTTAATTGAACTTGCAGGTTTGCCTCAGATACTGTACTCCTGTCACGATTCATCTAACACCATCAAATCCCACCCTACCATCATCATTTCCCAGGATGTCTTGTTCTCAGTTTGGTCACATGATCCTTTTGGGGAACAAACTGTAGAATGTATTCTGAAAGGACCAAGCTTGAAAGAAGGCTGGCTGAACTCATGCCACAGCTACCCTTAGACAGGAGAGTGTGGCCTGTGCCATTTCCTTTGTTCTGGGCAACATCCCAGGAAGACTGCTTCCAAAGCTGAAAATACTTGAGCCTTTATTTCAAAATTCTTAAAGGTAACAAGTACATTTTTCCTACATTTACCAGTTGACAGGGAGTGTGTATAAAAAAAACAAATGAAAAAAAGCCCCACACATGTAATTCTGGATCAATGACATTTTGAACTTTGTGACAGGATAGCTGGAACGTCAGGTTTAGATACTCAGAAAATAGAAATGGCTATCAAAGTTTTACTCTTTCATATCCAAGTTCGTCATTCCTTATAGTGGGAATTTTATAGCTATGAAAACCTTAACGTTGACTTTTAACAAATGGATTTACAGACTGTAGTATTCAGCTATGATCACCTAGGTATCAATGTGAAGTTTTCTCCTGCTAGACATCCAGAGATGCCTAGCCATATAATTTGTAGCATCTGACTAACAGATGAACAGATTAGTCTCCACCTTGTAGATTTCATCACATGGTAGAAAAGATTTATCAGGCCATGAACCCGCTACTTTTCTGGTCCAGTGAAATTTAATTTTATTTGAAAGTTTCAGACCTTTCAACTGGTAGGATATTTTGATAAAACTTCCAATCACTCATCTACTCATGCTTTGTAAAACAGCTCTGAGCACTAAAAGGTAACAGACACTCTATAAGACTATTATTGTTTTTAGTCGTTCTGTGACTACTATGTCTACTGTCTCTCCCCCCCCGCCCCAAGTATTTTGAGTCAATGCACAATGAGGGAAGGGCTACTTAATTACTTGCAAGGAAGACAATTAAAACTTCCAGAATGAGAGCCAATGTTGGAGTCCTTCTTGGGATTCAATTTAGACAACTCAGCATGAAAATGAAGATTTGTATTTTGACTGTGAAGATTTTTGCTTTTACTTCTCAGAAGAAATAGTCCCCACACAACCTTGAGATCTGGCTTACTTGTTTTTAATCTTAACCACCAGCGCTCTATATTTAAACCCATTGTGTTAAGAGGGATCTTTGGAAGGCTCACACATCTTGATGAGCATGCTGGTGGAAAGATGGGAGACCTAGTTCATATCTGGTTCAACTCAACAAGGCACAGGCACTTTTTCCATTAATGTGAGTAGGGTTAAATGACACTGTTTGTTGAAATGTTTGTTCCCTTTCTACATTGTTTATAATTTTAGTTGCTGCCACTGATTGAGCTATACCTGCGGTGAATTAGGCAACTTCCCACCACCCCTGCAGGCAAAGTCCTAGAGGTGCTAGTCTGGACGTGTGCTGATGCCCGACACTCCACTGGTCTTGACCTCAACCCTTTCTACAGATGGGAGTGCATGAAATCCTCCTGTAGTAAGCTGTGGAACTGCCAGAGTTTAATTACTTCATGCCCACACAGCAATATTCTGCCTACTTTTATACCCATCCTTCAGCCCTTCCTATTCCCTTCTTTGATTGTAGCAATTAAAAACATTTATTAAGTTGGTGTCCAAAGGCCTCAATCAGAATCAACGTTCCACTGTGCTATACACTGGATAACCAGATAGCTTCAGTGTCGAAAATTGCTTTCTTTCACTTCTAGCTTGGTAGGAAACTTCATCCCTTCATGGTCACAGTCAATCATAATAATCCAGCGTGTAAGTGACAAGCGATAAGTCACTGTCTTAAGTTGAATGTGACAATAATGCACAGGTTGTAGCTGGTACCGAATATGGATGCCTGCTTTCACCATTGTCTTGGCTGCCATGAGACATCAGGTCTCTGTTCAAGCTCTTCCACTGGTTCTCAGTCAATTTTAGATGACATGTAGAGGCCTTTGGCCCAAACTCCAAAGCAATTAGATGAGATCAAGTGTAGTTGGGCCTTGATCCATGCACCACTGTGGCAGCTGTGCCCCTCTTGGACATTGCGGATCACAATAACCAGGATGAAGCACATGCAAGCTGGGGACAATGTAAATACAGCTGAGTCATAAGTAGCGTGTGTCCTCAAACCAAATAGACTGAAATTTGGCAAACGTGTTGGAGACTGGATAAGGAGTTGGAATTTCAGGAGAAACAGAGACTAAAAAGTCTCCGTATTACAAACACTTCATATTTAACCAACACTTATGTGACCGATTGCACCTCTGCATTCACACCCTACTATTACTCTTGTAATAATCTTTGTACAACATATGGCTTGTGAGGTATCATTAGAAAACTTCTCACTCACTGGTCAATATCATGGTGAAATTTATGCAACAATATTATATGTAAATTTATGAATTCCCTCTGGATGATGTTACTAGCACACGTTCAAACCCATATAGCTGTGACTAGGGAGAAGTTAAACAAGTCTATCCTAAAAAAAAAACAAAAAACCGAACACGTTTACACCTCTATTTACATATAAAGTAGTAAACAGAGTCCTTGGGACAGCAAAGACAAAGGATAAGCTAACACCTGGCTCCAGGTGTCAAAACTGACTGGCAATCACCCATCAAGTGGCCTTTCTTTGGCAACAAAGGGGGGGGGAAGGAATTGATTGATCTGCATTTTAGCACGTAACAACCTAGAGCATCTTTCAACATAAGACTCCGTGTCTATGTCCTTGCAACAGGAAGCAACTTTATCTAGGTATAATCTTCAGGAAAATGCATTTCAAGGGGTGACTGGACTACAAAAGCGGGGGGCAAAAACACCCCAAGTAATTTTTCTCTCTCTTCCCCATTTCACCTAAGATGACAAAGGAACCAGCCCTTTGATTTTGGGAGGGATCCTAACATGAAAATTTGGTCAGCAATGTTGCCGGGAACATGTGATAAGGATATTACTTTGAATGAAGTCTAGTTTTAGCTACTATCTTTAATTTTCTTGTAACCATTTCTGACTTTAATATTTTATACTTGTACTCACTTAAAATGCTCTGCAGTTAAATACACTTGTTTTATTTTTTAAAATCAAAACAAATTCAGCACTGTGTTAAAGCTGAGCTGTTTGATATCTCCATTTAAAGTAGCACGCTGTGTGGATATTGACCCCCCACAGGGGCAATGGACCTGAGAGGGCTAGACAGTACAGAACCAATGTTTTTGGGAAATTTTGTGACTGGGAGTGTGTTGGGGTCACCCAGAAAATAGTAACCAAGGCTGATCAAAGCTGGAGTGTTGCTGACAAGCTGCTGGGATCAGAGCTGTTAGACCAGGGCTGCAGCTATACACAGGTAATCAGGCTGTGAGCTACAGATGCTCTCTAGCTGTTTGAGAGTGGCCCAGGTTGGAAGTGATGACAGCAAAGCATTGCAAGGCACCTAAGGTTGATGGAGAGGTGGAGACAACTCCTCACTGATCTGGATTGCACTGCAGAATGTGACAACTTATTTTTGTCTTGATATTTAAATTTCCATGTTCTGAAAGCCTGCAATTCTACAACTAGGGTGACCAGATGTCTCGATTTTATAGGGTCAGTCCTAATATTTGGGGCTTTTTTTATATATGGGCTCCTACTACCCCCCACGCCCATCCCGATTTTTCACACTTGCTGTCTGGTCACCCTATCTAGAACTGCTCTTCTACTCACTTACCTATTACCTCTTTCAATTTGGTGTCAAAAAGGGTTAGCCGTTTGTGAGAAAGTTATGAACACAAAAGACAACATTTTTGAAATAACTTTTTACAACAGAATTCCCAACAGAAGCAAATTTTTCAAGTGTTTGCTCTTTAAGACTGAATTTTGTAAGCGCTCAAAACATTAAGCCTGACACAGTAATTGGGACACAATATCCAGGACCAGTCTTTGGGACTTAAAAGCCCATTTGTCTCCCAAACTTTTAATTTCTGAGGTCCCTTTACAAAGGATAAGCCACCTTTCACTTGAGACTATTTCAAGCCTATTTCACTGTGAAGGCAACATTCATTCAAAACAAAAATGAAAATTACAATTGAAAGTTTGTCAGAGGGTTTATGCTGAAAGTCATTTTCAGGTATCATCATCCCTGCATGCACCCAAGGCCAGTAAGCCCATGATAGAAATTCTGTCCGTTCACTGCTCATTTTAAGATACCCCTAACTAGCTAGTGGTTAGAGGGGAATTACCTGGCCCTCTGCTAATTATGCCAGGGCATCTTCATACTACATCTTGATCAGCAATTGGTCAAGCTACTTCCTCCTTCCCCAAGTTATTACATACATCATCCTTTAAAAAAAAAAAAAAAAAAAAAAAAAAGACTGACAGGCATCTACTAATAAATTGACATAGTTCATATTCACAGGCATGAAGAGCTGGGAAAACCACATTACTCTCTTCACATAATTTTTTTTTGAAGTAACTACAAACTCCTTAAGGGCCAAAGCTTCCTGTTACATTTTAGCTAGAACTAGGTCTTTGGATAGGAGTGGTGTTTCCCATTGCTGTCTTTTTGTAAGCTGCTTACTATGGTCTCAAGCTTCATATATTCCAGAAGTTAGGGAAACTGTCAGTCAACTTTTAAAAAGTAAAGGGCTGTTTTGCCAGAACAAGGCCCATTGAAGGGCATAAGCCAAGAACAAAAATAGTGCTATTGACTATATACAGAATGCTGTGAAAATGCACGAAGTAAACAAATGTCAAAAATCGCCCTTTAATTTTTCAGTTACAGTAATAAGAGAAGATAGCTGTCCATGTGAATTTTCTGCCTTTGTTACATGATTATTTTCAAGTTGATTGTATCCCTTTAAAGTAAGACAAACTTAAAGGGCCTCCACACAAATAAAAAGATCATCTTCTAGGCTCTTCCAGAAATTCTACAGTCTCGGAGAATGAGTTATTGTTTTATGTGCAGATATACAGGTGTATGTTTAGTACTTATTATGCATAGAACATAAAATGCATTTGTTACTCAGACTACCAGCAGGGTTGGCAGAGCATTAACAAATGTGTCAAGTTTTAAACGTACTTCTCCCTCCCCCATTTCATAATCTTAGATGAAGACAAAAAAATGCTGACGTAACACTAGACGGATTAACGCACACATTTCTACCACATCAGTCACTGGATGACTACAGCAACCACGAGAGAACCCTAATTTCCTTTAGATCATTTCTCTCTCAAAGACATCTGAAAAGAAGGTACAGTGCAGTAACCCACTTCCTACTGACAACTGCACTCTGCAACAGTAACTTTCTAAAGCAACTTTTTTCCATCATGAAGTCAAAATAAAACAAAATTTTAACTGTAAAAACATCTTAAAATAGTTATTACTGTTAATTTGTATATCCGTGCACGCTAAGTGCAAAAACTGACTGTGCAACGTTAGGGTTGGAGAGAAACTACAAAATGTTTGGAATTTCTTAACATGCAGCTTTTGTTTTTGCTGAATCTTTGTGAGGGAAGCTGTTCTAGTTTTCCCTCATATGACAGGTGTACATATTCCAATAAGGGACACTGAAAAAGGGGCAACAAGACATCACTGATCAGACTGTCAGCCAGTGTGTTTAACTTATGAGCATGTGTAGTTAAAGCAAGCAGCAGTGCCCTACACCCAGGTTCTTTTAATCTAAAAAGAAACCATCGATGTATTCCCAGTCTGACTTGCTTACTTTGGGGACAAAAATAAGTTGTTACTAATTTTGCTCCTATTAACAATGCAGTGGAAGAGGAGTTAGCTAGATTCCTTTTCTAGCCCCTGCACCAAATGAACTAGTCAGCCAAATTCAGACTGCATAATTCCACTTCTTTTGTTCTTTACTATATTAGAAACTAAGAATTAAAAAAAGCAATTCAATTAGTCTTATTGCCCCTCGGTGTTTTGTCTTAGCCCTTGTCTCCAGGGCTTCACAGCCTGCTGAGGCTTTCCGTCCATCCAGATCTTGCTCTCTACAGACTTCGCCATCCCAGGCCTCCCACTTGATCTGTACACAGATTGAGAATTGTGGAAGGACCTGGGAGGGGCAGTCTCTTGACCTGTTCTCCTGCACGAAAGGCAAGCAGCCTTATATGCAATTTCAGAAAGAACATACAACTAGGAACAAGAATGGGACTTACAACTACAGCTCCCAGTTTTAAAAGGCTTACTCAAGGGTGTGCGTAGGGGGTGGAGGGTGCGAGCAGGGGCAGGCTTCCGCCCCCCCCCCCCCCCATAGTGGTCAAAGGCACAGAACTTCTCCAGACCTGGGGCCATGGAGGCAGGAAAGATTAAGCTCCTGCCCAGGGCTGGGTGGAAGAAGTGAGCTTCTGTGCCCCGCCCCCAAAAAAGGGGTCAAAATTAAACTTCCTGAGCACATCCCTGGCCACTTACATGGCCCAAACCCAGTGCCTATTTCTAAATGGTATGCATAACAGGACAGTAAGATATACAAAAAGTCATTGAAAATACAGTAGCCTACTTCCACAATTTTATGTGGTCAGTTAGCATTATGAATTTACTATTTGTGCATTCACAGGATATATCACAGCTCCTTTATGCAGATTAAACAAAACAAGAGCATCTACCATGAATTGAGTCAAGAGACAATATCCAAAAGAGCCTCAAATCACAGAAAGCATCCTGCACTTTCCACATCTAATAGTTAATAAAGTGGAAATCTAAAAAGCGTTAAGATTTGAAATCTGAAAGAACAAGGATTTCAAAAGGTCAAGATTCCATCCTTCAGACATGCCATATCTGGGTACACAGAGCTAAAAAAAAATGTACATATGACACATTCAGCACTTGATAAGTCTGGAGGTCTGAATTCAGAGACAAGCAAAGCGTTGATACCAAAACCAAAGTACCACCAACTCTCAGCCACTTAAAAAGGATTAAGTGGAAAGATCTAGCAATGGACAGAAGGAAAGCATTCTGTTCCTCCTCCTGCAGTACTGAAGGATTGAAATGCAGAAGTAGGCTTCCTGTTCCCTTAAAACCTACTAAGGATAGAGGGACAAGAGTCACAAGAGTACTTTGACATAAATCTACTCCCAAAAATGTGTTTAAAGGTGACTGATCCTGTACCTCCACCATCCTTCCCAAAAAAGTCAGACTGGCTCCCAGAACAAACAGAAGAATTGATAGCCTTTTATATCCATCTCCAAATGACAAAAGGAAAAACAAGGTGAAAGACATAAAAGCTGCTATTTTCATGAAGATATTTTACTAGGATCTTTTGGTTTTGAGGTAAACCTTCATTTCCAAGCAATCTTGATTTTAGTAAGAGCCAAAATATATCATTTTTTGCACAGTTTTACCTGCAGAAAGCTGTTATAGCTGACTACATTAAATGCATCTTCAAAACGCAATAAGTAGTGTTGGGGAGGAAATAATGAACTGGAGAACAACCACCAGATGCATATTGAATTTTGATCCTTTGTAAGAGAAACACCTTTAAATTGTGCATTTGTGTTCTCCTTTACCAATACATTTTCTAAATTATTTAGCATTATCATCATCAGCTAATAGCGACAGCTCAAGATAAGAGTGCTTAATACTCCCCCCTATAAAGCCATTTTTCAATTGCTTATAACTTTGTTAAACTGTTTGGTGGAAGTTTTTTATGCTTGCTCTCTGCCCCAGGCAAAGCTTTCTTTGCTAAAGATTTCGGTGAAAACCATTCAGATATTTTGAAGAATTCGGTTTTGGAAAGCTACTTTTAAACTATATCAAAATTTCCATCAATTTTGGTGAAGAACAACAGTACCTCTGTGCTTTGGAGCAGGAATGTAAGTTTAGCATATAGACAGTCCTGGTGACAAAGGTATCTTTTGCGGTCATGATAATCCATCCAAATTTGGCAGTTATGTGTATGGCAATGGCAATCTGCATATGCTCATTGTTTGTTAGAGACCTATTACTAATATTTCAGAACATGCCAATTTCCCTGTGCATGCTCCAGCCCCACTACAACTCTACATGACAGAGTTAGAGCTCTAGGTGAGGAGATGAAACAACATCAGTCACAGCTATTCTTCCCTTAAAGTCAAAGGTGCACTGAGTTGGGAGCCAGGAAACCATCATGAATCCTAGTCTCAGTTCTTATAGCAACCAGTGTTAATTCTGGGCACTTCACAGCTGTTACAATTAAGCAAGGCCTTAAATCCTTATGTTACGGTGTGTCTACATGAAACACTGGATTTTTCACACCCCTGAGAGATATAGCTATGCCGATGTAAATTCCCAGTGTAGACCTGTGTTTAGGAGATAGCTATTCTTTATTCTACAAGTAAGGTAACAGATATTGTACAAAGTTACTTCTAACAAAGCTTGAGCATAGCTCATCTCAGCCACACTGCCTTTCAGAATGTGTGTACCAAATTTATGTCCTTGCTGTGCTGCCTAACTAAACACCAGACCACATTGCTCTGCAGAGCAAGACAAAGCCAGCACTCCCAACTGTCAACCTTCTCTTAGTACGTAGCAACTAGCTATGTAAGCTACTTGCAAAAAAAGTAGTGCCTGGTGGGACTAGTGGCTTGTTCCAACAAAGACTAATAGTTCTCTGCTGTCAGTTACTCCTTTAACTCTTTAGAAGTGTGTGCTGTGTATTTAAAGGTGCTGGGTTCCAAACTTGCTAGTGACACATGATGGAATTTGTTTTTGCAGTTTGCTCTTTTAAAAATCTAGGAGATTAGTGCTCTTGGAACATACAAAAATATTATGTAAAGTTGCAAAGTCAAGCAATCAAAAGATAAGAAAATCCAGTATTATGGTTATATGTTCAACCTTAATCCAGCCCCACCACTTTTATCCAAACATCAAATTCTTTAGTTACATCATCACATAACACTTCTGATTTTGCAAAACATGCAAAGTGAACGCGGCAAAAGATTGCTAGTAGGGAAAGGAGGTTCTCGTGTGTTTAAGGCACTAGACTGGGACCTGAGATAGCTGGGATCTATCCTTGGCTTTAAAGAAACCTACTATGATACTGAACAAGTGTATCATAATGCATGCACACTGAAGGGAGCCAGATTAAGGCAAATCTAAATCTGGTATTTCCAACTTGAGCACTTGACACTACAATATTAGTATTCTTTAATTTATAGTCTTTTGTATATAATATTGAAAGACATCTAGCAGTTGGGACACTGGACCACATGCCAGGAGATCTGGATTCTATTTAACTTTACCACTGAGTTGCAGGGTGTTCTTGGCCAACTCACTTCTCCATTTTATGAGTCTCCTCTTCCGGAGATGATACTTACCTGCACTCTCTTTTGTAAAGCACTGAGATCTACAAGTGAAAAGCACTTATACCAGAGATATCAAGCTGTATTCTGTTTTATGTCACTATGACATAACCTGAAGCTGAACTGAAGCCTCTGTACCCTTATCCAACTGATTGATGGTCAGCCCACAGCCATTTCAAAAGTATCTAATAGATGTACAAGGTAAGACACTCCCCCACCACACACATCTCTTATGTAAGTCTGAAATTTGCTGCCAGCCTTGCTCCCATTTTCATCTACTGCCCCAATCCATCTGGCATGGCTATGTACTACAGTACTGTCAATTAAAGTTTTCATTTTAACTTTTAAAATATGTATTGTGTACTCAATATTCCAAGTTTTACTTTTCATTCTGTTCAGAGAGCCAAGGGGCCGAGGAAGCAGCACTACTGTAAACTTTAACAGTAGGGACAATTAAGCAGAACACTCTGAAAATCAAAGCGCTATTCCCACCTAAGTAGTCTCCTGCTTAAGAACATGCTGGGCCAGGGGAAAGTCGTTTTGAAATTAAACCAAAGCTGAACTTCCCAGATAACTGAAAGTAAGTCCACACAGTCTCCCAAAGCGCCTGAGGCAACTGCTATTTTTAACCTCGCAGCTTGAGCTGCAAGGTTAAAAATAGCAGGTTAGATGTTTGGGCACTGAGACCCTCCTCCCTTGCTAGGTTTCAGAGCCAAGGCACCACCCCAAACCCGAACACCTACGATGCTATTCTTTGCTCCACAAGCCCTAGTCAACTGACCCAGGCTGAGACTTGTTTTTGCAAGGGGTTTTTTTGGTTTGTTTTTTAGTTTGTTTGCTGTGTACACAAAATAGACCACAAGTATTGGGTTATGTACAGTAGGTAAATTTTGCGAAGTTCCCACCAATGGCAACTTCAGTTCAACTCTGCCAGTGGTTGCAATGTTTGAAGTCCTAGCTACTGGCTGCCACTGGGACTTTCAGCCCTGTCAACCAGACCTGCTTTGAGCAGGATTAGAAGACACTGTGCTTAGACACCAATACCCAGTTTATATTAGGTCTCCTGACATGGATGGCACTCGTGAAGCTTTAAAAAAAAGTGTTTGCAATGCTGAAAAACTTTTGTGAAGTGTTCCTAGTGTACTTATGGCCTCTATAATTAGGTAAATTCCAACACAAAGGCGTTTAAAAAAAAAAGTTTCGATGCTGCATTGTGTAGAACATTACAACACAACCTTACTGGTTCTTTTAAAAACAATAAGATCAAGCTCCTTTTAATGATTTATAAATATTCTTACTGTACTACTAGTTGCTGGCACACAGATCCATTATCTGTTATCAGTTCATTCAGTTTTAATTCAAGGTGAACTTTTCCCTGCAAAAAATAAAAATACCACATGTAAATATTTTTGAAATCCTTTATTTCAAAAGTAGTAACAGCACATAGGAAAGTAACTTACACATACTTTTAAAATATAATTTATCCCTCTATACAAGATATAGAACTTACTCTTTTAAAACAAAAAAATCAGACACGCTAGCAGAAAATGGAGGCAAATCAATGGCATACTAATGCTGAGGGGAACATTTCTGGGTAAAGAGCTCACTCCTACTCCCACTGACTTTAATGAAACCCATTGTCAATCTTGGTAGAGCCAACTAGTAATTTAGGGCCCGGTCCTGCCCTCACTGAGCTAGCAAAAATGAGACAAGCAAGTCTTGATATGCAATATATGACCAAACACTACTATACCCAGCAATATGGAACTCTAGAACCTTCATTGTTGCCTGTTCTAACTAGGTTAAGGAGGATGAAAGGCTGCCAGAAATATTTATGAGTGAAAACTGAGAAACAAGTTATTACTGTTTATTACATGAACAGCTCTAGCAATGTGCTAAGTGCTTTCCAGACTGAGGAAGTGACCTCTTCTCTTTATCTAAGTGTTTGATCTAAATGACAAAGTAGTGAAGAACAGCGAGAGTGAACTTTACTTATTTCCATGATACATGTCTCATGATTCAGTTCAGCGTAACACTTCTCTGCAGTGACAGCTAGGGTTTATAAAACAATACTCAAAATATTTATATACTGTTTGATACAATGAGAGATACCATTTGATTTCAAACAGATTTTGAAAATGATGCATGGGAGCTCCGTTATTTGTTAATAGCCTCTGTGCAGTAGTCACCCAAATAAGTGTACTTAATGTAGAATCTCATTCATACAAACAAAAACAGCAATTGTTTTGGTTACAGCTGTGTGAGGACAAAGAGTAAGCCATTTTTTCCCATACCCTCTGTAAATGATGATGTATCCAACCAACTTTGGGACAACACTGCAAAATTAACATATATCCATCTTTGGACTCTTCCTCTCTGCATCTCACTGATAACACTCATTTGACCTGGATACAAAACCAGAATGGTTACTTGTTCTACAGTAACTGTAGTTCTTAATATTGTAGTTAGTGTGGATTCCACTGTAGGGGGATATACACCTCATACACGTAAGTTTGGATTTTTTTCCTTTTTATTAGCAGTATATATCAGGGCTGCACAGGTGCCCTGTGTCTCTTTGTGCTCTCACATGAGATCTTCAAGTGCAGGGTAGCCATGACCTACTGTCAGTTCCCTCGCAAGTCAAACCCCATGTTGCTAAAGGCTCCAAATAATGCTGATGGAGGACAGATTGTGGAATTCACACTGACTACAACAGCTTCTTGAACCACAGTTTTTGTATGGTATGCAACTATTTTCTGTCCTTCATGTGTATGTCAGTGTGGATCCCACAGTAGGAAACTGACAAGCAGTACCCTCACTGGACAGTGATAGCAAGGAGTTTCAGCTGTCATTTAAACAGATTGAAATATTACTCTTCTGAATTTGGCATCCAACCTGGCTACCATTCAAGTGCATAAAATATTTTAACAAAGTTAGAGGGCTGCTCCCCACAGCTGCCTGGTAGATCTTGGACATTTGTATGTTTTGGAAGCAGGCAGACAATGCCATCTATATCCTGGTAGTGTGTGCCTGGCCATTTGAAGGGAGAGGCTTGCCCACTTGACAGCAGATGGAGATTCACTGTGTGATCCACTTTAAAATGCTCTGCAATGAGATAGCCTGGCATTTCGATATATCAGAAGTCACGGAAGACCAGACCTGGTGGAATAGGGCACAGCAGCTTTTGAAGGCGGAGTTCTCTAGACTGGGTGCAACATGGGCTCAATCTTGTCAAATTCACAGATGAATCAAAGGACCAGTGTGCATTGCCAAAGAAAAACAAGTCTTCAATCATAACCTCTGTCTCTTTAGGGATGACCCAGTGAAGCTGAGAGCCATGATGCTCTGTGCATGGTTACTACAGTAGCTAAAGACCTGATCTGCCATTTTAACAGCATAATTAAGGAAGGTTAGCTGGTGCTCAAGCTCTTTTCTACTGTCATGAGGGATCTTTACAAGGAAGTCTGTCATCCTGTCTCACATCAGAAAGTTACAGTTGGCCAGGAAGGCCTGGCAGCAGCCATGCACCGATACAGTGACACTAAAGAGTATGACTTCCTCCCAAACAGGAAGAGTCATTTGGGGTCTTCATCTTTGGCATCTTTTTGTTCTCTCTACTTTTCTTTTTCAACACAACTAATAAGTCTAGGTTTATGTGACTGCACAAGTACTCAAATCCTGACTGGGGTACCAAGCACCTCCACATGTTTTGTTCGATGCCTGGCATCTGCCCCAGGACTTCAGGTGGTACTAGTAGTTTCCTATTAATGGGGAGTGTGAACCTGGCTGGACCACAAACTGACAGGGTGTCTGCTGATGGAGATTTCTGAAATCTCACAAGCTGAGTCTAGGGCAGTGGTTCTCAAACTTTTGTACTAGTGACCCCTTACACACAGCAAGCCTCTGAGTGTGACCCCCCTTACATATATTAAAAAGTGTTCTTCATTTATAACACCACCATTATAAATGCTGTAGGCAAAGTGGGGTTTGGGGTGTAGGCTGACAGCTCGCAACCCCCCATGTAATAACCTCATGGCCCCCTGAGGGGTCCCGACCCCCAGTTTGAGAACCCCTGGTCTAGGGAATCCGTACAAGACACTCCTGCACAGCTGTGAAGTTACCTGATGCCAAGGATTCTGCTTCACCCAGTGTCAAGGAGAAGAGATCCTTCGATGTTGACAAGGGATACTAATGTTGCTCAGCCCCTGAATCTGCCTCCTCTTGATATTCCCCCATTGGTTGTCCAGAAATGCCTCTTGGGGAGAGAGAGCGCTCTTGCTCTTCCTCTGTGGTGGAAACTGGCTCCTCAGTAAAAAGGTGGGCCCCAATGTTCTCAAGAGGGCCACGGTGGCATGCTGTTTGGGTACAGATAACTCAAAGGCTGTTGGCTGGACCAGTGACAGTCTTGATGGGACAGTGGTTGCTAGGGCCTGTAGGAGAAACCTGCAACTGTCTCAGTAACAGTGATCACAGACCTAGGTTGTAGTGGGAGACATTCTTTGCTAGATGATGGTTAGAACATACACCACAGTGTTGGTGAGTAGAACTCTAGGAGTAACGAGATAAACCAATACAGAGGCAACAGACCTGGCCTGCTGAAGTCCAGGGTCGATGCCATGAGGATAGTCAGTGTTGGTCAAGTATCCTGCCTTACAGTGTACTTCTTCTCTCCACCCAACAGTGCATAAGGCTGTTCTCCAGAAGCTGTCTTTGCACCTATGGGAGGACACTGAGCTCCTTGAATTTCTGCCTCATTCATAGAGGTCCCTTTCGTTGCCTGACTTCAAATCCAGAGGTACAGATCAACATCAAAACCGGGGTTAAGCTGACTTTGGGGTCAGTGCCGGGTCTTTCACTGGGCTCTATCTTCTCTGCAGTAATCTTAGAAATTGCCAGTCTGCTTAACAGGTGGCGGCTTGTCCATTAACAGGATTTTGGTGCTTGTTTCCTCCAGGTCTGATGAGACTTTCATGGACTACTCCAGAAGGTGGAGTTTCAGCTTTGCATCTCAATATGGGAAACCTCACATATAAGGGTAACCATACAGGGCATCAGCATGATCAGACAGCAAATGTGAAAAAATCAGGACTGGGGGGCGGGGGGTAATAGGAGCCTATATAAGAAAGACCCAAAAATCAGGACTGTCCCTATAAAAATCAGGATATCTACTTGGAATGTGCAATTCCCCCAGACAGAAGAGAGACCTATTTTGTCTGTCCGAGGGGGTGGGGGGAGCAGAGGAAGAGAACTAGTCCCTGGCAGGATGGACAGGGCTTGAAGCCCACAGGTTTCAAATCCACTACTTGAGAAGCCCTGTATGGGGCAGGGAGGATGTCTGACCAAGAAAGTTCAGTCCAGACCATCAATGATCAGTTCATGTCATTCAAAACAGGAGATCAGAAATGGCTCTGAAGATTTGCAGAACATTTTGAAGTTCAACCCAAGTTGAAAACTAGAGGGTTGAACACTTGCCAGGATCTGTCTTGCTGCCACAGGCAATAAGGAAACTGAGGAATGGTAGTGGCCAGTCCACCATTCACTCCCTCAAATGGGATCCTGAGGCAGCAAAGGGCAATGTGCAAACCTGATGGGCACTGCTATTAAAAAAATAAAATAAAAACCAGTTTTGCATGCATGAGGCACATGTGCACCTAGAGTGGGATCCACAATGACATAGCTAAAGACTATACAGTTTTGTCAGCATAACAGCTTAAACAAAAGCCACAACACCAAGTGGAAAATGAGTTTGTGCCGTACCTACTATTCTATGTAGCCATGTCTATCTTTGGATTCTGGGGGCTTGTCTACACTTACTGGGGGAATTGATGCGCAGTGATCAATGCTTCAGCAGTCGATTTTGTGGGTCTAGAGAAGACCTGCTAAATAGACTGCAGATCACTCTCCCATCAACTCCTGTACTCCACTGGATCGAAAAGATTAATGGGAGACAACGGAAGAGTGTCTCCTGTTGACATCATGTAGTGTGGACTCTGCGATAAATAGATCTAAGCTACATTGATTTGACTTACACTATTCAGGTAATGCAAATTGCGTAGCTTAGACTGACTTTTCACTGTTGTGTAGACAAGGCCTGGGAAAATCTGGGCTGCTATTCTAAGGTGCCTCAGCAAGGGACAAGTGCCCACAGGTCATACACATCAGGTGAGGGGAGCACAGCGGAACACACACAGGGCACTGCACTATGGGATGTATTACTGCAGAGCCAGGAAGAAGAAGGAAAAAAAAAAAAAAAAAAAAAAATCAGCCAAACCACCAAAAACCCCACAACCCTTTACCCTGTTTGGTTTTGGGGGGTTTGTGTGCTTTTTTGGGGAGAGGGGTGAAGGTCATGGAAAAAGCCTTCTGCAGGGCTTGCTGGATCCCTAGGAATAGCTAACAGTGTGAACCAAAGTAGGCCTTGTCAGAATAGTAACACTTAGGTAGCAGCTAACCATAGGGTAACCGGATAGGAAGTGTGAAAAATCGGGAGGGGGGTTGGAAGTAATAGAAGCCCATATTTAAAAAAGCCCCAAATATCAGGACTGTCCCTATACCAATCAGGACATCTGGTCACCCTAGCTAACCAAGTAAGCACCTTCCTGACTAGAGAGGATGGTATAAGAACACACCGACCTCTCAAGAGATGGTACAAGGACACACAGACCTGGTGTAAGATAAGGATGGAAGATGTATAATGAATAAGGCAGGGAATTAAAAGAAGAAAAAGGATTATTTCCTGGTTAAGGTAGCTGAATTTAGCCCTGGAGAGATGGATTGTGTCCCTACCTGTACTACACAATTCCTTTGTGATGCTAGACAAGTCATGTAAATAAATAAATTCCCCCCCCCCCCCCCCCCCTCCCCCCCCCACCCCCTGCCCCCCCCCCCCCCCCCCCCGCCCCCCCCCACCAGGTGATGAAGAACTGCATGTCCTTCATTTTCTGGGCAAACCACTTTAGACTCGAGTCTGATTTGCAAAAGTGGTGAGCATTCACAGCTGCTGCTGAAGTCAACAGGAGTTGTGTTCTGGATGTATAAAATCCTACACAGTAAGGACTCTAAAAAAAAAAAAAAAATTGGATCCTAGGCATCTCCAATTGGACACCCAAAAAATTAGCGCATACTTTTGACTTCAATCTCTGTGCCTTAGCTTCCCAGTTGTAAAAAGGGGATAATACTCCAACTCACACGAGTGTGAGTGAAAATTAAATGTTTGTGAAGCACTCAGATTCTATAGGGACAAACACAGAAATACTCATGAGGAAATCAGTATGTCTGCCTTTAGAGTATGGTTTGGATGGTGTGCAGTAAACAAGGCCTGGAGCCACATAATGAATCATCAGGATAAACAGTGAACTGCTACCAATTCTCTAAGAACCATCCATCCTCTGCTCTGAATGAGGCAGAGGTCCTGTGGAAAAAATAATGTGATTCTGTAATTAGACTGTATCAGCGACTATACGTAAAGGGGCCAAATTAAATGTTTCACAGGCAACCTTAACTTTGGCATTTTCTAATTTGAGTGCTTAATTTTGTGATAACATTCCTTCAGGATATTTTTATACATAATTTACTACATTTTCTAGGAAAGCAAACTAGAACACACAAATTCCACAAGGTGGAATCATACTGACTACCCATGTGGGTAATTAAAAGGATAAGAACTTTCAGATCTACAGCATGGACATCTACCACTTGAACTCGTGGAGTATTTGGTAATTGTAAGAGACTGTTACCCTCTAATGTAGATAACCCTCTAATGTAGATAAGCCACTTTGCCAGTGTGTTTCACAGCTATTTGTTGACAGCAGAGACAAAGTGAGAGACTCAAGAAACCTGGGTTCAATTCCCAGTTATTGAAGGGAATGTTCTTTAGAGGTTATAAACTTTTCTGCCTTTGTCCCTTCCTCTGCTCCTTCCCAATCCTTACTCCACAGTCCTCCTTGTGCTGCTTCTGACCCCTCCTCTTGTGTATCAGGCTGCTTCTTCCTCCTCTACATTATCTGGGAGCCAGAAGTGAGGGGAAGTGTCTGTGCTTTAAGTTCAGAAAAAACAATTGCAAGGGAAGTCCTGTTTCACCCCTTGCAGCCCAGGGAAGAAGCACGTCCAGAGATCTTTGGAGAATTTAGCTCTAACAAGTTTCTACTTGGCAAGTGTGAACTGTTATTTTCAGAGGCTCAAAACTTGGCCAAATGAGGGCTTCTTTTTACAGGGGTGGCAAAAGGCACTTCCCTGTTTCTAGGGCTGCACTCCTACCATTTCAAATCTCTGATATAAAGCATAGAGGTGCTAGAGCTTTGAGGAAACTCTTGCATTTAAAAAAAAAAAAATCCATGGACAAAATAAGCATTTCCTCCCCAATCTCATGATTGGAAATAGCTAACATAACATATGGAGATACACCTATCTTATAGAACTGGAAGTGACCTTGAAAGTCATTGAGTCTAGCAGGACCAAGTACTGATTTTGCCCCAGATCCCTAAATGGCCCACTCAAGGATTGAACTCACAACCCTGAGTTTAGCAGGCCAATGCTCAAACCACTGAGCTATCCCTCCCCCTGAACCATTCTAGATGAAACTTTGAAAAAAATAATTCAATCTATAAAGTTTCAACCCTAACAACTAAAGGAAACTGAAAACAGTCTTATAAGGAAAGTGTTGGGCAACCTTAATTATAAATCATCACTACCAGTTCTTCCTATAACAGATAGAAAGATGCAATACATGCACACATGGAGAGGAAATGGAGACAATATTGGTCAGCATGACACAGTGGCAGCAAATGATATTTTATTAAAATTTTGCCTCACCACATTGAGCATCTGACGAATTGTCAAATCAATTACACATCACATTACTCCTCCTCCCTCTCCAACTACAGAGAAACGTAGCATCCTACCCCTCTTTAAAGGAGGGGACACCACTTTTCTTTCCCAGTGATGGGAAGCAAGCATCTGCTCCCTGTTACTTTTCCCCATACACCCCACCCAAACCAACTTTCCCCAGCAATGCCTCTGAAATGGTTAGTACCAACAGACTCTTATTGCTGATCTTGTTGCACGGAAGTAGTTGGCACCACGGCAGGGGTCAGTCCAGATGGTCCAGGTTCTGGAACTGGAGCCAAGGACCCCTAATATGAAGAGGCTGGTAGCAGGGAGCATCTGATGCCAGAGGACCCCTTCCCCGGCCCTTCTGAACGCTTATTGTTGGATGACACCAGAGACCTAGATTGTCTAGTACAATGCTTCTGAAAGTGGTGGTCCGCGGACTGGTGTCGGTCCGCGGTGAGTTTCCTTATAAGAGGATCGAATAGGATAACAATATGGCACCGGTCCCTGGCACATTGGAAAAAAACTGTCGGTCCCCCACATCAGATAGCTTGAGAAGCACTGGTCTAGTGGACCCAAATCTCGGCTCCTTGGATAAATCCAATCTCTTGTACTACTTTTTTGAAATCAGGGAAGGGGACTGGTGCCAATGTTCCAAGGCAATATCTGGAAGGGCACTCCACACTGAGGCCAGGTCTACACTGCGACTTTAAATCAGTTTAATGGCCGATATACCGATTTAACGCTGTATCCGTTCACATGACGTCGTCATTAATATCGATTTTACCGCCTCCTTAAATCGATTTCGGAACTCCTCCCAAACGAGAGGAGTAGCGCTAAA